>NC_067232.1:16029464-16349642 GCF_019924925.1 Ctenopharyngodon idella | reverse complement strand
TTTGTATATGATATTTATACAACAGAAGGATGTTAATAGGTTGAAATATGTGAGATGCCTTGGTTTGCTTTAATGTCAGTATTTGAAATGCTGTTTTATTAATTCATTGATGGGGAAATATAGATCAATAATAGATCTAAAGACTGTACACAACCTTTCAGAAGTTGTGGTGGGTAAGGTTTTTACATTTTAAATTTAAATTTTAGTCTTTTAATCTCACCAAGGCTGTATTTTGTATAGTAAAAACTGTAATGTTCTGAAATATTGTCACAAATTGAAGTAACTGTTTTATTTTAATATAATTTAAAATGTATTTCTGTGATAGCAAAGCTACATTTTCAGCAGCCATTATTCATAATCCTTCAGAAATCTTTCTAATATGCTGATTTGGTGCTCAAGATACATTTATTATTATCATCAATGTTGAAAACAGTTGTGCTGCTTAATATTTTTGTAGAAATTATTTTTTCAAGATTCTTTGATGAATAGAAAGTTCAAACGAACAGCATTTATTAGAAATAGAAATCTTTTGTAAAATTAAAAATGTCTTTACTATCACAATTAATTAAATTAATCCATCCTTGCTGAATAAAAGTAGTTATTTCTTTATTTAAAAAATCTTACTGACCCCAGCATTTTGAATGATATTGTAAATGAGCTCAAAACCACAAAAAATGCTTGTTTTCTACTCATTTAAAATCTCTTGCTTTGTCTCTCTGTAGGCCTTGCCCCCCACTATGGTGATTGTGGGTATCTACTGTGGGGTGATAGCAGGTATGTTTGTGCTGCTGAAGGCCGTGAATTATCGCCTGCACACCGCGCTGGATGAAGGGGAGGTGGTGGAGCTGCGGGCCAAAGGGAGTGAGGGGCGGGTACAGGGGGCGGAGCACCAACGCGAGGGTACCGGCACCCGACAAGAACACTCAAACGGGCCTGGGTAAGAATCATTTGTAGTTTACTCAAAAGCCATTGCAAAAAGTTGAGAGCTGCTGCACAGTTAATGATTTTGAGCTTTTATTAACGAGTCTGATTTAGCTTAAGAAGTTTCTGATTTGGCTCAAGAACAGTTTTGAATCATTTCAGGTTCTGAGTCATCTCAATAAAAGTTGTCCCTGTTGAAAAAACCAGCACATGCTGGTTAGGTATGTTTTGAATCATGGCAGCTGGTTTGAGCTGGTTTAAGATAGTCCTTAGTTGGTCCTAAGCTGGTCCTAAGCAACTAGCTCCAGCTCAAGACCAGCTTAAACCAGCTCATGACCAACTAAGGACCAGCATAAACCAGCTCAAACCAGCTGCCATGCTTCAAAACATACCTAACCAGCATATGCTGGTTTTTCCAACAGGGGTGAATCGTCTCAGGGTTTAAATCTTCTCAGGAAAGGTTCAGTTTAGGAAAAGTATTGAGTCATCTCAAGAAATGTCATGTTTTGAATCTTTTTTCGGGAAGGATTTGGAATCTCCACAGGGAGGTTCTGATTCCACTCAGAAAGGTTCTAATTCAGCTCAGCAAAGTTTTGATTAAGGGACAACACTGTTGCTCAGCGGTAGGGATGTTTCTGAGAGCTAATCTGCTGTCATGCTGAATCCATTCATCACCCACTGAGAGAGAGAAAAAGGGAGGAGGGGAAGGAGTGAGTGAATCAGGAGAACTGATATAGAGCCTTATAAACCAACACACATAAAGCTGGTGCTCTTGTTCGTTAGCTCAGAGGAGTTGGAAACAGTCTGCAAACTTTCAGAGGTGAAATAAGTGCTAGGTTGCACATTTTCTACCAGAGCAAGCGTTGCTGAGCAAGTCAGAACACATTAAACACAGTTACTCAACCTCAAAGTTTTTTTATAGGCATCAACAACTTTTCATGCATTAGAAAAGAACATGCTTTTTTCCTTGGATTTCTATTTATATCTAAAAGAGAAATTGAGAACTTCTTATAAACTCACATCTGGAGGGACATTCCTGGTTTGTCCAGGTCTGTACGTACACTAATTGAGAAAAATATATGATATTTTTGCTTGAGGCCCCTGAGCTGAAGAGCTCATGTGTTTTTAATTCTTCCAAAGACCCTCATGTATATCCTGAATGGAAAAAAAACTAAACTGCCACTAGGGCAACCAAATGCAATCGCAAAAATAGTGGAAAAGGCAGACGTTAGTAGGTGAGCTCTAGCCGTGGGATTACCATTCACCACTACATTTTATCCTCTGGGGGGGCCGACAAAATAAACCTCCTAAAAATATTATTATAATCTCCCAAAAAGTGAAGGAAGGGAGGGTGATCTCTGCCTAATGGGTGGCAGACATTAGATAGAGAGACGCTAGAAATGATCTCCTCTCTGCTGGCACCTGAGCTGCTGTGCAAGTTTGATCATAAATGACATTGTTAACTCTCTCAAACCCTCGGGGCTGTTCCTCTGTTACTGTGTTGCTAGGTAACTAACCTTTTGTGTGTGTGTGTGTACAGGGATCCAGGTGGTGGAATAGAGATGTCTGATTTTGCACGGGAGGAGACGCCACCGGTCGACTGCAGTTCACGGAACTCTTACGTGGGAATGGACTCCAGCCATCAGGTGTGTCTGACTGTCTTCACATTTATTTGCATGCATGTAAGGGAATGTATGGAAGCTTGTTTCCACCACAAAATTAAAAAAGAAAAGATAATTGTGACTTTTTATCTCACAATTCTGACTTTTTTCTCAAAATTGTGAGATATAAACTCACAATTGCGAGTTACAATGTCAGAATTGCGAGATATATACTCACAATTGCGAGTTAAAGAAAGTCAGAATTGCGGGATATAAAAAATTACGAGATATGAAGTCAGAATTGTGAGATAAGAAGTTGCAGTCACCTTTTTTATTTTTTATTCAGTGGCGGAAGCAAAATTCCATAGAAGTGGGATCCAGAAGGGGGCTTAGCTTTTGTCTGCATTGTTTTTATTTGTTTTTTTAACGTTGAAGCACTTTTTAACCTGATTTAGTTCATAAAAGTTAAGAAATTCATTACCACTGCACATTGTCAGTACCACCACAGCCAAGAATGTTTATGGAGGGCACAGGAGGGAACATTAATAGTCCTTTAAAATCAGCTGAGGACTACAAATGTTACCATAAATTCTAATGTAAACAAAATACTTTTTGCTTACTGAAATGATTGCTTAATAAATGAACACTTTAAAAAGCAATGTTCAAAATTCAATTTTATATTTAAGAACATCATTTATAAAAAAATGTAATATGTTTATTGAAACATAATAAATTTAATATAATTTTAATATAAATTTGATTAGGAATTTTATATATATATATATATAAAATTAGGAATTTGAAATAATAAATATTTTAATGATATAAACATTTACTATATATATTATTTACTTTTCTGCATATACTGCACTAATTTTGTGGTAAAATATGTGGCTGTTAGTTTTTGCTAAATGAAGTTGTCCTGGTTTAGCAGTCTGTGTCTGTTTGAGGGCAATCCTTCAGTCAGAATCTTTCCCTGCTGTATA
Organism: Ctenopharyngodon idella; assembly: GCF_019924925.1. Lineage (NCBI taxonomy): Eukaryota > Metazoa > Chordata > Actinopteri > Cypriniformes > Xenocyprididae > Ctenopharyngodon > Ctenopharyngodon idella. The sequence goes on along the minus strand of NC_067232.1, from coordinate 16,346,134 downwards.
ATTGGTGAAAGCTCAGGGGTGTTATGTTCTGGCTTATAGTACTGCTTGTCCTACAATGTCTGTGTGTGTGTGTGTGTGTGTGTGTGTGTGTGTGTGTGTGTTTGGTCAGAAACTGTTGATTGAATCATGAAGTCATAGAGTAGAAACACAGCCTGAAAAGGAAGTCTAATTGTTTATGTTGTGATTAAATGACTGTGATGTGATTTTGTGCATGTCTGCTAAATTAGTAACAGTGATGGGAAGTTACAGACATCATGATCTCATGTAAATGATTCACCAGAGCTTGTTTCATCTCTCTCTCACTCCCTACAGATAACATCCCATGGAGGCGCAGTCACAACCAAACGTGAGACCCTTTTTTTTTTTTTTTTTAATAAAACCTCTGACAGTATTAGTATCTAGTAACAAAAAAAGGAAAAGTGTACCCAAAATTGAAAAATGATGTCATTATTTACTCGCCTTAAAAACTCAGAGGACAGTAGTGTGAACCAGGTTTACCATAGCTATAAATAGAAGTGTTTAGAATCAGAGAGAAGAGTTTTTCTGCAGACAGCAGCGATATGTCAGAAGATCTGCAGTACTGCGGGCGCAAGCCAGGTCAGGGATGTGTTTGAATAAAGTTGCAAAGGTGAGAGGGAAGGAGGAAGAGAGGAGAGAGAGAGAGAGAGAGAGAGAGAGAGGGGGTGGATACGTTAAGTTAATGAATAAGTTATAAAACTCGACCTTCTCTGTCTCTCTCTCTCTCTCTCTCTGTCTGTTTGCAGGGGCAGGTGTTGGAAAGGCTGCCGATGACATCAGTTTGAGTTTGGCTCAGAGTTGCAGTCAGGACCAAGGTGTGAATCTTAATTAACATAAGCTACAGTATAGTATAATGCAATGCGAATAAGTCTCCAGAAACTCTAAAAGTTCATTATTGATCTCACTTTCAGAAATAGTTAAAGAATTCTGTCATTATTTACTCATCCTCATGTCATTCAAAATCTGTATGAAGTTGTTTTTTCCCATGAAACATCTAGGATATATACTGATGTAGTATATCAAAACTGTGCTTATAAACAGATAGACTTCAAAGATATCACCATCAGAAATCAGTTTTTCCATTCACACTCTAATGGCAATGATAATATGCATTTTATTTTATTTTTCGAAACTGGCTCACAAGGTGCTTTGGTGGTTCGGGAAAGTTTCTCAGAGTCACACATGCAATGAAATGTGTTTGTGTCCTCAGCAGAAGCGAGATTTGTTTGGTTAGGCTATTATTCTTATTGACAGCGGTTTTATTCAACTGTAAAGTGTTTAGCAAAAGTTGAAAAATTGTAATATTTAGTTGAAACTTCTCTCTGACATGAAAAAGGTTGTCTGTGTCTCTCGAAACCAAAAGTTTGTGATCATTACAACAGCTTTTTGTGAATAATGAGATGACACAGAAAGGTGACGTCAGCACTGCACACTGGGCTCAGACTTTCCAAAGCACATAAGCAAAAGACCTTATGGACAGTGTGGTTTTTGGATAGTGTGCAGAATGGCGTAATAATTGTGTTTTGGCAGATGACTGTATCATTTCTTAACACTGCATCAGCGCTCAGGAAACTGTGTTTATTAGGAATGTAGATATTTACATTTTGACTTGACTCTGATTTCTTTAAGCGTTTAAACGTTTAAACATTTAAACATATAAAAATGCTAAATGGAGGGTCTCAGGGCTTGTTTGTAAATTTTGGATTGGACTACTACAACGCTGACTCATCATTGATTTGATGATTGAAAAGTGGCTATTTGGCTATTGATTCAATTTGTCATATGGCACTGCCTAACAGTACATAAACATCGCAGCAGCAAAAATCAGCTCAAGGTGGGTTGTATATGTAGCGAGTGTACAGATTATCAATTTAATAAATTTTTGTTATCCCAGACATCTATTCACAATGATAGCGTCCAAACTGCAATATTTAACATACATGTAACAACTGCAAAGCGAGCAAGTCATTGCATTTTGATAACATAGCATGCAATGATAAATTGTTTTTCAGTAAGACCAGGATAGTCCATTAAAAATAGGGTCAATTTTGACTCCAAGTTTGTGTAATTTTTACACACTCTGTTATATTTCTCTTTCCCTCTAGATTTGATGTCGGACCCAAAGATGTTCTGCCTTGTCTCCAATGACTCTTTTGCCTCCATGCAGCCTTCAACCTCATTGGCTCAGGACCTTTATGGCTCCACCCCCCACCCTTTCAGTCAGTCCCTGTCTTCTTGTGACACAGAAATTACTGCCCATCTTTCCACCCACTCACAGTCGTTCCGCAAAGAGTCATCTCGACCTCGCGGATTGCCTCGCACCTCAAGTTCTGCAGGATCTGCTTTTCCTGATCCTTCTCTGCCCGAGTTCAGCCTGTACCCTCCACCCCGCCGGGGAGGACTGGATCCTGTCTGTGAAATGGAGGCCTCCAGGTCACAGAGGGCGACGGAGAGCTCTGAGCAGCCAGACTCCGGAACTCCCAGCACGTCAGTAACCGAATTCCACAGATATCATCCGAAGGAGCGCCACAGGATATCACGGTCTGTCTCCAGAGAGGCAGGGGAAGGAGAGTGTGCTGGGGAAGGGGGATCTGGGCTGTACCAGTCAGAGGGTGTTCAGGGGGGTCGGGAAAGAACGAGTGGACGCAGTGCTGACAGTTTGCGGAGTTTAAGCACACGCAGCAGCGGCTCCACCGAGAGCTACTGCAGTGGGACAGACCGGGATACCAACAGCACCCTGAGCAGCCTGCACAGTGAGCAGACCAGCTCCACGCACGTAGAAAGCCTGCTGTCGCTGTCTGGGGATGAGAAAGTGAATGCGGGACACGCCGACCCGCGTAACTCTAATGTGGCCTCGGGGGAGGCTAATAAAAACCCCCATGCCAACGAACTTGCCACCAAATTGCCCACCGGTGATGCTCCCAAACCTGCAAACTCAGAGGGCCAACAGGGGGAGGGGACTGTGGAGATGGTGTCAAGGACTAGCAAAGATGTCTCTACTGGTCTTTCCCACCAGCATCAGGAGGCAGAACCAGACAAAGTGCGATCCAAAACAGCCAATCTTGTTCACCGGGCTGCCTCCTCGTCTGCCGCCAGCCGGAGTGGTCGGCGACGAAGTGGTAAGCAGCGCGCAAGCAGTTTTGACGCCAGCAGGCACCGGGAGTACATTTGTGGACGTGGCATGGCAAAGCCTCGCTCGGCAGTGTTCATGAAAGGAGAGGAAGACTCCAGTGATCAGAGCGAACTTAGTTGTGCCTCTAGCCTACACTCCACCCACCAGCTCAGCACAGACTCCTCATCCAGCACACCCCACTCCTGCCCCTCTCCTGAGGATCGACGTGGCCCCTCGCTACTGGCCAAAATGCACGGTGTGCAAACCCATAGTCAGAGAGATAAGGAAAAGGAACGAGAAAAAGACAAGGAGAAGGGAAAGCGCAGAGCTTCGCGCCGTACTCCGAGTACAGGCAGCGCTAAAACTCATGCCCGGGTCTTGAGCCTGGACAGCAGCACTACTGCTTGCCTTAATGACCCCCATCATTTGGGGGCACCAGCAAGTTCTAGACCCCTTACCACCTCCAAGTCGGACCTGGAGGCAAAAGAGGGGGAGGTGTTGGATGCGGCCTCCCTGCTGGGAAGAGCTTCTCAGCTTGAGTCAGTGACCCGTTCCAGAAACAGCCTGCCCTGCCCCATCTCCCTCAGTCACACACAAGACGCAACGACAGGATCACGGGGTGAGCACACAGTCATGCAAGATTGCACATGCGCTTATTTACAAAGATGCTTAGAAGAATAGTCAATCTCAACATGAAAGTTCTGTTATCATTTACTCACCGTCATAGTGTTCCAAGTCTTTATGACTTTCTACCATGACCTGCAAAATGAGAAGTTTATCAGGATGTCCACGCTGCTCTTTTCCATAAAATGGAAATGAATGCTGACATCAAGGTCCAAAAATGATAAAAATCAATATAAAATACCCAAGCCATGTGAGCCATAAGCTTTGTGTCAGGAACGCAATGTAACAGAAGTAGTGACTGATCTTTTTTTTCATATTATGACATACATCTGAGTGAAACGGATTATTGAAAAAGAAAAAAAAACAGTTGTTGATTGGATGGAGGACGATCTGAATGCGAGCTTGCGGTTGATTGTAAGAAAAGGGTGGAGTTTAAGGGGACTAAACGATTTCAGCATGCGTCACTAGAGAAAGTCTGTCATTTTACTGAAAGATCGAGTTATGATATTTTAAATAAAAATTACAAGGTAAAAAAAAAAAAACATTCATATATGAATCATTTGCAGTAAGATCAATAAGGTGCATTTAGTAAATAGGGTGAATTTCCATTTCATGCCAACTTTAAAGGGTTAGTTCACTCAAAAATGAAATTTCTGTCATTAATTACTCACCCTCATGTCGTTCCATACCCATAAGACCTTCGTTCATCTTCGGAAGACAAATTAAGATATTTTTGATGAAATCCAAGTTTTTTTTTTATCCCCCATAGAAAGCAATGTAATTACTGTCAAGGTCCAGAAAAATAGTAAAGACATTGTTAAAGCATTGTCAATGTGAATACAGTGGTTCAACCTTAATGTTATGAAGCGACGAAAATACTTTTTGTGTGCAAAAACAAAACAAAAATAATGACTTTATTCAACAAATTCGTCTCTCCCCAGGCATCCTCCTACGCTGTTTACATTCAGTGTTTCTAGGTTCTGCATCAGACTGGCGGTATTGGCCGATGCCTGTTCACGTGAGCAGCACAATGCATGCATGTGATGCTGACGCAGGAGCCGGCATTCTGACGTAGAACCCGGAAGCGCTGAATGTAAACAGCGTAGAAGAATGACAGGGGAGAGACGAATTGTCTTTACTACTTTTCTGGACCTTGAATGATGGTTATTTCGTTGCTTTCTATGGGGGATAAAAAAACCTCTTGGATTTCATCAAAAATATCTTAATTTGTCTTCCGAAGATGAACGAAGGTCTTACGGGTTTGGAATGACATGAGGGTGAGTAATTAATGACGGAAATTTCATTTTTGGGTGAACTAACTCTTTAAGTCATTATTCACTTTCAAATCTAATTTATGTTTGCATATAAAAAAAATATGGCATGACAAGACAAGGCATGGCAGGTTTCTTTCAAGTTTTTTTTTTTTATTGATATTTATATTATAAATCACATGAAACAATCCCCCAACCCTCACGATCAAATAACTAGCGCAGCGTCCATACTGTCCATTAATTCAGATAAGAATTGTAAGTAGAAGAACCGAGCATACATATATACGTCAACATACATCAACCTCCAGCCATATATAAAAAAAGATACATGCACATACACTCGGGGGAAAAAAAAAAAGGAAGCCAAGTAACAGGGCATTATTTAAACAGACTCATCAACATAGTCAATAAAAGAGTGCCACATCTTAAAAAATTGTTTTTCCGACCCTCTTAATGAATATCTAATTTTTTCAAGGGAGAGACGAGACATCATATCGCTAATCCATTGAGTATGTGTGGGTGGGAAGGGATGGCATGGCAGGTTTGACATCAGTAATGTAGAGGGTCAATTGTTTTTTAAATGATCATGATGTTCCCAATTTGAAAATGCGCATTTTCAATTCAAATAAATAAAATTTTCAGTAAACAATGACATAAATTTTTGTTTGTTCCTCACTCAAAGCTATTTGTCTTGAAATCTCCTGGTCACCATTCACTTTCAATGTATGGCAAAGAACAGCGTGAACATTCTGCCTAACATTTCCTTTTGTGTTGCTTGACGCAAAGAAAATCATACAAGTTTGGAACGAAATGAGGGTGAGTAAATGTTGAATTTCCATTTTTGGGCGAACTGTCTTAAGTAGTGATTCTGAGATCAGTCTGAAGCGCTAAACATGGAGGTCTGCAGCAGGTTGGAGCTCTGATGGATGTTTTTCAGCAGATAGTAGCCAATCAGATAAAAGCTTTGCCCAGAAGCTAGTAGATGCTAATGCAGTGTGTTTTGCCAGTGCAGCTGTGACCCACAAACCCCTGCAGATTTCTGATGTGTTACTCTGACAGCCTGTTGAATCTATATCTGGGAGATCTGCAGGGTTTATTCTCTCCTCTAGTCCACAGTGACCATTCAGTCTTTGTGCACCATTTGCAGAGTGAATTGCTGTACGAGTGCTGATTCGGTGATTGGATGTCGATTCAGTAATTCTAAAACGTTAAGGCCCCTGTTTACACCTTTATCTACTGCTGACCACTACTGCTTCAAAACATATCTTAATTTCAGATGTAAACAGGGAATCTTTCTCCATCCTACACGTGTTTTTGTGTTTGGAAGCACAAAAGTGTAATATATAGAGGAGTGTGTGATGTTTAGATGTCTGTTGTGTATATGATATCTTTTCTCCTATGTTTGCTCTAGTGCTTAGAGGGTTTGAAATTTTAGCTGTGTGTTTCTGAAGTGCGTTGTTTGCAACAGCAACTGGATCATATTCGATGGAACGTTGTCTGATGTTGTTCTTGCTCATGCTTCTGTTGTCTTACAAATTAGCTGGTCTGAACATAGAAAAAGTATTGTTCTAGAGAAATCCATTCTGCCTTCGTTTACAGCCCTTCGGGTCCAGCGTGAGATTGGTTAGACTGTTTAGACTGTTTTACTATAGTAATAAAGTTTTACATTCAGTGATGAATCATCAGATCAGGTCAAAGTTCATCTGCAGTGGGAGTGCTGCAGTTAAAGTCCATGTTTAAAACTGCTTGCAAAGAGTGTTTATAATGTTACAAAGGCAATGCGATTAACCATCTGGATGCAGAAAGATGACAAAGCAGTTTTAGTTATGTGTTTATCACTGGTGATTTGGTTGCAAACACATCATTACCATTAATTTTAATTCTTTTGAATCACAATACGTTGTATGCAGGTTCCTAAACATGTTTCTTCAATTATTGCCTTATTTGACTGCATGTTCTGCAAAACTTTGGCAAGGTTTTTGATGACATGTAATTATGAAAATGACAAATGACAAAAATATTAAATATAAAAAATAATATTTTAAAATATGTAACAAAAAATATATGTATATATTTATTAGTGCTGTGAGTCGATTAAGACAATCAAATTTTTCTGTAATCAATCGCGCCTAACATAAAGTCTTTAATATATTTTTATATTGTAATAATTTCACATTTAATATATTAACTAACATAAACTAACAATGAGCAATACATTTGTTACAGTATTTATGAATCTTTGTTAATGTTAGTTAATAAAATACAGTTGTTCATTGTTTGTTAATGTTAGTCTACAGTGCATTAACTAATGTTAACAAACAACTTTTTATTTTAATGTATTAGTAAATGTTGAAATTAACATTAAGATTAATAAATGCTGTAGAAGTGTTGTTCATTCTTTATTCATGTTAACTAAATTTGTTAACTAATGAAACCTTATTGTAAAGTCTTACCTATATTTTACATTTTTGTATAAAGTTATCAAACACTTCACAGTCTTTACTGCATAAATTATAAATTAAATATAGATTAGTCCTTATTAAAGCTTCAAAAGTTATTCAGCCTAGAGCAGTGAGTGATTTTCTCTTTGTCTTTTGTTCTTGGATTAACATTAATAACAGACATCACAGCAGGTTTATTAGGCTGCTGTCACTTTAAGATCTGATGCACATTACACGGATCTGATGTCCTCACAACTCTTTACGGTCATTTAGGACTTTATTTAACTCATTTAAGACTCTGCTTATGAGGATACTTGACCAAGCAGGCATTTTGGCATACTTTTGTGTGTTTTTGTCCATTTAAGCGTGAAAGAGAACTTAGTACGGCCGGTGCGCAGTCTGAAGCAGCTTTATGTGCGCATGAGTCGTGTGTATCTGTCACACAGACAGGAGATTCACAGACAGTTCTGATTTAAGTTATTTTTTGCATCTTATCGCCCTTGAATGGTTTAATAGCACTTGAATGAATTATAGCGTGATCATATAATGTAACGCTAGCTAAACGATCACAGGGAAAAAATGGATGCTGCGTTAATTGCGTTAAATATTTTTAACACATTAAACTTAAATAATCGCATGCATTAACGCATTAATTTTGACAGCACTAATATATATACTACTTTATATATAAACTCCTTGAGCCTTATTCAAAAACAAAATGATTTTTAAACTCAATTTGCTTTGCATTTTGCATTAAATATGATATGGGTACGCTTTGGGCTCTTTATATTTGCATTGAATTGGTGTATTTGATGATTCTTGTGTCTACTCTTGTCTTGCAAGAGTGCAGCTTGTGCTTGTATGCAGCATTGTATGCTGCTAATTCAATGAAAGCTTATTTTTGGTGGCTCCCCTATTGATGGACTCCTTCCTGCCTTTCTCTTCTTATGGCAGCCCCAGGGAACGAAGACACAGTCACATTTCGCAGAGAGCGTAGTACGTTTCGTCGACAAGCAGTGCGTAGAAGGCACAACGCAGGAAGTAACTCCACACCCCCCGCCTCTCTCATCGGATCCCCGCTCAGGTACGACTCAACCGGGGAGTGATCAGCCAGTTTTGGCTCAACAACAGCTTTGGCTCACCTGTTCTGATGTCCACGTCATTATTCTCCTTTCTCATTTACTTTAACTGTCATTTCCACGCTTCTCTGCTTGAAATTTAATACTGAGTTTGCTTGCTACCCTCTTCTTACTACTTTACGGGCTTTTAACCCATCCTCAGAGTACCAATGTGCTGGTACTGGAAGTCAACGTTCTTGCATGTTGCCTTTTCCATACAAATTATGTCTTATTTTTGTTCTTGCATGAGTTCTGTTTATTTTTTCCCAGTATCTGTTGTTTGGCCTTTTTGGGTTTATTTTATCCTGTTCTGATAAACCACTTTACTTGGTGTCTAACTTCATCCCCCACTGTCACATACATACACATGTTGCTACTGGAGTCTCTACTACTGTATCCTGGAGAGTTACGGTCACTGTGTCCTTCTCTCACATGCTAAATCTGTCTATAACCCCCAGACACAGCCATCCTTGCCATCATAGATGGCTTCAGACGGAGAGAGAGTGTTTGAGTGCTTTGTCTCATCGTCAGGCCTAGGGCATGTCTGTCTCTCTTGAAGGATCATGATGCTTTCAGTTAACTAACTCAGTTTCTCCAGTCAAGTTCTCTGAAACCACTCACAGGCTTCGTACAGACAGGCAGCAAAAATCAATTTATTTGGCATAACTGACTTAACTTTGTTCAGTTGTTTTTAGGCCAAAGAGCAAAAACCATGTGGGGTTTTTACAAACCTAATCCAAACTACGTCCATACTCTATCATTCAAAAATTATGGGTCGGTAAGATTTTTTTTTTTTAAGAAATTCATACTTTTATTCAGCAAAGATGCATTAAAAGAATAGTTCACCCAAAAATGAAAATTCTGTCATCATTTACTCACCCTCAAGTTGTTCTAAACCTTTAGAGTTTCTTTCTTCTGTTGAATATAAAAGAAGATATTTTAAAGAATGGCTGTAACCAAACAGTTAATGGAACCCCATTGACTTCCATAGTATTTTTTTTTTACCCATATTCTTCAAAATATCTTGGGCCCTATTTTAACGATCCAAGCACATGGTCTGAAGCGTATGGTGCAGATGCGCTTAGGGTGTGTCTGAATCCACTTTTGCTAGTTTAAAGGACGGGAAAAATGGTCGGCGTGCCCGGTGCATTGTCCAAAAGGGTTGTACCTAATCTCTTAATGAGTTATGGGTGTGTTTTGGGTGTAACATGCAATAAACCAATCAGAGTCTCATCTCCCATTCCCTTAAAAAGCCAGTTGCGCTAGCGCCATGGCAGATTCCCTATTTACATGGGGGAATTTGTAAGCGAAAAAATTGAACGCTTCTCTAGCGAGGAAACGGATCTGCTAATGTGCGAAGTTAAAGCGCGCGAGCAGACCATCAGGTTTCAGTTGGTCAATGGCGCAGTCTATTTCAGTTGCCTCAAAATAGCAACACGCCATCAATGCGCCTGAACACACCTCGTTTTCAGACCAGCACGCCCATGGGCACACAAATGAGCGCAAGTGCATTTGCTATTTAAAATATGTGGCACAGGACCTGAAAATGATAACTGCGTCGGGCTGAAACTAGCAAAAAACACTTGCGCCATGCCTGGCACGGCATTGCGCCGGGTGTATGATAGGGCCCAAAGTGTTCAGCAGAAGAAATTCATACAGGTTTAGAAGAACTTGAGTAAATGATGACATAATTTTCATTTTTGGGTGATCTTTAAAATGATCAAAACTAAGTGACAGTAAAGACTTTTACATTTTTTTTATACAGTATTTTTTTTTTTTAATTTTTCCTATAATATTCCCAAATGCTGTTATTTTAAACTTTCTATTCATCAAAGAATTCTGAAAAATTGTATCACGGTTTCCACAAAAATATGAAGCAGCACAACTGATTTCAGATGTAATGTTTCTTGAGCAGCAAATCAGCATATTAGAATGATTTCTGAAGGATCATGTGACACTGAAGACTGGAGTAATGATCCTGGAAATTCAGCTTTGATCACAGGAATAAATTACATTTAAAATATATTTAAAATAAAAACAGTTATTTTAAACTGTAATAAAATTTCACAATATAAAATTTTACTGTATTTTTGATCTTTGAAAGAGACTTCTTTCAAGAACATCTTACCAACTCAAAACTTTTGAACGGTGGTATATGATTTGAATTCTAGTTGAAATGGAATTTCAGAAATGTTTCATTTTGAATGGTCAATTCAGAATGTTTGTTTGAAAAGTGTTATATATGGTCGTATCTGATTTCAAATGTATATATTTTTCAGGATGTATAACTGTAATGTCTGACTGTGTCTGAAATCCCTCATTTACACTAACATGTGAATGATCAAGTGTATGTTACAGACACATCATCCACATGAATGTGTAAACAGTGATGCCTCTAATGCTTATGATGCACCGAGTTCAGCAATTTTCAAATTTTCCGTCATCTTTTTCCAAAATGACAGTCAGCAACTCTCTTATGCCATTTGTTTTGCTGATGCTTTTGTCAGTACTATGGCAACCAATGTAGATATTAGGAATGTGCAAAACAAGACTAGTCAGTTGTTTGCCTGAGTAACCAGTCAACTAATCAACAACAAATGTATATGATTTTGTCACTTGCAAAATATAAACATATCTATAGTAAATATTAGATTTAAAAAAATTTTGTGCAATGCGAACAAAGGCATCAATTTCCCCTCACTGTTTTTACCTAGTAATGTTCTGTTTGCGCACACACACACACACACACACACGCACACACACAAACCTCAAAATCTTTCTTGCTTTTTCTGGTGGTGAAATCGGAATACTCATCCTCTTCTCTTCCCGTTCAGCACTCCTCTCATTTTACACTTCCTGTCAGCTCTCATAACACCTCCAGAACCCCCCATTCTCCTGTCTATCACTACCATCTGTCTGTTTTTCTCTATAAATGTGACCTTGCACTTCCTTCCAGCATCTTGTTCTGTTTTTGTCTACCTTATCTTTCTATACACAAACACACACACTTACTCTCACTCTAGGGATGGGCGCAAGTTCTTGTATATTAAAATGACTGATACTTTTTTCACCTTGCAAAACATTTTGCTCAACAAAACCAGACTAATTTTGGGATTCGTTTTGGAAAGTTGACACAATTTTTTTTATTGAATATTTATATTTTGATTTATTTCAGCTTTTCAATCACCAAAAAAATATTTTAACAAAACTGGACATAATGCACTGAAAGAATAGCGGTGTGCAACATCGTTAACAGCAATTAACTCCCTGAGTTTTCGGTTGACTTCTTTGTCGAGTACACAAAGTGACCAAAATGCCCATCCCTGTGTCACACATGCGCAGTCTCTTACTCACCCCGAATCAACCATATTTCTACTCCTCCAGTCTGCAGGAGGCTCTGAGTCAGGTATCTCAAGCTTCAGGGTCACAGGTCAGAGGTCAGCCATCCCGCACGCCGTCTCAGGTGACGGTATTAAGCACTAGCGCCTCCCTGCTGGTCAGGAATGGAAGTGCGCAGATGGAGGGCTGTCCGGATAAGGCGTCCACTGTGGGCGTGACCAGCCTGCAGGATGACTTTGGTATGCACCGTAAAATCGCCTGCTGTCTGTCACATCATCTTGTCATCCGTAACACCTGCCTGTTAAATTTGCATCCTGTGTCTCACACTTGCATGCTGTCTGTCACACCATGTACTATTTGTCACATCTGCACGCTGTTTCTTATCATGTTTCTTAATTCCATTTGCATGTCATTTTCTGGAATCAATATTCAGTCAATGTGCATCTGTAGGTTTTCATTAGATTGACAGGTTGTATTGGCTGTGGGAGTTAATCTTTATTTATCTCTATCAGTTTATTGATTTTTCTGCATGTGTATGTGTGATTTTTATTTTTGTAAACATTGGGATGTTTGGGATTACACTGATTATAAGGCTAACATCCTGACTTTACATCACATTTTGTATGCATGTTTGTGTGGCATGGTCTTTCTTTGGTCAGTCAAGCTCTTCCCTGGGGGTCTAGAAGTATTGATACAGTGCTCTCACTGCTGTGGTTAAGGATTGCTTCCGGTCAGGGAACATGCTGGCTTATTTTCCTCTCGGGATCAATAGTGCATCTATATATCTATAAATATCTCTTGTTTTTGAATAGACAAACACAATAAAATTACAGTTGTGGGTTTTTAACTGTTTAAAAGGCTCATACAGTCAGGAAGGATAGAGGAAGGATTTTTGTCTTGTTTACACCTGGTATTAACGTTGTTATTAATCTCACTGAAGACGTTAAGTGAACTCATACGCATGTATTTATGGGCTTGCATTTTCTGATTTTGTCTGAATGTGGTTTTATTGGTCCAAACACTGGACCCTGTTTACACCTGTATTTAGTTCTGTCCACTGGTGATCGGATCACTTGAAATGGAAACAATAATAACAAAATTAGTTGTTACAAGAGTTTTTTTGTTGTTAATTTTAATGAATTTTATTTTTGCAATCATATTATTATATAAGAATTTCATATACTGTTGTTACATTTTCAGTGGTCCTACCCCTTTTTAACTGAAATGTCATACTCCTAGTTTTAAGAACATTTTAACACTCAAAGAACGTCGGAGCCAATAGCCTTGTGGGCGCCGATTTCAATTCAGCAAGGATGCATTAAATTGATCAAAAGTGACAGTAAAGACATTTATAATGTTACAGAAGATTTTTATTTAAAAAATGTTGTATTTGTGAAAATATTCAGCAGTTTTTGTAAATTGTAATATTTCACTATATTACTATTTTTACTCTATTTTGATCAAATAAAAGCAGCCTTGGTTACTTTCAAAAACATTAACAATTCTTGCCGACCCCAAACTTGTAAATGATAAAGTAAGTTATTTAAATGTATAACAAATAAACTTCATAGCAATCAACTGTCACATATAATATACAAATAAAATTGTTTTATTGTAGACAGACAGGCAAAATAAAGCATTTAGAGCCACTGTGCAACAGTGTTTGTCGCTATACTGAAATTTCCAGCTTCAATACCTTGAAAAATATAGATATTCGATACCATTTTTGATACCACGGGGAAAACTGCCATATATACTGCCATACAAATAATTTGTTATCTCATAATTTTTTGATAATTTGGGTAATTTTGTTGTAATAGCTTACACAGCGCAGGGAGGCTTTATTTGAATCGTTGAACTACATTTACAAACAAAATAAAATAAGAACAAACAAAGCAAATTGCAATAGCACAAATAAATAAAATAGAATAAAGAGACAAATAAACATGGCTTTAAGTTTTTCAGGTGGGTCTAACAGTATTCAGGTAAGAACTACTACAGAAATGAAAGTAATCAAATGTAAAATAACACTGGATAGTCTTCATTGTAAAGATTAAATACAGATTAATGCTTACAATTAAAGTTAGAAAAGTTTATCAGCCAAGAGCAGCGTATGATTTTGTCTTTTGTTCTTTGATTAACATGACAGTATATCAGATCCGTGCATAGGCTCTTAAAGTGACAGCAGCTTAATAAACCTGCTGCTGTCACTTTAAGAGCTTATGCATGGATCTGATATACTGTTACACAATGTGTTTTCTCTCAACTATTTACATTCCAAAACTGACTGTATTTACCTGAATACTCGGCAAGACAGGCATTTTAACATAACTGTATGTATTTGACCACTTAATCGCAATAAGCCACGAAAAATAAGTAAATTTGGTTTTTGCGAGTTGTTTGAGAGACGGCTTTATGTGCGTGCCACTTATATAGATCATCAGTGGTGCACGCTGTACAAGCGCGAAACCTGCGGGAATTAATAAAATTATGCGCAATACAAGCTCTGTTCAACTGGAGCAAACGAGACGAGTGAATGAGAGGAGGAGGGTGTGTGTCAATTCACCTTCGGAGAGAAGAGGGTGAGAACACGCAGCTGGTATTGGTGTATCAATACTCCAGAAAATGAGTATTGGAACCATTTCAGATATTTCAGTATCGATACATATCGAAATGTATTTTTGACAACACTACTGTGCAACTAAAATCTTTACACAGGAAAGGAATCACAAAGAGTTTATTACAATGGGAGTGATTTAATGTTGTTGGTGTCAGTCTTGCCAGATTAAGGTGTTATTGTTCTGAAAAGTTAGTGCAGACAAGCAGTTATTAGGGGGGCAGATCCACGCTCAAGTGACCCTGCATGATGTCTGTTATGTGACCCCTAACCTCCTGTGTATTTGTGTGACTCAGGGAAGCTGACCCCGCCACTCTATGAGGTTGGAGGATGTGACATGTCCCTGGTGAACTTTGAACCTGCAACCAGACGAGCCTCCAACAACCTCTGGTGAGTTACAGCACATGTACAACCAGAACCCAGGATCCATTGTTGAATATCCAATAACTAACAGTCTTTCTCTCTCTGCAGGGAAACAGACTCTCACCTCTCCAGTTCTACCTCAGTTCGTTTTTACCCTCATGACCTGGTGAGTGCTACCGAACACACACACACACACACACACACACAGACACACACACACATATCTGGTTTACTATCCTTGTGGGGACTCTATATAGACGTAATGGTTTTTATACAGTACAAACTATATATTCTATCTATTCTATATTCTGTCCCCTTATACTAACTCTACCCCTAAACCTACCCATCACAGAAAACTTTCTGTAATTTTACTTTTTAAAAAAAACTCATTCTGTATGATTTATAAGCTTGTTTCCCCATGGGGACCTCAATTTAGGCCCCCACGTTGTCACGAGTCCCCATGAATCAGTGTGCATGCAGGTTGAAGTCCCCACTGGGATAGAAAAGCATGTACACACACAGAGACACTGAATATAAGACTGTGAGAAAATATAGTGACTTACAGTTTGACATTATGCATTGCGCACAATAGTGCTTGTGTGAGAAGCAGCACAGTTGAGACTAGGGCTGGGCAATATGACAATATACATCATGGCAACAATATTTGTGGACTTTATAACTCACAATTGCAAGTTTATATCTTACAATTCTGAGATAAAAAGTTTTATTTTTTATTCAGTGGTGGAAACAAGCTTCCATAATTAACTTTTCTTTTAATAAGAATTTATATTTAATTCATACAGTGAAGACTATGCAGTGTTTTATTTTTACATTTGAACATTACATTTATTGTGTTACATATTTACAAATTATTCAATTTCTGTGGTATTTTTTACTATGTTAAATACAGTACCTACTGAACCTTAAAAACTTTATTTACTTTGTATCTTTGTTCTATTGTATTTTTCCTATTGTTTGTGATTTTGCTTCTTTGTTGTTATTTTTTAATTACAAAAAAATAACTATATTGTGATATATATTGTTATTGTGAAATAAAAATTCTCATATTGTGAAATAAGATTTTGGTCACATCGCCCACCTGCTAGTTGAGACGATGAGTTCAGTCTGTGTGTGTGTGTGTGTGTGTGTAAACTCACCCCGGCTTAGTTCTCGTTTCCTCAGATGCGTTTGAATCGGTTACTGTCCATGGATCCAGAGCTGTTGGAACAGCAAGATGTGGACGGCAGTCCTGACCTGCAGGAGGCGCCGCACTCCACACAGGGCTCCACGCATAATCACACACACTCACACACGCACGCACTCAAAACCAAGCAGTACTACCGCTTCTGGCTGCTGCCATACCTGTGGGTCGGGCTGCACTTTGACAGACTCACACTACTGGCCCTCTTCGACAGGTACACACTCACACACACAAATTAATGTGTATTAAGGCAGGAACACACCAAGCCGACGGTCGGCCGTCGGGCAGTTTTTGTTTGTCGGCCGACTAAGTTTTCTCAGTGTGTTCCGCACCGTCGGCTGAAGTTGGTCCTTGTCTGCTTTTTTTCGGCCGATTCGACATGCTGAATCAGCGTCGGAGCTCGTCGGTCCGTTGGGCCATCTGATTATTCTGATTGGCTGTTCAGCTACTGCCACCTGCTGGTACATTTCATCTAACGCAGGCGCAGGACGGACGTGCTACTTGGCCGTCGGGTGTCGAGTGTCAGTTTGGTGTGTCAGGGCAACTTTGGACCCAGACGCTGCCGATGTGAGCCAACCCCGCAGTCTGCTTTCGTTGCCACTAGTTTGTCGGTGTCGGCTTGTTGTGTTCCTGCCTTTACTGATATGTCTCAACTCATATCCTGATGGTGCTTCGTTTGTTTATTAGGAACCGAGAGGTTCTAGAGAATGTGCTCTCAGTGGCTCTGGCGGTTCTCGTTGCCTTCCTGGGTTCTGTGCTGCTAGTTCATGGGTTCTTCACTGACATATGGGTTTTTCAGTTCTGCCTCGTTATCGCCAGTTGCCAGTACTCATTGCTGAAGGTGAGAATCTCACACTTTTCAAATACACACTGATCTATCTAAGGAATAATTTTTAATGAAAATTTGTCTTTTGATCCCTTAATCAGAGTGTACAACCCGACTCTTCATCACCCAGACATGTGAGTAACACACACACTCTAATACAGTAACACACACTCCATTAATGTGAGCCAAAAGCATATAAATTAGTGCAGGGAAAATGAATGTATTCATTTCTGTGATTAATGGGACTTGTGCATTTATAAGAGCAATCTGTACATTTTAAGATTATGTTTAGAAAGATGACATTAAACAAATAGTATTAAAAATATAGTTCCTTTATGTAGATTCTACATTAATTTGGGAATTGTAAATACACTAGTGTTCAAAAGTTTGGTGTCAGTATGATTTTTGTAAAAGAAATTAATACTTTTATTCAGCAAGGACAAATTAAATTGATCATAGCTGACAGTAAAGACAATTATAATGCTACAAAAGATTTGTATTTTAAATAAATGAACTTGAACTTTTTATACATCAAAGAATCCCTAAAAAACATAATCAGTTTCCACAAAAATATTAAGCAGCAACTTTTTCAACATTGATGATAATAAAATGTTTCTCGAACACCAAATCAGTATATTAGAATGATTTCTGAAGGATCTTGTGACTGAACAATTATTTTATTAGTTTTTACTGTATTTTTGATCAAGTAAATGCAGTTTTGATGAGCATAAAGAGATTTCTTTTAAACATATTAAAATCAAACTGACCCCAAACCTTTGAATGGTTGTGTATATTCATGATTATATATATTAATTAATATCATCTAATCTTTTTTTTTTTCACATTTGCAAACAGAAAAATGTAAATGACAAATATGAAATGATTTTATTTCCCTCCTGTGTGTGTTCAGGGTCACAATCGTATCATCGCCTACAGCAGGCCTGTGTATTTCTGTCTGTGCTGTGGGCTAATCTGGCTGTTGCACTATGGGAGTGTAAACAGCAGCTCCGGTGCAGTGTCTCTGTATGGAGTCGCTCTCACCAGCTCCATCCTGTTGTCTCAAGCGCGGGATCTCCTCATTGGTGAGCACTGATATACAAAGCGTAAATTCCCAGCAGATGAATATGTAGTGTTTTTTTGTTTTGCTCTTTTATTGAAATCTGCAAGCCGTAAGCTTTTTCCTCAGCTTTCCTGTGAAAGTAGAAAAATATTCCAGAGCTGAGTACAGAGAAAATCCTGCTGATGTGACGGGACTCAAGTACTCCGGCTTTACATTATCTTGCTCTTTCTCCTCTCTCACTCCAGTTTTTACCCTGTGCTTTCCCATCATCTTCTTCGTTGGACTGCTTCCTCAGATTAACACTTTTGTCATGTACCTGCTTGAGCAACTTGACATTCACGCCTTCGGAGGAAACGGTAACAGATATGCTCACTTTTATTTTAGGACTGGGAAAAATAGGCATATGTATTATGATTCTTTCTTAAAAGACTCCTTCGAATCTTGAAGGGTTAGTTCAACCAAAAATTACCCCATGATTTACTCACCCTCAAGACATCCTAGGTGTATATAATATCTTCTTTCAGACGAACACAATCTGAGAAATATTTAAAAATATCCTGGCTCTTCCAACCTTTATAATGGCAGTGAATGGGGGGTGTGAATTTGAAGCCCAAAAAAATGCATCCATCCATCATAAAAATAATCCATACGGCTCCAGGGGGTTAATGAAGGCCTTCTGAAATGAAGTGGTGGGTTTTGTAAGAAAAATATCTATATTTATATCTATATCTATACTTTATTAACTATAATAACTAGCTTCCTGCAGATGGCCGTACACATCGATTTGTGGTGGAAGAGATTTGTGGTGGATTGAGTTTGTTGCACAGCCCTATTTGTTTGAACCATGAGAGGCGTCTAAGCTTACGCTACTCCTACATCCTGCGTCATACATCGCTTCACGGGTTACTCTTGTGGCGCAAGTCAACTTGCGCAGATAGTTATTTTAGAATATAAAGTTTTAAATATGTATATTTTCCTTACAAAATCCCATTATTTCGCTTCAGAAGGCCTTTATTAACCCCCCGGAGCCGTGTGGAGTACTTTTGTGATGAATGGATGCACTTTTTTGGCCTCACGATGGCGCCGCGCATGGCAGCCACAGTGCTTAGCTCTCCAGTGTTTGTACTGTTTTTGTTAGTTTTTCCTGTTTTTTGTTTTTCAAATATGATCAGTTTTACCAGGGATGAACTGCTGAACATTCGGCAGTACACACCACAAAATCTTTTACCGGATTTCGATTATTCAGACGTTTTGTTGAATGTTGTAGTCGGTGCAGCGGCAGCGCTGTTTAGACGCTTCAGGATGCGCAGACGGGGGAAGCGCGCCGGCGCACTCGTGAAGCTCAGACAACGCGGATTAAGAACGCCGCTGCCTAGCATCCATCTGGTTAATCTCCGCTTTCCGGCATGTTAAGTCTGCCGGGCTTTCAGCTGTTTAGATCAGATCGCTACGCAGAATCAACAGGGAAATCGCGCGACGGCGGGACGTGCTTTTACATCAACGAAAGGTGGTGTTCAGATGTTACTGTGTTAAAGAAGATGTGCTGTCCCGATCTTGAAACACTCTTCATTAACTGCAAACCGCTCTATTCACCGCGGCAGTTTTGCTCGTTCATTCTGGTGAGTGTCTACATTCCTCCGCAAGCGCACGTGAGCTCGGCTTTACAGATACTCGCTGATATGATCACAGAGAGTGAGCAACAACACCCCGGACTCTGTTTTAATCATTCTCGGGGACTTTAATAAAGCGATTCTCTCACGTGAACTTCCAAAATACAGACAGCATGTTACTTGTCCCACCAGAGACAGTAATACACTGGATCACTGTTACACAGCAATAAAGGATGCATATCGCTCTGTCCCACGGGCAGCTTTGGGGCTCTCTGATCACTGTTTAGTTCATCTCATACCGACCTACAGGCAGAAACTGAAATCAGCTAAACCTGTAGCAAAGACTGTAAAGAGATGGACCACCGAAACAGAGCGGGCTTTACAAGCCTGTTTCGAATGGACTGATTGGAGTGTTTTTGAAGCTGCTGCCACCGATCTGGACGAGCTCACAGAGACTGTTACATCATATATCAGTTTCTGTGAGGATTTGTGCATTCCTACAAAGACTCATTTAACTTAAAACATTGACAAACCGTGGTTCACTGCAAAACTCAGCCAGCTCTGTCAGGCCAAGAAAGATGCTCGCAGAAATGGGGACAGAGTCTTGTACAAACAGGCCAAATACACACTGGAAAAGGAGATCAGAGTGGCAAAGAGGAATTATTCCAATAAGCTTCAGAGTCAGTTCTCTTCTAATGACACGGCTTCAGTGTGGAAAGGTCTGAAAGTCATCACCAATTACAAGACACCATCCCCAGCTCTGTGGAGATTCAACAACTGGCAGACGATCTGAACGAGTTTTACTGCAGGTTTGAAAAAACACCATTCACACCTCCTGTAACCCCTGTCTCCCCCACACCTGCAATTCAGTTCAGTGAAGATGACGTGCGCCAGGTCTTCAGAAAGAACAAGAGAAGAAAGGCACCAGCCGTTTCACCAGCCTGTCTGAAAACCTGCGCTGACCAGCTGGCCCCCATCTTCACACAGATCTTCAACAGATCACTGGAGCTGTACGAAGTCCCCTCATGCTTTAAACGCTCCACCATCATCCATCGTCCCAAAGAAACCCAAAATTACTGGACTTAATGACTACAGACCTGTGGCTCTAACGTCTGTGGCCATGAAATCATTTGAAAGACTGGTTCTAGCTTATCTGAAGGACATCACTGGACCCCCTGCAGTTTGCTTACCGAGCAAACAGGTCTGTGAATGATGCAGTCAATATGGGACTGCATTATGTTCTGCAGCATCTGGACAGACCAGGGACTTATGTGAGGATCCTGTTTGTGCACTTCAGCTCTGCTTTTAACACCATCATCCCATAACTCCTCCAGCCCAAATTAACTCAGCTCTCCGTGCCCACCTCTGTCTGTCAGTGGATCACCAGCTTCCTGACAGACAGGCAGCAGCTAGTGAGGCTGGGAAAATTCTCACCCAGCACCCGCACCCTCAGCACCGGCGCCCCTCAGGGCTGTGTTCTCTCCCCACTGCTCTTCTCCCTGTACACCAATGACTGTACCTCTGAAGACCCCTCTGTCAAGCTCCTGAAGTTTGCAGATGACACCACACAGATCGGCCTCATCCAGGACGGTGAGGTTGAACAGATGGCTGTCTGGTGCAGTCTTAACAACCTGGAGCTCAACACGCTCAAGACTGTGGAGATGATCGTGGACTTCAGGAGAAACCCCCCTGCTCTCCCCCCACTCACCATCATGAACAGCACTGTGACTGCAGTGGAGTCATTCAGGTTCCTGGGCACCACAATCTCCCAGGACCTGAAGTGGGACAACCACATTGAGTCCATTGTAAAAAAGACCCAGCAGAGGTTGTACTTCCTTCGCCAGCTGAGGAAGTTCAACCTACCACAGGAGCTACTGAAACAGTTTTACTCTGCCATCATTGAATCCATCCTCTGCACTTCTATATCTGTCTGGTTCAGCTCAGCTACCAAATCTGACCTCAGAAGACTACAGAGGGTAGTCCGGTCTGCTGAGCGAATCATTGGTACAACCCTCCCCACTCTCCAAGAACTGTACTTATCCAGAGTGAGAAAAAGGGCAAAGAAAATCACTCTGGACCCCTCACATCCAGCACACTCCCTCTTTGAACTGTTGCCATCTGGTCGACGCTACAGAGCTCTGAGCACCAGAACGACCAGACACAGGAACAGTTTCTTCCCTCAGGCAATCCATCTCATGAACACTTGACAAACACAGAGCACACAACACTATTATACATTTATTTACTTAAAACACATATATTTCAAATTTGCACACATCATAACTGTACATACAAATTGTCTATATTATATAGTTTTTTGCTTTTTTTGCACTTTGTCTATCTTGTATATTTGTATATTATTCTTTTATTCTTTTTATTATCTGTGTCTTGTCTTGTCGCTGTAATTCTGTTGCACTGTGGAGCTTCTGTCACTAAAACAAATTCCTAGTATGTGTAAAAATACCTGGCAATAAAGCTCTTTCTGATTCTGATACTGATTTTTGCTTCAAAATCAGGCCCCCCATTCACTGCCATTATATAGCTTGGAAGAGCCAGGATATTTTTAAATATATCTCCAATTGTTTTTGTCTGAAAGTAGATAGTCATATACACCTTGGATGGCTTGAGGGTGAGTAAATCATGAGGTAATTTTCATTTTTGGGTGAACTATCCCTTTAACAAATTAAGTAAAATCTAATGTCTATTTACATTAATTTCAGTCCATAAACTACTGTGTTTGTGATGAGAATGTTGTTTTAGAGACTTATTGTAATGTCTGTCTTCACTCCCAGCATGCACCAGTCTGCTCTCAGCTCTCTATAGTGTTCTGCGCAGCGTCATCACCATAGCGATGCTCTATGGGTTCTGCTACGGCGCCCTAAAGGTGATGAATCACTCTACATTTGTTTTGAATTCTTTCTGGATTTCAGTTGTATTTGTAGGGATGTTGAATTGTTCTGTGTTAAAGCACACTGAATATTCCTCTGTATATTATGTTTGTTTTCAGGACTCGTGGGATCCTCAGCACATTCCTGTGCTGTTCTCAGTGTTTTGTGGGTTGTTGGTTGCTGTATCATATCATCTCAGCCGCCAAAGCAGTGACCCCTCAGTTCTCATGTAAGTCTTTCTGCGAGTGTGTGGGTTTGTGCTTTTGATAAATAATTCTTGCATTTTTCCTGCTTTAAGTACTTTAAGTAGTCTTCGAGTATTTATTGTTTGAGACATTGAATGCTTTGATTTGATGTTTGAGGACCTTTTATTGCTTGACTGCACAGTGGTTAGTTTGTATTTTGTCAATTTTAATTTTGTTTTCTGTATGTGTAGTTCATTAGTGCAGTCAAAGGTCTTCCCTAATGTAAAAGAGAAAAATCCAGAGGATCCCCTTTCTGAAGTGCAGGATCCGTTACCAGAGAAACTCCGCAGCTCTGTGGTGAGCAATACATGCATAAATCTCACAGACATAGACACAAACACACATGGACTCTTCAGTCTTGAATGATGCATCTGTGTCTCTCTCTTTCTCTCTCTGGCTACAGAACGAGAGACTACAGTCAGATGTGATCGTGTGTGTCGTCATTGCTGTCCTGTATTTCGCCATTCATGTCAGCACCGTGTTCATTGCCTTACAGGTAATGATAAAATGATAAAAATTAATGATAAAAAACGATACTAATATGGCGATAATTATTTGCATGTTATGGATGAAAACCAATACATGGACATATTAAAAAATATTTTACATTATTTTGTCTACATTTATTAAAAATAAAACGCAAAAAATTAAAATATATTATTTATTTTGAGATTGGCTATTAAATTATAAATAATTTTAATTAGTGTTAAAAGACAGCAAACACAAAATTAAGGGGAAATTAGCTCATATGGCTCATACACTATTGTTTAAAAGTTTGGGGTCAGTACATTTTATTTTTTACATTTTTTTTATTAATTGATTTTTTTTCGAAAGAAATCACTACTTTTATTCAGCAAGCATGCATTAAATTAATCAAAAGTGACAGTAAAGACATTTATAATGTTATAAAAGATTTATATATATTTATATATACTATGTTTCTTGAGCACTAAATCAACATATTAGAATGATTTCTGAAGGATCATGTGACACTGAATACTGAAGTAATGATGCTGAAAATTCAGATTTGCCATCACAGGAATAAATGACATTTTATAATATATAAACAGTTATTTTAAGTTGTAATAATATTTCACAATATTACAGTTTTACAGTTTTTTTGAACAAATAAATGCAGCTTTGGTGAGCAAAAGAGACTTCTTTCAAAAACATACCCCAAACTTTATTAACGGTATTGTGTATCCAATATTTGCCAATAAATAAATTAAAAATCACTAATATTGGCTAATAATCATTAGCAGTATGTTGTGTATCCCTAACTACGATCATACTGCACTTCATAGTTCAGCTGCAGGTAAATCAAACTCCAAGAATACATATTGTATCATAAACTACAGATAAATATCAAAAGTAGAATAAATAGACAGTTCTTGATTGTTCTTGTCCCTCTGTCTTCTCTTCAAGCCTTTTTTGAGCTATGTTCTGTACGGTCTGGTCGGGTCAGTAGGGCTGTTAACTCACTACCTGTTGCCCCAGATGAGGAAGCAGTTACCCTGGTACTGCTTCTCACACCCGCTGCTCAAAACCAGGGAGTACTATCAGTTTGAAATCCGGGGTGAGTCACACTACAGATGTTAAATTCTGTGTACTGCTATTTAAAGACATAGCTCTTATTCTCCGGAGACTCCGTTACCATTAACCGTACTGATGTGCGTGTGTTCTGTGTGCAGGTGCAGCCCATGTTATGTGGTTTGAGCGTGCCCATGTGTGGCTGCTGTTTGTGGAGAAAAACATTCTGTATCCACTCATTGTGCTTAATGAGCTGAGTGGCAGCGCACAGGAGCTCGCCAGCCCCAAGAAACTCAACACAGAGTCAGTATTACCTCTTCTGTCTGACCTCCTGTCCTTTTTATTCAGTGTTACGGTTGTTTTTTTTATTGAATAACTGATTGACTGTCTGCATCTGATCGTCGTGTATTAGCTAAATGTTGTCTGTACTATCATTTACAAGCAATCAATTCATTCTCTCTCTCTTTCTCAGAGTCGGAGCTCTAGTGATAACTATCGCTGGGCTGAAGCTGCTGCGTTCTTCCTTCAGTAGTCCAACATATCAGTATGTCACTGTCCTCTTCACGGTCCTGTTCTTCACGTTTGATTACCAGCAGTTCTCCGAGACATTGCTGCTTGACCTTTTCATTATGTCCATCATTTTCAGCAAGGTCAGTTCTTATAGTATAGATTTTTGTCTTGATTTTTTTTTTTTATTTTATTCTTTCAGGAGTTTGATATAGGCTGTGCCCTCTGATGAAGTACAGAGTTGAAGAATAAAGACACTTGCAGCTAGTAATGAATCTAGGCAAATTGGTAGATTGATTACTAACCAACATAAATCAGATAAGAAAGAGAGAGCTCTCTGGAATACTTGATTTTGATTGATCATTTACTGCTGTGGTCAAATATTTGTGAATGATGACTGTTTAATCATTGTCCCAGGCAACCAAATTGCTAATTTCATGTCCAGGTTTCATGTTAGGGTTATTTTATTTTATGTTTCATTTAATTAAATTTAATTTTATTTTATTTTAAAAAGCCATGTTAAGCAACATAATGTAAAGTACTCTTTATACTCTATAACTCAAATCTTTATTTTATTTTATTTTTAAAAAGGAGTATTAAGCAGCATAATGTAAAGTCAGTCAATACCACAAAATAAACCTCCTCAGATGATACAACCAGGGCTTGACATTAACACCCACCAACCCGCCAAATGCGAGTACAATTTTCAATTGTAGTCTTTTAAAAAGGCATCTGAAATAATAAACTAAGTGTAATGTAGTGTTGTCAAAAATACAGATTTTTTCGATGCATATCGACACTGAAATATCTGAAACGCTTCCAATTCTCATTTTCCGCAGAATAGATAGACGATACCAGCTGCGCTTTCTCGCTCTCTCATCTCCCCGACTGCCAGTTGACACACAAACCTGCCTCCCCTCACTCACTTGTTTCATTTGCTCCAGATGAATATTGTTGGTGTTACAGGGCTTGAATTTCGGTGTGGTATTGCGCGTAATTTTGCTAATTCCTGCAGATTTTGTGCTTACACCCAAAGTGTGCACACATAAAGCTGCCTCTCACTACTAAATTGAGTTCTTTTTCGCTGCTTATTGCGCTTAAACAGTCAAATACACACAAAATAATGTCAAAATGCTGGTCATGGCGAGTATTCATGCAAACGGATGTGTAACAGTAATGGATCCATGCATCAGGTCTTAAAGTGACGGCAGCCTAATATGCCTGCAGCCAAATAATGAGATAATATTAAAAATATTTTCATGGCAGTTTTTCCCTATGGTATCGATGTCAAAATTGTGGCCAGTGAAAATCCTGAGTGGCTAGTAACTGAGTGGCAAGCCCTGGATACAACACCCTCTGCATTATCCCTCACATATTCCCTCACATATTTTTGTTTGTTTTTCAGACACTTTGCAAAGTCTGTATTGTATAATTGTGTGATTTGTTTTGTTTTGTAGTTATGGGAGCTCTTTTATAAGTTGAAGTTTGTTTATACCTACATCGCGCCGTGGCAGATTACCTGGGGCTCTGCCTTCCATGCCTTCGCCCAGCCGTTTGCAGTGCCACGTATCCTTATCACACACTGTGTTTCAGATTTAACATATTTTACAGGCCTTGTCAAACTCCAGTGTCTTTGTGATTCTTGCTGTTCTTCCTTGACTCCGCCCCCCTCCAGACTCTGCCATGTTGTTTGTGCAGGCCATTGTGTCTGCTGTGTTCTCCACTCCATTAAACCCTTTTCTTGGCAGTGCCATTTTCATCAGCTCCTACGTACGACCTGTGCGCTTCTGGGAGAGAGAATACAAGTAAGACATTCAGTGTATATCAGCGTCTCCATTTTTTTTTTTTCTCCTTTTTTAGCCCTTTGTTGATTTAATTTCTGTGTTTCAGTACTAAGCGAGTTGATCACTCCAACACTAGACTTGCCTCGCAGCTTGACAGAAACCCAGGTACTGATTTACCTACAGTATCTGTTATAAATGTAAAATCATTCTTAATTTAGTTTCTTGCTTTGGAGGTCTAGATTTGTGTAAACCTGTCGTCTCATCTCATCTCTCATGTTGTCAGGTTCAGATGATAATAATCTGAACTCCATCTTCTATGAGCATTTGACGCGTTCCCTTCAGCATTCTCTGTGTGGAGATCTGCAGCTGGGCCGCTGGGGAAACTACACCACCGGAGACTGCTTCATCCTGGCATCTGATTACCTCAACGCTCTCGTTCACCTTGTCGAGATTGGCAACGGCCTCATCACCTTCCAGCTCAGAGGACTTGAGTTCAGGGGTGAGGAGAGGAAAAGACGAGAAGAGAGAGATTATGAGATTAAAAGAAATGTACCAAATCAGCATATTAGAATGATTTCTGAAGGATCATGTGACAGTGAAGACTGGAGTAATGATGCTGCCATCACAGGAATAAATGGCATTTTGAAATATGTTAAAATAGAAAACAGTTTAAATTTTAATGATATTTCACAATATTACTGTTTTACAGTATTTTTGTTCAAATAAATCAGCTTAGTGAGCATACAAGACTTCTTTCAAAAACATTAAAAAAATCTTACCGACCCCAAATCTTTGAAAGGTAGAGTATGTTTTAAAAGTTATACTTCTTGCAAATGTAATATATTATGTTAAAACAGGAGTTTGCTTGATCTTTTTGAATGAAATGGCACAATGTACTCTTAAATTTAGAAATTAAAGCTCTCTCCCCAATCCACCCTCTCGATTTGTAGAAATTAAGCCGCAAAAACAGGTCATTCAGAAATCATTACGTTAGTAATGTCACAACCATGAGCATATTAACATAACTGACCACAATAGCAATGCCTGTCCAGTATTCATCAACTTGGTGAGGGTGTGGTTACTGATATTTGGAGAGGTAACCAATCATAACAGAGGTAATTTACATATAGAAGTCTTCAGTACAGAGTAGCTAAAACAGCCTGTTTAATTCTATGGGTCAGAAAGAGCGCACACATGATTATTTATTTAAATCTAAATTTCGAAATGGCTTTGGTGCATGGTTTAAATAGATTTTAAGTTTGACTTCAAGGGGAAGAAATAACATTTTAAGAGTTATTAATTTTAAAATGATTATATGATTCTAGTTGAAAGATTCTGTCTCATTTCTTTTTTTTTTCTATTTCTATCTCAGGGACGTACTGCCAGCAGAGGGAGGTGGAGGCGATAACAGAGGGAGTGGAAGAAGATGAAAGCTGTTGTTGCTGTGAGCCTGGTCATCTCCCCCATCTGCTGTCCTTTAACGCTGCGTTTGGACAGCGCTGGTTGGCCTGGGAGGTTCTGGTCACTAAATACGCCCTGGAGGGCTACAGCATCACCGATAACAGTGCCGCGTCTATGCTGCAGGTGTTTGATCTGCGGCGAATCCTCACCACCTACTACGTTAAGGTCAGCAGACAAATCTTGCTATTCTGTAACAAACTGCTCTGTTGAAAACTGGCTAGTTGAGGTTTAACAAAATAATGTTCTGAAATTGTGTTTAAAATCATTTCTTTATCATTTATGTGTTTGTATGTGTCTAGGGCATCATTTACTATGTCATCGCGTCTCCTAAACTGGAGGAATGGCTGGCGAACGAAGCCTTATTGGAGGGCTTGAAGAGCTGCGGAGAGAGAAACTATGTTGACTTGGATCCAACCTTTAACCCCAATATTGATGAAGACTACGACCACAGACTGGCTGGAATCTCCAGAGACAGTTTCTGCTCCGTCTACCTCAGCTGGATCCAGTACTGCAACTCACGGAGAGAGAAGGTAAACACATGCTCACCTGCACTATATTGCTGATGAATAAGGCTGATAAGTTTCAAGTAGGGCTGGGAATTTAATTAATTAATTAGATTAATTCATTACGGGAAAAAAGAACGCATTCAATTTTTTAACGCATTTAATGCACTTGCCTGAATATGACGCAGGGCAACAACTCACTGTGTGATATAGCCTATAGAATGCAGTTAGAATGTCCATAAAATTCAAGATATGAAAGCTGAAAGGTGATCGATTTGAAACCTTTGAAGTCTATGACAACACCGGTAAGATAAAAACATTCACTGCTAAATTCAAACGTGCTTTCGCGCTTTGGCTGGCGTTGACGCTGGCACATCGCGTGTTATAGATCAATTGACATGATAAACGACAAAACACATTCAAATATTTGACAATAGGCGCCTATTTATGTTTCTGCCGGTTAGTGCCCACATAACCGAGCACGTACACGTAATATATGAGCCAGAGTAGATATGAGGACACTATATTTGAGAGCGCGTGAGTTTTGTGGAGAGATTCGTGCTGCACATTACATTGATGCGCTTTCGCATTAATGTATTACATTGATGCTCACTCAATGTGTGTCGTTAAAAATACCATAGTAACTGCCTCAAGTGAACTATAAAAATGAAAAGAACGTCGCATCTGAAAGCTGCAGTAATTTTTTTATTGGTTAAAATAAATGGAGAATATCTTGTGTTTCCGTGGGTTCTCAGCACCTATATAGCCTATTCATGATATACTATAGTTAACAAGTTTGTAAATATTTTGAATAAAAAGAAAAACGAAATAAAAGTGATATACATCTATCATACAGCTATTGTGCCTGTGTGACACATCACACCCCACATTAATTATAAATGTGCACATATTGTGAATAAATTTAATAAACTTAGTAACCTAGCTTTCTTGGTAGCCTTCAGTAAATTAACTTCTCTAAGAAAATGATTCATAAAACATCAGCTAACCATATGTTTACTTTAAGTTTCATATTTCCATAATGAAAAAAAAAAAAATATATAAGTTTGTGTAATAAATTCTGTGTTGAATCAAATAAAATATTTCTTTCTGAATTTACTTTTTGTAATGTCTATTTGACACAATAATGACTTCAAATTATCTTTTGGGGGTCATTTCTCAGCCAAATTTGATGTACGATAAATTTGCAATTAATTCGATTAATTAATCGCCACATCATGTAATTAATTAGATTCAAAATTTTAATCGCTTCCCAGCCCTAGTTTCAAGTAATTTACAGGTAATCTTGGTAAGATTTTTAAGAAAGAAGTCTCTTATGCTCACTAAGGCTGCATTTATTTGATCAAAAATACAGTAAAACAGCAATTTTGTGAAATATTATTACAATTTAAAAATGGTTGTTTTTTCGTTGAATATATTTGTAAAATGTCATTTATTCCTGTGATGACAAAGCTAAATTTTCAGCATCATTACTCCAGTCTTCAGTGTCACATGATCTTGCAGTAATCATTCTAATATGCTGATTTGGTGCTATTCTATTATGAGTGTTGAAAACAGTTGTGTTGCTTAATATTTTTGTGGAAACTGTGATACATTTTTTTTCAAGATTCGTTGATGAATAGAAAGTTCTAAAGAAACAGCATTTATTTGAAATAGAAATCTTTTGTAACATTATAAATGTCTTTTTCAGGCACTTTTGATCAATTTAATGCATCCTTGCAGAATAAATGTATTTATTTGTTTTAAAAAAATATATTTAAAAAAAAAAAAAATCAATCTTACTGACCCCAAACTTTTGAATGGAAGTGTACATTCCCACTGTCTCTCTCTTTCAGCCACTGGACAGTGAGAAAGACTCTCCATTGGTTTTGTTGTGTTATGGTTTGTGTGTTTTGGGAAGGAGAGCTCTGGGAACTGCATCTCACCATATGTCCAGGTGAGGGTGCAAAAATCCTTTATTGTGCTGGAGATTTCCCAAAAAGCTTGTTATAAAGACACTGTTTACGGTTTGTGTATGCAAGTTTATTCTGATGGTGTGTTTTTGTGTTCTTACAGTAATCTGGAGTCGTTCCTGTATGGGCTGCATTCCTTGTTTAAGGGAGATTTCCGGATCTCATCTGTGAGAGATGAATGGATATTTACTGACATGGAACTGCTGAGGAAGGTGGTTGTGCCTGGAATTCGCATGTCACTCAAACTGCACCAGGTGAGATGCGTGTTAGATGAATGTCATCTGTTCTCTGTGAAATGTGACTTGAATTATTGTATGTGTTTAGAATACATTTTAATCAGAGTTAATCTCTCTCTGCAGGATCACTTCACCTCCCCTGATGAGTATGAGGAATCATCGGTGTTGTTTGAGGCGATTTCTTCACACGAGCAGACGCTGGTGATCGCTCATGAGGGCGACCCGGCCTGGCGCAGTGCTGTCCTTTCCAACTCTCCCTCTCTGCTCGCCCTCAGACACGTGTTGGACGAAGGGACCAACGAATACAAGATCATCATGCTTAACAGACGTTACCTCAGCTTCAGGGTCATAAAGGTGAGGGCAAAAAGACAGGATAAAATAGATTAAAGTAGACTTATATTTATTAGGACATAAGTGATTTTCTGTTTTTGCATGTGCATTCTTAGGTGAATAAGGAGTGTGTGCGTGGCCTGTGGGCGGGGCAGCAGCAGGAATTGGTGTTTTTAAGAAACAGAAACCCGGAGCGTGGAAGCATCCAGAACGCCAAGCAAGCACTACGCAACATGATCAACTCTTCGTGTGACCAGCCAATAGGATACCCAATATATGTGTCTCCCCTGACAACATCTTACTGTAATACACACCCCCAGCTTGGACACATACTGGGAGGACCAATCAGCATCGCCAACATACGAAACTTTATTGTCAACACGTGGCACAGGTGTGTGTGTGTGGTTGAATGAGAGAGAATTGATGTTTTAATTGATGTCATAATAACGGCGCTTATCTCTCTTACTGAAGAATGCGTAAGGGTTGCGGTGCTGGTTGTAACAGTGGCGGGAATGTTGAAGATTGTGATGCAGGTGGCTTGTCGTGTGGCAGTGGGAATTCGGGGAATTCTGGGACAGGAGCGAGTGATTCCCAGCACAGCTCAGGACCTACAGCACTGCACGCTTACACACCTCATTCTCTGGGTAAACACACAGTCAATGCTTAGACATTATTTACTGGTTATATACATATAATTATGATGTATTTTGTATTCTAATGAGGCCTCACCTGGGTAATATTTGGTTATGTATAGTTTTTAGGTTTAGCGTGACATTTTATAGGCATAATATACACTCACCAGCCACTTTATTCACCTGTTAATGCAAATATCTAATCAGCCATCCAACCCAATCACATTGCAGCAACTCGGTGTATTTAGGCATGTAGACATGGTCAAGACAATCTGCTGAAGTTCAAACTGAGCATCAGAATGAGCTAGAAAGGTGATTTTTTAAGCCTCGTTCAGACTGTCAGTCCAAATCCGATTTTTGTGCATATCCAATTGGAATTGGATCATATTTAGCAAGTGTGAACGGCAAAAAATCACATGAAATGTGATTTTTACTAATCCGTATCGAGCTTTAAAATTCTATTCAAATCGCATTTCTGGAAATCCGTCTGACTGCTCTAATCGGGTTTTGGGTGGTTTAATTGACTTTCTCACGCCATGTAAAACGTAAACATGTCAGACGTTGTTATAGGAAACATGCTGAAAGTCACTGCAGAAACAAGGTTGTGTTGTTGCAAAGTGCCAGTCGAGCAGAGACGTGTCGAATTTTAAGACTGGCGGAGATGACGGCATGGAACAAAGCTGCACATACCAGCCTGCTACATTTCTGCCGCTGCCTCAGAAGACGCAGTAGTCCAGCGCGACGGCTACACATTGTCATGTTGTAAATAAGATAACTGTACTGCAAACCCCTCCTCATTACCATAGAAATCAATGCAGGTATTCCAGAAAACAAAAGAGCGCCACGGGACACACAAATCAGATCCGAACAGTTGTGATACACAGTTAATAATTTAGATCAGATTCCAATCGGCTACACAAATATTCGAATTTGGACTGACCGTGTGAACGTAGCCTAAGTGACTTTGAACGTGGCATGGATGTTGGTGCCAGATGGGCTTGTCTGAGTATTTCAGAAACTGCTGATCTACTGGGATTTTCATGCACAACCATCTCTAGGGTTTACAGAGAACCGTTCCAAAAAGAGAAAATATCGATTGAGTGGTGCATTTGAGAAAATACAATTGGCTGTCTCAACTGCATCATGCCTAGGCCTATTAGTGGCACTGTTTTTTTTTTTTTCTTTCTGCCACAGTGGCAGATCTGTGGGCGAAAATGCCTTGTTGATGCCAGAGGTCAGAAGAGATTCAAGCTGGTTCGAGCTGATAGAAAGGCAACAGTAACTTAATTAACCGCTCATTACAACCGAGGTCAGCAGAAGAGCGTCTCTGAATGCACAACATGTCAAACCTTGAAGCAGATGGACTACAGCAGCAGAAGGCACACCGGGTCAGCTAAGAACAGGAAACTGAGGCTACAATTCACACCTGCTCACCAAAATTGGACAATAGAAGATTGGAAAAATGTTGCCTGGTCTGATGAGTCTCGATTTCTTCTGCAACATTCAGACGTCGAGGTCAGAATTTGGTGTAAACAACATGAAAGTATGGATCCATCCTGCCTTGTATTGATGGTTCAGGCTGGTGGTGGTGTAATTGTCTGGGGGATATTTTCTTGGCTCACTTTGATAGAGCACCTTTGGGATGTGGTGGAATGGGAGATTCACATCATAGATGTGCAGCCGACAAATCTGCAGCAACTGCGTGACGCTATCATGTCAATATGGCCCAAATTGTCTGAGGAATAGTTCCATACCTTGTTGAATCTTTGACATGAAGAATTTTAGGCAGTTCTGAAGGCAAAAGGGTGTCCAACCTAGTACTAGCAAGGTACACCCAGTAAAGTGGCTGGTGCATGTATGTTTATTAAGCATTTGCAACAGTCAAACAAAACTAGAAAAGGAAAGTTCATCAAAACAAACATTGCATGTTGTTGAGACAAAATGTTTTGTGAAAGTTGAAAGATTGTGAAAGTTATTTAGGCCTTATGTAATTTCAGTCTTTTCGGATAGAGACAGACAGACGGATAAATATCGTCAAATAATTAAGTAACTTGCAGTCTCTCTCCTTAGGTACAAGTCAAAGTTCACAGTCCGTTCAGTCTGGTTTGGTGCGTCAGTCTCCTGCTCGTGCATCTGTTGTGAGTCAGTCGTCCTCATATCGCCACAGCAGCAGCCGCCAGTCTTCGCTCCGCACGTCTGTCACGGGTCTGGAGCCCTGCAGACGTTCCTCCAGCAGCCAGCTCTCTCTCCGTACGCTGCCCACCTCCCTGCAACTCCGCCTGGGCACTAACACTTCAGCCGCCAACCTTGACCCACCCGGCCCTTCCAGCTCTCTCTCCGCCCACTCCATCCCACCCTGCAAACGACACGCCCACACGCTCGCAGGCCTGCTGGGAAACGAAGCCTTAGGGCTGGGGACGGACAACCATCCTCACCCCCATCATCATCTTCACTACATCCACCATCATCATCACAATCCCTCTCTGTCCTGTCTGAGGAGGGACGACATCTCCTACAGGGTGCAGGTGAGCATCTGGCTTTCTTGTATTTGGCCCTTTATTAGTGTGAAATTAGTTGTTATGATGAAATGTATGCATTTTTGTGTGTAGATTGTGGATGTGAGTCAGGTGTTGGATGTGATGAATCATCCCAAGAGGAAGGAGCTGGTGTGGCCAGATGAGAGCATGAGATTGAGATCTGGACGTAACTTCTGGAGAGAGTGGAGTCCCCTAGAAGGCATGGAGGGTCATGTGCGTACATCACACACCAGTATTTTTATTTTGAACAAACTATTAAAAATTGTTTTCTGTATTTGAAATAAATATGAGATAAAAAAGATATATACATATCTCATTAGATATTGTTTTAATGACAATTGAAGGGATAGTTTACACAAAAATGAAAATGATCCCATGATTTACTCACCCTCAAGCCATCCAAGATATGTATGACTATCAGAGGTGGGAGTAAGTCACACATGTGCAAGTCACAAGCAAGTCTCAAGTCTTAACATTCAAGTCTCAAGCAAGTCTAAGTCAATTTTTGTGAGAATCAAGCAAGTCAAGTCACTGCTTTATGTCAAGCAAATCAAGTCAAGTCGTAGCTTCGGACAAACAAGGCACTGGCAAGTCATACAAATGTTTGATGATTTAACTGAATTTATATTAAAATAAGTTAAAACTACAGGAGATTGGAGATTTATTTGCAACAAAAAAAATTGCAGTACACATTTCTACTCAAAAGGTGTCCACACACAGCTGAGCTGTCAATACATTAAAAATCTAAAAATAAAAAATAAATAAATGAATGTGTGTGCGTGTGTATGAGTGAAAAGTGTATTGTTTGCATGTGCATGGTTGTGTTTGCAAATTTGATTTTTTTCTTTGTGTGTGTGTGTGTGTGTGTGTGTGAGTGTGTGAGAGAGAGAGAGAGAGAGAGAGAGAGAGAGGTGATTTGATTGAGTGTGATTCATTAATATTTGTGTGTGTGTGTGTGTGTGTGTATGAATGAGTGAAAAGTGTATTGTTTGTTTGGAAGGTGTTTTTTTTTTTTTTTTTTTTTGTTTATGTATGCATGGATGGGTTCGCAAGCCTGTATGATTTTTTTTCTTTGTGTGTGTGTATATATATTTACAATATACAATACTATATACAATATATTTATGTGCATCCCCATAAACTATCCATAGGCTTTTCACTCAAAGTCTAACACTGAAGACCAATTATTAGACACTGTACATATACGTGCTATTGCAAAAAAAGCTGACATTTCCTTATAAACAGTTAATAACCATTTACAATGCACTGCACTTGCAAAAAATTAAATGTGATAATTTTCTCTGTTACCTTTGTTCTTCAATGACAGACAGCATTGGTTGCTGTCACTTTAAGATCTGCCGCACATGACGCGGATCTCTCACGCGTCCCACTTTCTCACAACTCTTTACTTTTGTTTAAGACTTTATTTAACTCATTCAAGGCTGCTCTAATGAGGATACTTGACAAAACAGACATTTTTGGCACTATGTGTTATCGTTCGTTCAAGCATGACATTCTGGCGCGCGTCTTTCTGTGCGTCGTGTGAGACAGACATTCACAGACATTGCGTTCTCTTAAATGGCGCGCTTAAATGGTTTAAAAGCATTTGCATGAATAAGAGCGTGATCATCTATTGTAATGCTAGCCAGGATGACAGAAAAAAAATGGATTCTGCGTTTGCATTAAATATTTTTGACACGTTAAACTGGAAAGCGTTGACAGCACTCATTTTAACCCAATTTTCTGTTTAATGAACAAAAAACAAATTCAAAGTCAACTCTTAGCATGTCCAAAACGTTTTTTTTTTTTTTTTTTTTTTTTTACTTGGCATAGCGCCTTCCATGTCCAGTCACGACTGTCCATGGTCTGCCCATGAGAGAGCTCACGATAGCTCTCTTTGCTTGCCTGCTGCGTCACGTGGTTAGGTTGCGGTGTGTTCAAAAACAGATATTTATTAAACAAAAGACAAGTTATTTCGAGTCATTTAACTCAAGTCCGAGTCAAGTCTCAAGTCATGAATGTCAAGTCA
This sequence comes from Ctenopharyngodon idella, assembly GCF_019924925.1. NCBI lineage: Eukaryota > Metazoa > Chordata > Actinopteri > Cypriniformes > Xenocyprididae > Ctenopharyngodon > Ctenopharyngodon idella. The sequence goes on along the minus strand of NC_067232.1, from coordinate 16,309,882 downwards.
AAGTCAAGTCTTTTATTTATATTTGTCAAGCAAGTCTCAAGACCTTAAATGTGCGACTTAAGTCTGATTTGAGTCAAGTCATGTGACTCGAGTCCCCCACCTCTGATGACTATCTTCTTTCAGACAAACACAATCAGAGATATTTTTTAAAAATATTCTGGCTCTTCCAAGCTTTATAATGGTAGTGAACGGGGGGCCTGTTTTGAAGCCCACAAAAATGTACCCATCCATCATTAATATAATCCATACTGCTCCAGGGTATTAATAAAAGCCTTCTGAAGCGAAGTGATAGATAAGAAAAATATCCATATTTAAAACTTTATTAAATATAATATAACTAGCTTCCAGCAGACCCTTGACCCGACACATGACGCAATGACGAATGCGGAAGCTCAGAGGATGGAGCAAAACAAAACTCCGGTCAGGAATTAGAAGTCTAAAATGAGAAATTTTAAAGAGAAATATCACAGGATTTCGATATAAGAGAAGAGAAGCTTGAGTTTATTTCACAGCCCTATTTGTTTAAACTGCGAGAGGCGTCTAAACTTACGCTACTCCTACATCCTGCGTCATACATCACTTCAGAGGTTACTCATTTCACGCAAGTCGACTTACACAGTATGCGTACAGTCGTCTGGCGAAAGCTAGTTATTTTAATTTATAAAGTTTTAAATATGGAGATTTTTCTTACAAACACCCATCACTTCGATCTAGAAGGCCTTTATTAACCCACTGGAGCCATATGGATTACTTTTTTGATGGATGGATGCATTTTTGGGGGCTTCAAAACAGGCCCCCCGTTCACTATCATTATAAAGCTTGGAAAAGCCAGGATATTTTTTAATGTAACTCCGATTGTGTTCTTCTGAAAAAAGATAGTCATATACACCTAGGATGGCTTGAGGGTGAGTAAATCATGGGCTAATTTTCATTTTTAGGTAAATTATCCCTTTAAGCACATTTTCCAAAAAAAAATAAAACAAATTTAGAATTTAGTAATTTTGAAGAAAAAAAAAGGTTTGTAGTTATATCTTTGTAGTAGCTGATGTACTGCCTATAATTTGTTTTTGTTTTTTAAATCACTGTAAAAACAGCATTTTATTATATTAAAAATCTTTATGCAAAATCTCTAATTTTTTCTTTTAATTTCCACTTGACATGTGTTTTTAGACATTCACCCTACTATCCTAATTTCCCACTAATCTCACTCTCTCTCCATAGGTGGTTCATCGTTGGGTGCCTTGCAGTCGTGATCCGGTTAGTCGGTCTCACATTGATAAGACCATCCTGCTGGTCCAGGTGGATGATAAACTGGTTCCCATTATAGAGACGGGAGTGATTGAACTGGGGGCAGAGGTGTGAAACACACTCATCTAATGTCAGGCCAGAGGAAGAATGAGGCCACACTCACTTCCAGCTGCTGATCGGGCGCAGGAATCCAGGGAATCGTGCAAATGGAGAACATACACACTCACACGCTGTAAGAAGCACACTTGCTCGAATCTGGACAGAAAGCTGCCTTGCTCTGTGTTCCTCGGATATGCTGCATGAGAGATCAGCTCCTGTAAACTCTTCTCTCTCTTTTTGTCTCCTTTATGAGCAGCTGCGGTCTCATTCTGTTTCTTGGGTTCTATGCATCTCATCAGCTGTCTGTAAACACATGCAAACTCACAGGGAACACTAAAGCCAAGCTTAATGTACACGCAGAGAAAGCAGTTTTTTTTATTACAGCTATAATCAAGTTTTATTTTGTATTTTCTGCCAAAATAAGTCAGGTGCACTGTGCTGCCCTGGACATGCAGTGAATCATGTGACAGACTGTGTTTTTCTAGCTGCCAAGAAAGACAGATGATTGCGGTGAGGACGATGATGATGATAATAAAACGGAAGCAGGTGCTTCCAATACAGAGCTCTCTTATGTCATCCTTATATTTTATCCTCTTTTATTTTGTTGAGGATCCATTTGAAACAAAGAGACGAGTGTTATGAGGAACTTTAACTTGCACTATGATTTATTTTTGTTTTTGATTTGCAGCTGTGCACTACTTTCTAAGATCACACATTATTTATTCCTCCACGGTTTGAATCGCCATGGTTACCGTTGCCTTTGGAATGCAAAATGCGAAATTGACACATTCTTTTCTGCCATTTTGACTTTTTTCTTTAGCTTGAGGACAGAAGTGGTTTTTAACCACATGTAGTTATGTATGAATATATAAATGTGTCTGTATAAAGATTTGGCTTTGAATATTTATTATTGTATTTACATTTTGTTATATTGTTTTTCATTTACGGGACAAATAAAGACAATGCATAAATATAATTTAGTCCTGTACCTGAGTGACTGATGATTTTCTTTTATGAGACGGATGAAATGAAGTGTGCGGTGTATCTGGAGCATGAACTCATAATTCATGTGATCCGGGGATGAAGTTTCCTGCCCATTAAATTAGCCATCATGACACGTTACAGACCAGTGACTGTTTCACAGTGAATGGCTCCGTTTGCCAATCAGTAATGTTTTTTATATTAATTGAAGGTGCAGTTATTCATTGCTTTGGCTGTGATCACTGGCATAATCTGTATATCAGTACAATGTTTTTAGGTCAAAGAAAAGCAGTGAATAAATAAAACCGGTATTTTAAAATTGTTTTTGGTAAAATGTTAGTCACAGTGTACTGCAAATCCCATGTAACCAGTGTCCTTTTACATTTTGAGGTAATTTCACACTGAATTTGTGTTATAAGACTGTAATATTTGGAAGGAAACATCTGAATTGCCTTAGTTGTGTCACAATATAATAAACCATAAACATATATAGAATTTTCCTGATATTTATGCTTACTTTATGAGGTAGGCCTATTAGTAACACTTTATAAGTAAGCAGTATTATATAAAGCAGCATTTATAATGTCTTTTTCGTTAGTAAAAAGACATTCAAATAGTGTTTTTTATTACTATTATCATAAAAGTCATGAAACTTTAATTTTATATAGGCTATATATTGTCGCTGTCGGGCGGAAACCTCATATCTCCATATTTTGTCATTTTAATTTTTTTTTCATACATCATACAAAAGTATTTAAAAGAGCTTGTGACTTAACCTCGTAACTCCGTTGGCTCCTCAAACTGTAAAACCTCCACCCCACCACATGAAGTACCACACGCAGTTTTAACCATCTCTGCTTGTTTGCAATGCAAGGGTAAATAAGAACTGGTTCTTTGAATAAATACAGTGTTTCCTTTACTCTAGAAACTAATATATATATATATATATATATGTATATATATAGTATCTCACATTTTTGTAAATATTTTATTATATCTTTTCATGTGACAACACTGAAGAAATGACACTTTGCTACAATGTAAAGTAGTGAGTGTACAGCTTGTATAACAGTGTAAATTTGCTGTCCCCTCAAAATAACTCAACACACAGCCATTAATGTCTAAACCGCTGGCCACAAAAGTGAGTACACCCCTAAGTAAAAAAATGTCCAAATTGGGCCCAATTAGCCATTTTCTCTACCCGGTGTCATGTGACTCGTTAGTGTTACAAGGTCTCTGGTGTGAATGGGGTGCAGGTGTGTTAAATTTGGTGTTAGTGCTCTCACTCTCTCATACTGGTCACTGGAAGTTCAACATGGCACCTCATGGCAAAGAACTCTCTGAGGATCTGAAAAAAATAATTGTTGCTCTACATAAAGATGGCGTAGGCTATAAGAAGATTGCCAAGACCCTGAAACTGAGCTGCAGCACGGTGGCCAAGACCATACAGCGGTTTAACAGGACAGGTTCCACTCAGAACAGGCCTCGCCATGGTCGACCAAAGAAGTTGAGTGCACGTGCTCAGCGTCATATCCAAGGGTTGTGTGTGGGAAATAGACGTATGAGTGCTCCCAGCATTGCTGCAGAGGTTGAAGGGGTGGGGGCTCAGCCTGTCAGTGCTCAGACCATACGGCGCACACTGCATCAAATTGGTCTGCATGGCTGTTGTCCCAGAAGGAAGCCTCTTCTAAAGATGATGCACAAGAAAGCCCGCAAACAGTTTGCTGAAGACAATCAACTAACTGGAACTGGAACTGGAACTTGATTACTGGAACCATGTCCTGTGGTCTGATGAGACCAAGATAAACTTATTTGGTTCAGATGGTGTCAAGCGTGTGTGGCGGCAACCAGGTGAGGAGTACAAAGATGAGTGTGTCTTGCCTACAGTCAAGCATGGTGGTGGGAGTGTCATGGTCTGGGGCTGCATGAGTGCTGCCGACACTGAGGAGCTACAGCTCATTGAGGGAATCATGAATGCCAACATGTACTGTGACATACTGAAGCAGAGCATGATCCCCTCCCTTCGGAGACTGGGCCACAGGGCAGTATTCCAACATGATAATGACCCCAAACATGCCTCCAAGACGACCACTGCCTTGCTAAAGAAGCTGAGAGTAACTAAACCCTATTGAGCATCTGTGGAGCGTCCTCAAACAGAAGGTGGAGGAGCTCAAGGTCTCTAACATCCACCAGCTCCGTGATGTTGTCATGGAGGAGTGGAAGAGGACTCCAGTGGCAACCTGTGAAGCTCTGGTGAACTCCATGCCCAAGAGGATTAAGGCCGTGCTGGAAAATAATGGTGGCCACACAAAATATTGACACTTTGGGCCCAATTTGGACATTTTCACTTAGGGGTGTACTCACTTTTGTGGCCAGCGGTTTAGACATTAATGGCTGTGTGTTGAGTTATTTCGAGGGGACAGCAAATTTACACTGTTATACAAGCTGTACACTCACTACTTTACATTGTAGCAAAGTGTCATTTCTTCAGTGTTGTCACATGAAAAGATATAATAAAATATTTACAAAAATGTGAGGGGTGTACTCACTTCTGTGTGATACTGTATATATATACTGATCAAGCATAACATTATGAGCACCTTCCTAATACTGTGTTGGTCCCCCTTTTGCTGCCAAAACAGCCTTGACCCGTCGAGCACCCGTCCACTAGACCCCTGAAGGTGTGCTGTGGTATCTGGCACCAAGATGTTAGCAGCAGACCCTTTAAGTCCTGTAAGTTGCGAGGTGGGGCCTCCATGGATCGGACTTGTTTGTTCAGTACATCCCACAGGTGCTCAATTGGATTGAGATCGCACCCGGTAATCCATGTGAAAACATGATTCATCAGACCAGGCCACCTTCTTCCATTGCTTTGTGGTCCAATTCTGATGCTCACGTGCCCACTGTTAGGCCTGTCACGATAACTACTTTTGTTTTGCGATACATTGTTCCAGAAATAATTGCGATAAACAATATTATTGTCATTTTAAGTACATTTTATGCCACTGAATATATAATCATAATATAACAGCATAATAATGCAAGTAGGCCTACACACTTTCAAATGACAACAACCATTTAATTCTTTAGATCATGGAAATGAAGGATCAAAAAATGTAATATCCTAAATAAAAAACTTGAATAAATGGTAAATATTTAAAGTAAGTTAGTAAAGTAAGGGTGCACTATTGCTGAAAACACAAACCCTACTTAGCAGTCAGATGTCTGTATGAACAAAGACATTTATATTTGCACCGGAACAGTGGATTGCGGCTTTGAAATCAAGAGCATTCGGACTTGTTCTTCCAAACTGTCCGTAGTTGTCAGGAAAACACTACAACCCCTCAAATAACACCTTTTTTTCACCTGTCAATGACTGCTGTGTGTAACTGCACATGACAGCATGATTGGCAAAATGTTGGTGACATTCATTATTGTGTAAACATAATGGGCGATATATTGCGTCACCAAAAATTATTCAGGTCATGTACATACATTGCACAATAATTCGATATGTTGATTATTGCGACAGGTCTATCCACTGTTGGCACTTTCGGCGGTGGACAGGGGTCAGCATGGGCACCCTGACTGGTCTGCGTATTCTGACACCTTTCTATCAGAACCAGCATTAAAGGATTAGTTCACTTTCATTTCATTTCATGTTTTCAGTGAATGTTTGAACCTTTTTTATTAGTTGTGTTTGAGTCCCTCAGTTGTCCTCAGTGTGAAAAGATGGATCTCAAAATCATTCAGTCACTGCTGTAAAGGGTTCAAATATGCAAAAAATGCTGGAAAACTGAAGAATCTGCAGGACCTGGAGGATTTTTCTGAAGAACAGAGCTCAGTTTAACTGCTCAGGACAAACAAGGGACTCATGAACAACCATCACAAAACAAAAAAACAGTCGTAGATAACCCAGGTAACCACACACAGTATTAAGAATCAATGGTTCACATACTTTTGAACGGGGTTATTTTAATAAATTCAGCTATTTTTTATGTCTTGTGGATTATATGTAAACATCTTTTATGTAAAATATTTTACTCAGGACAGTACTAAATAAAAAATAACATGCATTTTGTATTATCTCCCTTATTTTGTTAAAATTATTAACATTTTCACAGATTCTACAAGTGGTTCACATACTTTTTCTTGCAACTGTATATGTACATATATAAAGGCTAATGTTTATGTATTTAAGGAGCAAAGAAGAGTGTCTGTCATCGAGTCATAGCCAATACTGTCTTAAATAGCCTCTGCATAGCACTTTGTGTTTAATAACATGAGATTTTGGCCAAACGACAGAAAAAAAACAAAAACTGTCCACATAACTATGATAAACTTCATTACCTGTAAATCGATGAAAACATGATGCACTTACTGCCAGATTATGTGGCTGTTCTAAACCTTGTAACTCCATTTGAGCTTGATTTTGGTCAAATGTTAATAATATAATGACACACGCAAGTGTCTGACCATATATAAAGCCACAATATCAACTTTGACAACACAGTGTTTAATTATTAATAAAAAAGAGATCTTTCTGAATTACAGGAAACAGAGATCATGTGAACAGCAGGGACAACTAATAAAATGCTGAAGGGACTTTTTGAGGAACAAGTGTGGCTCTCAACAGATGTGTACACCTGAAGAAGAATTTACAATGAATTCTAACATTAACACTGGTGTAATAAATAATTAATACTGGTGTAATAAATTATTGCTAAGATAAAAAGCACATTTGGTGTCAAAGTTTTCAGTTTCACAGTAATCTATGAGTACTTCTGAGTGGGTTTTTTTGTTATACAAATCAGTCTAGTATTATGAACAATGCTTTCTTTGTGGTATTATGATCACAAAACATACAAGCTGTACAGATGAAGTTTGGAATCTCTCAATACATTGACTTAAAGACTAAGGTGTCACACAATCAGTAAATTGCTCTACAAACTGTTTATATAGATTATATAGACTGATAAACAGTGAGTATTAGATCTGTTTTGAATCAGCATAAACTACAATCAAAACTCCGAGCATGGCTGCTCACAGAGAGAGAAACACGTTATATAACGACATACTCTGTTATGGATCTTTCTCACGACACCTGTGAAAACAGGTGAGATCAGCCCAGCTATAAAAATGCGTGGGTGAACTAAAATAGCAGTCATATGACAAACGGATGATCTGATCATGTGCTCGCATATATTCTGTCTAGATAACAAAAAAAATAAGGATGGGTGTCTGTGCTGAAGCTTCTCAGTAAAATTATTAATAAACCAATTTTTAAATCCCCTGATAAATGTGAGGTATTTCCCCTTAACCTTTTCAACGGTTAGACTTTCCCTGTCACAGAGTGAGACCACTTGATCTCACCGCTCTATTTCAATAGAAAAGTTTCATCTCTTTTTGTTTTGTTTTCAGTCAAACTTATGGCACATGACCGACTAGTCAGGTGGTGAGTTGAGGCTCCGCCCAGGGGCCAAAGTTGATTGGATGCTGCTCAGAGCCGTATTGAGCTGATTGGACAGCACACTGGATCTGTTTGCGCTGATTGGCTGTTGCATATGCGTCCCTGTCTCACAGGTTGTAATAAAGCGTCGAGTCGCTTACAGCTCGGCAGCTCGGGCAGCGCGTACAGTAAACAGGTAAGCGCATATAAACTACTAATATCTTTAATTTGTATTAACTCTACTCATTTTGTTTGGTTGTGTTTTGTAAAATTAATCACCGCAAGGTTAAATACTCCGTTCAGCTAAAAGGAGAATAGTTTAAACCCCCCTATGGCCTGCTGTTATTATTGTAGCCCTGATTTCCTTGTGTGATTATGGGATGATCACGAGACCACAAAAATATATCGTGGTTAACACAGTTTACCGCCCAAATTGCTAATGTCATTATTACCACAATTAAATTTGGTATTTGCTACTATTATCATCTAAAAAGAGACATTCAACAAAATGACAGATTATTATTCTGTTTAAAGGAGATGTATTAGGTTTTTACAGTAGTAATAAGTGTTGGAACTATGTTTTTGGCAGAAATGGGATATAAAGATAAGCTCATAAGCTTTGGAATAAGCTCAAAAGAACCGTTTTTAAAATTTCACCCTGTATATTTTATCTCTGCCTTACTGTAATTGTACAGTAACATTAAAAAAAACACAAAGTGTCAGAGTTAAAGTTAACACAGCTATTCATAGCATTTATATACATAATATTTACATACTGTAATAGTGACTGACATTTGAGATGTTTGTGTTAGTATATGGAGTGTATGTTTCCTTTTAGGGGGAATCTCACAAATCGCATTGCATTTCAATCTTAAATCAAAATATACATAATATATATGCATAAACGAGGAGCCTATATCTAACAATAACATAATATAACGTAATATTAATCCTATGGAATATCTATATTTGGACCATTTTTCATTTACAATATTTTTTTTGATTGCAGTGTTTTTGTATTTATTTATTTTTTGCATCAATTTGTCTGTGTTTTGCTTCTTAACAACCAAAAGTCTTTTCAGTACAGAGGTTGATACACAGTAAGACTTAACATAATATTTATTTGCATATTATTTACATTACTGTATAAGGCTTAGTATATTTTGAGGAAAAAGAAAGAATAAAAGGAAAGTATACACTGTGTTTAATGTATTATATTATTAAAATGAAGGTCATCACATTAAGTATTTTATGTAGTTTGGTGTACAAGTGTATTCTTAGGAAAGTTCACAATCTTTAACATTTTAAAAGCACACATGGTATTTTTCTCTGATTATTTTCCATCTCTGTTCTCAGTAGATTGCAGAGATGAGCCCACAGACGGTGGCAGTTTTAGGTCTCGCCCTGAGTCTGGGGCTGATAGCGAGTGCTTTCCCTGCCGAGCAGCCAGAAAATGGGAAGCACTGGGTCGTCATTGTGGCCGGATCTAATGGCTGGTACAATTACAGACACCAGGTGAGAAAGAATCTGATCTTTGAGGTGGAGAAAGTACATGGGTTTTTCCCCAACTATTAGTCAGTTGTCTCATCTGATGTCTGTTTAGGTATTTATTCGGTTTTATTTGTGTATTTATAGGCTGATGTGTGCCATGCATATCAGATCGTCCATAAGAACGGGATTCCTGATGAGCAGATCGTGGTGATGATGTATGATGATCTTGCTCAGAGTCCTGAGTGAGTATGACTTGTGTTATTTAAACAAACTGCTGGTAGTATAGTGGAGTGGTTCTCAGCATCTTCGACTCCAAGACCTCCATATGTCCAAAACAATATCCCAAGACCCTCCAATCTAAGCTGATATGTACCTCTTTTGCTTCTGTTCTAATTAAATTAAATTAACTAATAAAATTTGTCAGTTTAATCTTGCACAATTATTTTAGTGTATAGTATACAGTATTTTTAGCATGTTAATTAAAATTAAACTAAATTTAAATTATTAAAATAGTTTTAAGACTTATTGGGACCCCTTGGACATTTGGTTGAACCACTGGTATAGTGGTTAAAGATCTGAGCTGGTAACACAAGAGTTATTGGATCGAGGCTAGTAAGCAGTGATTTATTTATGATTTGGAGTTGCTTTGCTCAGAGGTGCAGTAGTGATAGAGGAACAAGCACTTAACTCACATTGCCTTTGATTGTAGAAAATGTGCTGTCAGCTATTTCAGATTTAACAAAAAACTCTTAATCGTCTTCTAGGTAACTTGTCACCAACACCACTATGATCACTTCCCCTAAATCGCTTTGATAAAGTTGTGTCTTCCAAAAGCAGATACGAGAAAATTATTTAGCTCCACCACATGTGCGCATACACACAAACAAAGCTTTGAGTCTGTTCATTTGCAGAAGTCACAAGTATCTAATTTAACCACCAGAAGCCAACAGAAAAATGTAGCATGTCAGGTTTTTCTGTCATGGCTGTGATCGTGCCTGGCATTAATGATGTTTGTGTCATGTTTGTATGTGGAGTGCATGTTTTCTTGTACGGTGAATCTCACAAAACGCACTGCATTTCATTCTTAAATCAAAATATAAAGTACTGTGCAAAAGTCTTAGCAATGTTTTAGCAATGATATGATAATCCTATATAATTATTTCTCAGTCTCTTTATTAGAATATAACCAGAAAATACAGGAAATTTGTATGCAGTATTAAAAAAATAGGCTAAAGTGGCAAGTATTTCGTGATCACCCCTTACACTTGAGCAATAGCAGGAACTGGCTCCCTTAAACCTAAAAAGAATGGAAAAGGATTGGAAGGCCAAGAAAACTTTCAAAATCTGATGAGAAGTTTCTCAGAGTTTCTTTGAGAAACAGGAAGAAGTCCAGGAGGTCACACTAAATACTGATTTTTGCTTAAAGAAGCCATTTTGTTCTGATATATATATATTTTTTTTTTGGAAAATATTGTTAATTTATATTCCAAATCATGAGGTGGAAAAGAGGTCAAATTATTTTATCTTTTTACTGGAAGTTTTACAACTGAGACATTTATTGATTTAGTGGCTTTTTATGAATTCAAATGTAGGTCAGGTGTTCTGGCTGAATTAAACAATGAAAGAAAGAAATGTGTTATCTGATTGTTGACTTAGTCGCATGGTTTTGGGGTTAATTTTTAACCTTTGTTTGATAAGTGGTGGACAAAGAGGTTTTTATATTATTGTTTGTTGTCTTTTAATAATTAATATTATGACTGTTGACTGTTTTTCTGTGTCCAGTAACCCTACTCCAGGAGTGATCATAAACAGACCCAATGGATCGGATGTTTACAAAGGAGTGCTGAAGGACTACATTGGTGATGTGAGTCAATGCGTGTAATTCTGACTCTGAGATTTGAAATGGTAAGCAGTGTGTTTGCCATCCGTTCACTAATATAATTTGTGTGTTTGTGATATAGGATGTGACTCCCCAGAACTTCCTGGCGGTGTTGAAGGGTGATGCTGCTGGTGTGAAGGGAGGATCTGGAAAAGTGCTGAAAAGGCAAGTTACCATAAAAACTGGGGCAGAGCGGGGTTAGGGGTCATTAGCGTGTTTTTTTTTTTTTGTTTTTTTTTTCCTGTGTGTCTGCATTGAAATGTAAATTAGCTTGGGGCAGATGTTAGTGTCTTACTGAATTTATTGCCCTCATTTCCTGTAAATTCGTAGTCTCTGTGTCTCTGTTTGTGCATGTTGAGACAGATATGTGTAAAGCAGGTCTTGTGATGTATTTTTCTTTCTAAGCATTTTTTTTAATTTTTTTATTGTTCTTCCTCCTGGCAGCGGTCCAAATGATCATGTGTTTGTGTATTTCACTGATCATGGAGCCCCAGGTCTGCTGGCCTTCCCTAATGATGATGTAAGCGCTTTCTGCTTCCTGTGGTCATTTAGCTGAATCAGATCCTTTCAGGCTCTTCTCACGCATACACTACACAGTTCTCTCCAAAAGTCTGAGACCTCTAGTGTAAATGCTTATATTGTGTATATTTTTCTGATGTCTTTACAAATTATATAATCAACATAATTGAAAAGTTTATTTAGGGGGAGGGGGGATAATTTAATTTTAAACAAAAACATCCCAAATGATCTGACTTTTTTCAGCCCCCACTGAAGATACTGAAGCAATAGATCAGCTGACATAGAAAGATGTCACATAATGAGTAACACATTTAACTCACATGAAGTTTAGACATGAGTTGTGCTGACAAGTTTCTCAGTAATTGTGCATAAGCAGCTGGGTTGGGTGGGGGGGGGGAGTTATTGCTTCACTTCCTTATGCATGACATCTTTATAAATTAATGTGAGTTGTGTCATTAGAAACTTGCAGTAAATCATGCGTCTTCATTTCTCTACTTTTAGCTTCATGTAGAAGACCTGATGGAAACCATCACGTACATGCATCAAAACAACAAATACAAGAAGGTGACTGTTACACATCATTAATAAGATACAATTCATAATTTCGGTAAAAACATTATTGTCATTTAAAAAAAAAAAAAAACTGTAAAACCTTTCTCGCACACATAGATGGTGTTTTATGTTGAGGCCTGTGAATCTGGTTCTATGATGAAGCCTCTGCCTGTTGACATTAATGGTGAGCTTTATTTCTAACTTTATCACACATGCTGTTGTGTGTAAATAGTATGTATAATCTGGGTGTGTATCTCAGTCTATGCTACAACCGCTGCCAACCCTGATGAGTCCTCATATGCTTGTTACTATGACGAGGCCAGAGACACCTACCTGGGAGACTTGTACAGCGTCAACTGGATGGAAGACTCTGACGTGGTTAGTACACACATCTGACAGAGGCCCAAACTTAAGAAAGATAGAAGAGGAAAGCATTTATTCAGCATGAACAGTCAGGGCAGCTCATGAAAGAATCTGGAATAACGCAGACCGTGGGAAATTGTTTTAAATGGTGTTATGTGTTTGTTTCTTTAGGAGGATCTGAGCAAAGAGACTTTGGCCAAACAGTTCAAGATCGTAAAGGCCAAAACCAACACCAGCCATGTGATGCAGTATGGAAACAAGGTAATGCACTCACAAACACTGTCCAGCATATGAAAGACATTCAGCAAAGATTAGGAACTGACACATGCATTAAGATAAGGCACACTGTCTTTACACTACAAAGCACCAAATGCAAGATTGATTAGCATCACTGATACTGTGAAAGGCACAATTATCTTTATTGTGACAGGAACAAAATTAAATGCTAAAAAATCCATCTGTATGGACCCTAAACTGTAGCAACTGTGAGTTGCGTCCTGAAAATGGATTAGTTTAGTAACAACAATGTGATGGATATTGATATGCTCTAAGTTTATTCTTGGTCTAGCATCTGTCGTATATTCCCAGCTAGTTTCCATTTAAAGTTATGTATATTTTATCATGTATACTTTATTGACAAGGAAGTGTCTGATTAAAGCATAAATGCTGTCCTGTGTAGTGTCTGCATGTTTGTACTTGCCGAATCTAACTTGTTTTGGTTTGTTTGTGTTTTAGACACTGTCCCACATGAAGGTGGTTGCGTTCCAGGGTAACTCTAAAGGTCTTGATAAGGCACCTGAGCCTGTGTCGTTGCCTGTGATCACTGAACATGACCTCATGAGCAGCCCTGATGTGCCTCTTGCAATCATGAAAAGAAAACTCGCAAAGTCCAATGACGTTGAGACTGTTGTTGGTCTCATGAATAGCATCCATGAACATCTGCAGGTTTGAAGCACTGCTTTTTACCAGTCAATTATTTATACATCTATTTACATTTATTTTAAGTGTTAAAAGTTGTTCACTACCATTCAAAAATTTGGGGCCAGTAAGATTATTATTATTATTATTATTATTATTATTATTATTAGTAACAAATTATTTTATTTAACAAGGAAACATTCATTTGATCAAAAGTGACAGTAAATACACTTATATAGTTGCAAATTTTTTGATTTCAAATAAATGCTTCTTTTGAACTTTCTATTCAAAGAATTCTGACAAAACTTATCATGGGTTTCACAAAAATACTAAGCACCACAACTGTTTTCAATAAGAAGTATGTAGTCATAAATGTTTCTTGTGTAGCAAATCAGCATATTAGAAAGATTTCAGAAGGATCATGTGACTGAAGACTGGATGAATGATGCTGAAATTTCAGAATAAATTACATTTAAAAAAAATTAAAATAGACATTAATAATATTTCACAGTATGACTGTTTTACTGTATTTGTGATCAAATGAATGCAACCTTGGTAAACATTAGAGACTTCTTTCAAAAAAATAAAAATAAAAATTTACAGACCCCAAAACTGCAAGTGATGTCAGAGTCATAGATTTCAGTCAAGATAATCATATTATAAAGGATTTTGTGCTTGTTTGCGTAGGTGCGGGAGCTGCTTGGTAACACTATGCGTAAGATTGTGGAGCATGTGGTGCAGGAGAAAGAGGAAGTGCAGGATTATTTGGATGCACGTGAAGATCTCACACAGTATGAATGCTACAAAACAGCCGTCAATCACTACAAGAAACACTGTTTCAACTGGCACAAGCAGGAGGTACAAACATTCAGGGTTTCTGTGTCCTCTTTCATCTGCATCATTGGTTGTGTTATGCGGTGTGTGAGACATCTTTTCTCTCCTGTTGCAGTATGAATATGCTCTGAGACACCTGTATGCCTTAGTAAACCTGTGTCAGGGAGGATACCAGGCCCAGAGGTAAAAACACCTGTTTCCTTTTTTTTTTTTTTTTTTTTTCCCACATGTCTTATCTAGAGTCTAGACTGATGTTTCCATAATAAACAGCACCCTCTGCCTGCGATAGCAAGTTATGTAAAGTTTTCTTGTGGGATGTGAAAGAAGAGGCTCATTGGGTTTAATTTATTTGTGATTTAATTCTCATCTCTCGCCATTCTTACAGAATCACAGCAGCCATGGATGACGTGTGCTACTTCAGACAGTAGAAATGTGAAATTGTGCCACAGAAGACTTTTATTGGATGAACTACACTTTGCACATAAGAATCTGACTGTGGAAGAAATCTGTATCATCACACACAGCTTTGATTGGATCTTTTTGACAAAATGTTTCTTTTAATGAGGATTTGCACTTTTAAATTTTTTTTTATGTGATGTTTTACTGATCTTTATTTTGTTTTAAAGAAAGAAATATGCTTTAAGGTACTGCCCAGTGATTCCTGACAAACACTTTGGGCTGTTAACTTTTTATATACAGTATGTATCGTGTGTATTTTGTTTTTTGTTTTTTGTTTGTTTTCATCAGATGCCTTCTCAATGTGAACAACAGATTTTTGGCAGGACATCTTTAGAATGACATACTGATGTTTGAAATTAAAGCATGTTTTTTGGCACCTCAGTTATGGTCACCATAATTAATAAGTGTAGTTTGGAAACCAAAGCATTTAAATCTTAGAGGATGTTGAGTAGATGCATTCAAACAATTTAAAACAAACACTAGACACATTTAGCTACATATTGCACTAAGATTTTGATTTTATTTTTTTTAAGCTGGTGTTCATCACCTTTTCTGAGCCATGAAAATACCTAGTTTCTCTCCAATAGTCAATCAAAGGAGCTCTTCTTTGGTTATTGACTAAATGTATACCTATCAAACTAAAGTGAAAACAAACGTAGCTACTGTACCTGAACTCTGTGGTCATACTTAAGAAGTGTCTTAAATTACTGAGAACAGTTGCACTTTGAGCAGTTAATGAGCAGGTGTGTTTAGTGTAATGGTGGATGTGTCAGGCTGTGCTATTATGTCAAGTGTCCTCCGTTTAGAGCAAATTGAGGCCTCAAACCACTGAATTAAAAGAGGTTGTAATGTTTGTTGGAGATTGAGCTCTGGAAGAGTGAGTTTGCACTGAAAACATGGGATAAACAATACAATGAACTACTACCAGTCCTCTTTTCAATGTGTAATCTGTTAAGCAGTGAGTTATTGATTCTAAAATCATAATAAACCTGAATTGAGTGGAATTTGTTGATTGTAGTCTTTTCATTTTCTTCAGTCCAAGTTATAGCTTTATTCTGTTGACAAATGAATGGATGTTACTAGATGGAAATTTTAATTGCATTGGTTCTTGTACTATATACTGTACCAGATCTCCCCATCCAAAACCAAAAGGCGATGATATAAGAATGAACAAGGTAAAATTCAGCCCCTATATTTCCACCAAAAAAAAAAAAAAAAAAGTCTCCCAAAAAAAAAAAAAACATTTCTTAAGCCAGGAAACTTGACTCACAGCGGTTTCTACAGATCACAATGTTCATCATGGTGGGATTGTGTTTGTACATGCAACTCCATAATCATGAACTTGATTTTGGTGGGAATGACGACATGTTCTTTGATATATGATGTTGTGGTAATGCCAATGGCAGATTAGCTGATATAGATAAAACTATCCTGGACTAAATCTACATAATACTTAGACAACTAAAAAGTGCCAATGAAAGACACTAATATATATATATATATATATATATATATATACTCTTTTTAAATTCATTATAGGCCTGCTGGTAAAGTTATTTTCTAAATAATTATTTAATTAATTATTTTAATTTAATTGCAATTTTATTTAATCCATAAAACTATGCCCTGGATGACTAAGCATCTCCATAGCAATACATCCTGCAAGTCATTAATGACATATAAATCAGTCACACGCCCTTTAATCAGTGTGTTACGTAATCATGTCTACAGGATGTGTTAGTGTCTGCTCACTCTGTGGCCGCGGGGTGGCGCCACTGAGCGCTCAAGGACCTGACAGTGTTTGGAAACTCCCTTAAAATTCTCACCTGGAGCCTCTTGAGGATTAAGCGGAGAGTAGTATCTGAAGCCGGAGAGCACAGTCTGCATGGACTGCTCAAGACTGATTGCTCTCTAAAGAAGAAGAGTGTCGTAAGAAAACTGGAATAATGTGGAAATGTCTCACCTGAACCTTCCAGACCAGATTCACACGGACTGTCCGATGTAAAGGATTTTACAGTGACGAACAAGGAAACTGAGGGATCCAGAAGTTACAGGTAACAGCCCTACCCAGTCAGCTAATATGACAAAATCTTGTGTAATGCGTTTAACGCAAAGTCAGAACTAAAGTTAGAAGTGTCTAAATAACTTTGTTTAGTTAGCGCCAGTGTGTATTGGTGGGTTTAATCATTAAGGTTTGTGCTCCTTGATATTTTGAATATGTGGGTTTTACTTTCAGTAGAATGTGTGTCTTACTCTCTTTCACTTTTTGCAAGTTCTCATTTATTTCTAAATCTAAAAAAGTTACATAATTGCAATTCACGCAGATAATGAATTGCAGATCATTTCTGAATGAAATGGCATTATGATATTTTTGTGGGACTTAAAAATGTATAGGTGGTGTAACTAACTTGAGAAAGATTGTAAAAAAAAAAAAAAAAAAAAAAAAGTGTGTGTGGGGGGGGAGAGTCTTAATTGAAATGCTGAAATTCTTGAAAAAAATAAATGTTGGCAAAAATTAAAGTAGTTTGGCATGATCTTTAATTTTTATTTCTTTACGAAAATAATCAGTGAAACAGTTTTTATTTAAAATATGATTAATATTTTAAAATCTTTCGTCCACCAAATTAATGTCAGTGTGGTGCAACCAGTGTGCAGGAAGCCATTTGTTGTCATGTGACAACAATAAACAGGAAATTATATCACGGAGAGGATCCCTGTAGACCCTCATGACCATCAATAGGTCATATATATATATATAATTTTTTTTTTTTTTTCTAAGGTTAGCTAAGTTCAAGTAAAGTAAACCGATTAAACCTTAATGATATTAATGGTTAAATTTATTATTGTGTTTTTATAATAATGAAATAAATATGAAAACCTTAAATAAATATGAAAATAATGTTGGAAAGGGTGGATGGAAAATATTTTATTACTTTTTACTTGTGGGTTACACCACGTGACATTTATTAGAATTATTAAATCACTATTTTTATTGAAAATGCAATTATGTTATAACATTTTTAAAAAATGCTTAAAACCAACATGAACACACATATTCTGTTCCTACAAACATTTTGTTTTGAACTCAATTGTTTCAGATTTTCCCTTTTAATATTTCTTTTTCCCTATTTTGTAACATCTCAGACATTCTTATCTGTCATAGAATTCCTATAAATCATTAAGTTCTAGGGAGGAAAAAAAAAATCTGTAGCAGTTCTGGGGGTGTGTGTGAGCTCAAAGACGCTTCACCTTGAGCAGGTTTGTACATTAACCTGAAACAGATAGGAGACCTGCAGGGTTTGGAGGAGGTGGAGTGAGACCGAGGGACTCCTGCTCTAATGTTCTTAGGTAGTACGTTGTTGTTCATGAGTGACTTGTGGGAGAGTGAGAGAGAAAGAAAGATGATTGTAGGTATTGTTGATTTTGGGTGTGTCGCTGTACCCGTCAGGCTGCCATGCTGGGGCTTGTTTCTAAAGAGATTCCAGATCTGTTGCGCAAGTGTGTGCAGAAGCAGGACGTGTGTGTGTGTGTGTGTGTGTGTTCTACACTGCCCAACTGTAGGAAATAAAGTTGCTGACTGATTTAATAGAGCATCACTTTAGTTTTATTTATGGCTGATTTGCTGTTGCATGATCTGAATCCATCACTCACACTGTTTTGAAGTGTATCAGATGCACACATCTGAACAGCCACGAGGTGAGGTCAAAGCCAGTTGTCAAAGTGATGTGTTGTGTATGAAATGTGCCAGGATGTCTGCCAATGTTGAAACCTCAACATCACTCTGACAAGAATATTTACATATATGTGTTTGACAGGCCTGTTGAAGACCCCATCATCACAATTGGAGTTTTGTGGCTTTTAGTCCATGTCTGTTGTGTTTTGAGCCATCAGTATACTAGTATCAAAAACTGACAAAAATATCTTTTAGCAGATAAATGCATTAAAATGTGCTCAATGCATATTATAGATCTTTTTGTTAACAATTCGTCCATGCAGTTGCTTCATTTTTTAAAATGTTTTGACCTTACAATGTTTAATCAAAATGTCATAACTTGACCTTCCGGTGAAAACGACAGACTTCTCTCTGGTGACGTATGCAGGACTTCTCCAATCATTTAGTCTGCTTAAACCCCACCCACATCTCAATCCAATCAACAATGATGCATAATAACAAGTCACCGCCCTACTTTTTTTTTGTATTTCGATAATCTGCTACTGGTGTACGCCACAATATGAAAAAAAAAAGATTTGTCGCTACTTCGGTTTCATTGTGATTTTAACAAAAGCTATTGGCTATTTATTATTTTTCTACAAAGAGACAAGCCCTTCGATATGTCTCACTCAAAAGTGTCATTTCAGTAGGAACTATGCTACCACAAGACAAACAAAACTGCTTGAATCAAATTCAAACCCACTTTGATATCGCTAATGCCACACCAGTTGAGTTTTTAAAGGTATGTCACTAAAAATAAGAGTCCTGAGAAACCACATCTCTCCACTAAAAGTCAGCGACCCAATCAGAAACCCCCTCTTCCTGTCAATCAGTGTTGTTTTTGGAGGGGTGAGGTTGAATTCGGCAAAACAGTGGAAATCACTTACAGCACCTTTAATGCAAATATGAGAGAGAGAGAGAGAGAATTCTCTGAGGTAATGTTCTTGACTATAGTTTTCCCACGCTTGTTTTCAAATGTTGCTTTATTCAGGGGAAATTAAAACTGGTTTTCTTTGGCAGCTGATGCGAGGTAAAGTGGCTGACAATTGGTTGGTTTTGCTCATGCCCCGGGGCAAAACCAGTCAATTATCAGCCACTTTACATTGACTGTAAAGTAACCCTCAGTAAACCTTCAGCTGGCACAACAGGTCATGATCCAGTGTGCTTCCACCTCGCAGCCTATTGATCACTGATAGCTTCATCAGCAGCTGGGAGATATTATCACACTGATGTGTGTGTTTGTGGAAGATTATATTAGTACAGAGCTTGAGTAGTTTTAATCTAAAACTCTTGATGAAACAGGCTGATCTGGCTCTTAATCTTTATATAATCAGCCCTGATTCCTGCAGGACTAATTGAGTGTGAGACACTCCCAATTAGTGTATGAGGATAGTGTAGACTTAATGAAAGTGAAAATGTTTTGGATGATATCAGCATGAGAGAATGAGACAGGCCTGGATTTTATGAAGATGATACAGTAAGACAGTTATGGATTTTATTTTATGAAGTTGATACAGTAAGATAGGTCTGGATTTTATGAAGTTGAGACAGTTATGGATTTTATTTTATGAAGTTGATACAGTAAGACAGTTTTGGATTTTATGAAGATGATACAGTGAGACAGTTATGGATTTTATTTTATGAAGTTGATACAGTAAGATAGGTCTGGATTTTATGAAGTTGAGACAGTTATGTATTTTATTTTATGAAGATGATACAGTAAGACAGTTTTAGGATTTTATGAAGATGATACAGTAAGACAGATATGGATTTTATTTTATGAAGATGATACAGTGAGATAGTTATGGATTTTATGAAGTTGATACAGTAAGACAGTTTTGGATTTTATGAAGATGATACAGTAAGATAGGTCTGGATTTTATGAAGATGATACAGTGAGACAGTTATGGATTTTATGAAGTTGATACAGTAAGACAGTTTTGGATTTTATGAAGATGATACAGTAAGATAGGTCTGGATTTTATGAAGATGATACAGTGAGACAGTTATGGATTTTATGAAGTTGATACAGTAAGACAGTTTTGGATTTTATGAAGATGATACAGTAAGACAGTTATGTATTTTATTTTATGAAGATGATACAGTGAGATAGTTATGGATTTTTATTTTATGAAGTTGATACAGTAAGACAGTTATGTATTTTATTTTATGAAGATGATACAGTGAGATAGTTATGGATTTTATTTTATGAAGATGATACAGTAAGACAGTTATTGATTTTATGAAGATTAGACAGGTCTGGATTTTATGAAGATGATACAGTAAGACAGTTATGGATTTTATGAAGATGATACAGTGAGACAGTTATGGATTTTATGAAGATGAGACAGGCCTGGATTTTATGAAGATGATACAGTAAGACAGTTATGGATTTTATGAAGTTGATACAGTAAGACAGGTCTGGATTTTATGAAGATGATACAGTGAGACAGTTATGGATTTAATGAAGATGATACAGTAAGACAGTTATGGGTTTTATGAAGATGATACAGTGAGACAGTTTTGGATTATTTAAAGATGATGCAGTTAAACAGTTCTGGACAATTTGTGTTGAGACTCAAGCAGCTCCATTAAAATCAAAACATTAGCAATCTAATGGAAGAACGGCTGAGGAAAAACAGGATGAGAGAAAGAAGACAATGATGGAAGAAGAGGTGGAGCTGGACGAGGAACCCACAGGAATTATAGAATTATCAGTCGTTTAGGAATGTTACTCCTGCTCTCAACAAGCTGCTGCAAAGCCCCAGAACACACACACACACACACAGAAACACACAACACTAAACAATAGCACAGATCACATCAAAACATCAGAGTGTGTATTTTTGTGAGGATGAAATCAGACTGAAATCTGATACGAATGTCAGCACACACCTCTGAAGTTTGGAAGTCAAATAGTGATTGTATTTCATCTTCATAAAAAATACACTTTTCTCCAATGGATTTATTTCACGTCACACGGATATCTGATATAAAAACAGACCTCGGGTGGTCTTCTCAGATTCATGTGTTTTGTGTCAGTCTGTGTTGTTGGGTGTTATTGTGTTAATGTACTGTAATGGTAGCTGTGAGGAAAGACAGACACTCCCATAAGGACATAATGTGCAGTTAGCATGACAGCTATCAGCGCTTTCCTTCACTGTTCCCCAGCAGCACTGCAATGACCCCTAGCACTTCCCCTCAGCACTTACAGAGGAATTCAGAAACCCTACATTTTTTTGGTTTGGGGCTTAGAAAGAAAGAGATTTCCAAAATTCTCTTACAACAGTCTGCGTTTGAGAGACAGAAGTGCTCCTGTCTCACACAGTTGTGACGCTGCACATAGTTGTGCACGTAATGTCTTATGTGTAACCAACTCAAGATGTATTGTTCATGAGTGAATGTCTCATTGCTTTGAGTGGAAAACCCCTGTGCACGATGTGTACGCGTGTAAGAATATCAGTCTGTTCCATCCACCCGGTGAGCACCGTGACCGTGCCTTGAAAAACTAGTAGAATTAAATTGCAAATAAGGCAAGCATGGTTCAATTCTGCATGCGTGTGTATTCATGTGACCACAGCTTTCCTGGTTAATACACCTCAGGCATTTTATCTTCAAGATTTAACCCACATGAAAACACCTCCTGCTCCTGCTTATCATCTCTGTAGTGTGTGCAGGTGTGCAAAGCTAGATTTCTACCTCTTGCACACACCTCACACTTAGTTAGAGAGTGTAGTTATGTTTGGAATAGCATACCATTCCTGTCGAATATGGTATGTACACTAATGTTCAAAAATTTGGGGTATTTTATATATAATAAGAAACATTGATAATAAGAAATTTTTCTTGAGCAGAAAATGAAGGATCATGTGACACTGAAAACTAGAGTAATGATGCTGAAAATTCAGAAGTTACACTTTATTTTAAAGGTAGGGTAAGTAATTTTCAGAGAGGCTAGCAATAGCGAGCTAGCTTTGAAAGCATAAGATCCCACCCTCCCTTCAGAGCGTCTCCAAAGCCACGCCTCCTTCAAAACACATGAACGCACACAGCAGAGTCTGCAAAGCATCATGAGAGATGGCGTTAAACTACCTCATGTCTCAAATCACATAACATTACAAAAATAATAAACATAAACAACAACTTAAAGAGCACTGACCTGACTGCTGCAGATTCATTTCACCGTTGATATTGTTGTCATTGAAATGCATAAATTTGAGTGACAAACTGCTCCGAGTATAACGTCACAGGTTTCCATCTCTTACAATTCACTGTAGTTATGGTGTAAACGCAGCATAAGCTCGTTGTTTTGGTTCAGGAGGAACTGTAAACGGTGGCTGCTGTTTTGGTTGCGGTGCTAGCGACTGACATCTGTCTAACATAGCATGAAACGCGCTGATGACGTGTGATGGGTACACGGAGGTATGGAAATACATACGCTGACAGGGAGGTAGGACATCCCGTCTTAGCCCTCGGGATGAGGTCTATGATTAGACGAACATTTTATGGTCCTACACCTTCCATAGATGATATAAATACATTTAGACCACTTAACTTTCAACTTAAGAGACTTTCAACCAGTATAACAAAAAAATGTTTTTGAAGCAAATCACTTACCCTGCCTTTAAGGTGACATAGTTACGTTGTACTTATTCAAATAAATACTGAGTAATATTAATTAACTACATGTACTTACTATAGAGTTACGGTTATGGTTAGGGTTTGGTTTAGGGTTAGTTACTTTTAATTATGCATAAATTACTGTTATTATTATAGTAAGTACATGTAGTAACTTGTAACTATGTCACCTAAAATAAAGTGTTACCCATTCAGATTTGCCAACACAGGAATTTTAAAATAATTTCAAATTAAAAACTATTTCACGATATTACTCTTTTTCCCACTGTATTTTTGATCAAATAAATGCAGCCTTGGTGAGCATTAGAGACTTTAATGTGCAAAAAATGAGTAAAACAGTAGCCATTTTTGTGCATTTGTGTGCTATGTTGTTGTCACATTACTTCATTACGCTGCATGTTTAAATCGATAAATGTTGTACAGTTTATCTTGTAAATAAAAAGCCCAATTTTATGTAAAAATGTACCAATGAAGCAAGAAAGGTATGTTTAAAGTCACATTTGATATTACTTCTGATTCATCCGTCATACTGGAAATGAAAGTTAATTGTTCTATTGCATTGTGAGATTCTTATCTCTGTTGTATTTAGGCAAATGTAGTGAGCCGTCTGTGTACAGTATACATACTATATACTTCAGCAATAGTAAGGGTAGTATATGGTGACTACTAGCGCAGTTCTATTTCCAGTGTGACAAACAAACAGGAAGCCATTATGTTTTAATTTATTTGTCTTGACTTAATTGTTTGGACTGAGTTTAGATGTTTTTACACAAAAAACTGCAAAACAACAATCTGAAATGACGATAATAACGTACCTAATGAGGTCATGTAAGAAAGATAATAACATACAAGCTACTGCTTGAAATGTTTATCTCTGCACTGTTTCACATACTTTTTAAGCAGTATACAGAAAGCAGTTGTCAGTTTTTTGGGGAATACCACAAAAAGTGGTTGTTTTGAGTACAAAATTTGAATCCACCCTTAAACTGTTGAATCACATGACACACAGACACGCCTGTTGGAATAGCCGTGCATTTTTCTCAGGGCTGTGAGAGTTTCTGTATGGGAGTGTGTGCACTAATTGTCTGCAAGCGTGCTTGTGTATATGTGGATTAAACCATAGGCAGATCATCCAAAGAAAAAAGACCTGTGATGTCATGCAAATGAGTTCTTAACATGTATATTATAATAACTAATATTATGTAACCAAATGCAAATGAATCATGTGCAGCTTGCAGAGAACATGTGAGTCAGTGTTCTCTGATCCTGGCTCAAACTGATGTGATTACAGTGAGGAGTGGATAAGCTCTGTGGCACTGCTGCATGCTGGTTCTGCTGTTTGTTTTTGTGCATTTCCATGGTGATGGACTGAGTCAGAATGCTGCACTCTGATTGGTCCATCGATCTGCTAAACAGAGCTCTGCAGCCATGTGAGGATGTCCTGCTCTCAGTTTCACTCACACACGTGAAATCAGCTCCAGTTTCCTCATTTTTAACAATGTCTCTGTACATTTCCTGCTTTTTTCCCCCCCGACATCCATCTTGCTCTAGCTATCCCTCTTCAAATGAGCTGTTTATGTTAAAAGGCATCATTTTCAAGTTGCTGTTTACTTTTATGCCTTGTGCATTCATGTGAAGTTTTGTTCTTTGTTTCTCTATTAATTGTGTAAAATGACCTCCTTGGATAAATACAACTGCTGGGTGTGTTTATCCAAGATATAATGCCTTGTGTTTAAATGTTTCACACATCATGAATGTGTGTTTGTGTGTGCTGTGTAAGGGTGTGTATCAGTATCTGTGTGTGTAAGGGTGGAGTTGATGATGACTAGGTGTTCAGGAATGAGACTCAATCTCAATTTTGGTGTGCGAGGCACATCATTAGGACCAGACCCTGATTTACACAGACCACCGATGTTAGTTACAACTCCACAACAATTTTCTCTTTAGAGCAGGACACTTTCTTTTAGCTTGCTACCTTTCTTGTCAGGGGTCGCAAAGACTGGTGGATTCTGATTGGCTGTTCATGTTTTTATCATTCCCCAGCTAGAAAAAAAAAAAAACATTCTAAAAAAGTTATTCTAATGATATGCATTGTTAGAGATGAAACGGTATGAAAATTTCATATCACGAATCACGATTACAGTGACCAAAATGATCACGATTATCAGTATTAGGCTATCACGGTATTGTAAAATGTGCTGGAAATGTTCAAAAAGTACTCATACATGCTGAAATAATTTCACCAAGTTTTATGTCGAAAAACAAAAAATAAAATTAGCAGCACTATGTACTTTTTGTTTGCATAAACATTAAAATAATAACATTAAAAATGATGGCCGGATTTTAAACAAACAAAAAATATTTGTTGGGCGACTTACAGTATAACATGTTATCTACTAACATGTACTACATGTTCAAATAACATTTTGACAAAAAAAAAAAAAGAATTAAAAATGATGAAATTATAATTTATAGGTGTTTTATCAGCTCCATAAACAAGTCTACATACATTACTTTATTATCCAAAGATGTTTAGAATGCACATTAGTTTATTTTCCTTCTACTGGTTAAAATTTACAATTTGGTTCGATTTTCACCTTAAACCAACCAAAATGGTTGAATAAAAAAAATGTAAATCCTCTCGCTGACAGTAGGTGGCACTTATGAAACAGTAGAAATAAAGGTACCGTTAACACTGTAACCTCTGTAAACAAAGCAGCTGCATTTATAAGCACTACTTTAAAAGAAAAACTTTTGAAAATGTTAAAAATTTTGCTATATGCTTAACAGTATTTACCATGAGTTTTTCAAAATGTGATGGTGACACTTTAGTATAGGGAACACATATAAACTATTAACTATGACTTTTCCCTCAAAATCCTAATTTACTGCTTATTAATAGTTAGTATGGTAGTTGTTAAGTTTAGGTATTGGGCAGGATTAAAATGTAGAATAAGGTCATGCAGAATAAGGCATTAATATGTGCTTAATAAGTACTAATAAATAGCCAATATTCTAGTAATATGCATGCTAATAAGCAACTAGTTAAAAGACCCTAAAATAAAGTGTTACCATTGCGATAATCAAATATGATTTTAATGATAATTAAAATATGAAATGGTAATAATAACCGTCAGGAATTTAATTGTAGTTTGTCGTCAAACCGGTAAGCGTTTCATCACTAAGCGTTATCGTTATAATTGTGGACTTCGCTATTCTCATAGAATTTGAAAGATTATTAAAATTGTATAGTTATTATCATTCTTATAGTTATCGTCCTTGGGGTGAACTGGCCTTTATCATTTTTTTTAATAAACCATGCAAAATTGCAGCAAAACTTTACAGTGTGGTTCTTGTTTTATGCTAAAGAGAACATTTGATATTTCTTTCCACAGGAAAAAATTATTTTCTGCAACATTTACATTCAAGTTTTTCTGCAACATTTAAGTTTTACATGATGATCTGTAGAAGCTGCGACTCGGTTGAACTGATCAAGTTCAGACTAGTGTGATTGTCATCATTTTAGACATTTTGCAACTTTCAGCATGAAATTAATTCACCCTTTCTGTTTTGTAATTGCATGCTATATATCTTATTGTGAACCATTCATCCATGTGTATATATATATATATATATATTTTTTTTTTTTGACCATGTAATTAATGATTTAATCGAAATAGCTCAATCTTCTGGAGAATGCCAAACTTCTTCAATTATTTACAATTGACTGCAAGATTACAATCATTTTGAGTGCAGTGGCCACATCTCAAAATCCAGTCAACAGCTGATTCATACAGTTTTTCTTTTCCGATAATCAGTTTTACTCCGATGTACGTCACAGTAGCTATGGAAGAAAAGATTTGTCGCTACTTTCGTTTCATTGCAACTTTAAGTTTCAAAAATTTTTAATATTTGGTTAAAAAAATCTGAGAGGACATGTCACTGCATCATAAAAATGAAATATTACTTCTATAATATATGTGACAACCGAAACATGGTGATCAAGTGATTCCTCAGAACTGCATTCTACATAACTGAGAAGGTTGAATTTCCAGCAACGCTAGACTTGGAGAATAGTTGATTGTTTAATAGTAGATAAGTCCATTTTTTCTGCTTTTCCCATAGAGATGCAGCACTTGAGTCTTTTATAATTCTGAAGAAATAATTACTTGTCTTCTATATGGCATTTATATGTGGAAAGACATGTACAGTGTGTTTTGGAAGACATAAATGCTAGTCTTTGATTGTCTTTAGCTTTTGCTCAGTATACTTACATAGTGTGAAATAATGTTTCACTCCTTCTCTATGTGAAATTCACTGTATAGATAAACATGAAAGAGTGAGCAATTCATTTTAGGGGTTGGTCTAGTGTCCAGGTAATTTACAAACCTCACATAAACAAGTTTTACAAAACAGTGTGATTCATGTGAATTATTATTTCTGTTTATGTGGCAGGCTGCACGATGTCATCTGGCCGTGAGTCTGTGGGGGATCTGATTCCTCCAGATATGCTGCAGGTGTTCACTGAGGAGGGGCAGGGCGGCAGAAGTAAACGGGGCAAGAGACGGGCAGCATCCTTCAGCCGTGCATTCAAGTGGCTGAAGAGGCAGCGCAGGAAAAACCGCCGACGTGCTACAGAGATGCGTGGAGACCTGCTCGCCACTGGATCACCTGTAGAACTACCAAAATCTACACTTAACACAGGTAATACTTTACCAACATGTACTCCTAACAGCAGTGTTTGCTTATATATATGCCTATCGTTCTTCAGAATCAGTTGATGTATGGGTTTTTGTTTACTGTTGGGCCTGTTTATTTCCTTCTTGCTTGGAAGACTATTGTGTACGTGTTAACCATATATGAAACTAGTTTCACATCAATCATAACATAAACAGGTTCTGTAAGCAGATGTGTCTCAGGGAAATTAAAGAAAAAGGAGAAGTGCAGCTTGGGAAATGAAAGTTGTGCAACAACATCAGCATGAATAAACCCATCTATAAATGTACACTTACATTTGTACATTTTGGCATTTTTATTTAAATTGACTTACATTGCTTTCAAGGTATACATTTTATCAGTTCATGCCATTCATTCCTGGGAATCAAACCCATGACCTTGCCGTTGCTAGTGCTAGTATTGTTTGAGCTACAGGAAGTATTTCTAAGATTAGTCCAACATTAGTAAATTATAAAATGTACCAGACCAACACTTTAACCAACCAATTTTGTTCACTGCACATTAAACTGAGCTAGAATGTATTCTAATATTGAAAAATAACACTCTTTTGCTTTAATGTGCAAAAACAAGCATTACAAACAAGCATTTTAATCAACATGATTGTACTTAAATTCATTTGGTCAACACATGCTTGTTTGCTCGGTGTAGCTTTAATTGCTCAGTAGGCTGTTAGGACTGTTAGGTAAGCTGTTTTGCCATATAAAAATACTTTGAATTTGTGACATTTTCAAATAAAGTTATGTCCTGGTAGAAAACATCTCTCAACCGTTTTTAAGCACTTCATACAGCAACATGGCAACTAATCTAATCTAACTACTTCACTAACTAAGTGAGAGATTCAGTTAGGTTTGTATGTAAAGTGTTTAAAATGTATTTGATCTTAAACCCTTTATCTGTCCTTGTATTGCCCAACTAGATGGACGGTATGTGTTTTCATTTGTGGGTAATGTGTTCAGACATTCAGTCATTTCTCTTCAGACAGTGTAATTAGTAGAGT
The DNA here is from genome assembly GCF_019924925.1 of Ctenopharyngodon idella. Classification (NCBI taxonomy): domain Eukaryota; kingdom Metazoa; phylum Chordata; class Actinopteri; order Cypriniformes; family Xenocyprididae; genus Ctenopharyngodon; species Ctenopharyngodon idella. The sequence goes on along the minus strand of NC_067232.1, from coordinate 16,281,006 downwards.
AATCCCATTATAATCTAGAAGAAGTCATTTAAGTTTGGTAAACTTTTCAGCGTTCTCTGGCAGTTTCAGTTTTAATACTGGTATAAATTATAATGCAGCAATGAGCAGCTTTAATAGTAAATCATATCTTTTGAAAAAGTAGGAGTCTATCCTTTTTCCAGCTATGTTGTTTCATTCCTAATTAATAATTTATATAGTTTATTCCTTGTTTGCTGGACCAGAGAAGGTTGACATATCAAATTACCCTAAACCTTCTTGAGATATGTCTCTCAAATACATATATTTTATTGTGTGTATGTGTGCTGAGAGTAGTCTGGAAAATGTTTGCCTTATGATTATCTCAAAGTCATCAGTTTTCCTAGCTGAAATTTCAACATGCCAGGAAGATAAAATTTGGCCTCTACTTGAGGTCACTTTAAGTGGTGTTTATTTAAAAGTGTGCAGTACATTTGTGGTGTAGCTTGGGATCAGAACCAGGATTGGGTGCATGTCAATTGTCTTGTTTATGTTTTTTTTGTGCTTTGTGAGCTGAGCAACAAATGTGAAGGTTCCACATGGGCTGTAATAGCAGGGAGACCTTTGTGAGAACACACCTCTACCCCACCCATTTACTGAAGCATGAATCCACTCATACACACACACGGCGGGCTGACAGAACAGACTGCGGCTTAATGATCGATGTGGTGTGCTACCACCAAAAATAAACAGCTTTTATGTGATTCTTCTGAGGGTGTGGTCAGTACCTGCTGCTGAAGATGGTACAAAAAGCGGCAAGATGGATTATTTAAACACCTCATACTCGCCCTGATAAGGCTGAAATTAAATATTCAGCATGCAGACCATCATGACACAATGTGACTCACAGTTGATTTCAATAAGGGTTAATGTAGCGTTTTTCTAATCTAATGGCACAGTACTCTAAAATTGATTATTTTAGTCAATATTTGTGTATTTTAATCAAAAAAACTTTTCAGTATTGAATTAAATGTATCAACTTTTCTTTGGCTTTCACCTTGGGAAATGTTTCACTGAGCTTGTTGCAGTGGATTTTGGGATTGCCTTCTTCATGAAGGACACAGGCAGCTCTGCCTTAGAATTTGGCTAAAAGAAAGCAATTTAGACGCCTACCTTTTGGAACTTGCTTTGCATTGGTAGTGCAACTGTGATGTGATCATTCTGGGTTCTTGTGAATGACCCTGTGTTGATTCTAAGAATGTGTTACTTTAAAAACACAAAATCTTACAGTGTGTTTGGCAACTTGATAAGGTTATCTAGTGCTGCTCCCTTCCGATATGTCGATGACATTCAGTCTCAGTAAGTGAACTGATTAGATTAGTTTGTCTGGGTAAATTGCTGAGCTTGATTTGGTGTCTTGTGACCGGTTGATTTTTACGTTATTATTTCTGCTTTTTGACACAATAATGAACCAATTATTCATTAGAAGACAACAAGTAAAGCATGCATTAAAATATATTTTTATGATTACTATTATAAAAAATACTATGGTTCAAAAGTTTGCGGTCGGTAAGATTTAAAAAAAAAAAAAAAAAAAGTTTTGAAAGAAGTCTTATGTTCAACAAGGTTGCATTTATTTGATCTAAAATACAGTAATATTGTGAAATATTGTTATAATTTAAAGTAACTGTTTTCATTTATAATATATTTTAAAATGTAATTTATTCCTGTGATGGCAAGGCTGTTTTGGTGCTCAAAAAATATTTTTTTATTATTATCAATGTTGAAAACAGTTTTTTTGAGGATTTGAGTAGAATTTACTTGAAATATTTCATACTGTCACTTTTGATGAATTTCATGCATCCATGCTGTATAAATACAGTACATTCATTTCTTTTTGAACAGTAGCGTAGCTTAAATAGCTATTTGTCAAAGCATGAATGACTCAAAAAAAATTTAAATATTGTTTTTCATTTATAATGAAGTTTGTATACCTGTGAACATCACTTTTACCTGTTGAACTCACAGTTGTTTTGTTCTATTCTTTAATACCCTTGGTAGCATGTTGCGCTTTGTTACTGTTGTAATATTACATTTGACGGGATCAACCAGGCTCCCCGAGAAACTTTGCGTTCTTTGGGAGTGAACGCAAAGTTTCTCGGGAATGCAAAAATTTTCCGAGAGAATGCAAAGTTTCTTGGGGGAAAACATTTTGCAAAAACATTTTCCAAAACATTTGCAAAAGAACGCAAAAGCATTGCCAAATATCTTTTCTCCCATCTATTTTTTTTTTTCTTCACCATGTCCCTTTAGGGGTTCCGTACCATTGGCTTACACCCACAGAAGTCATTTTTATTGGCCAGACCATGTAGAAATATCTTAGTTAACAACTGCATATTTTCATTTTTGACATTTTAGTGCCTGAAGAAAGAAACCACATCATATTTTAGTGGTTCTTTGGATGTTTTATGCTAGTATGAAGACGTTTGTACCTGTGAGGCCTGTTTTCAGTATCTCACCTAGGGCCCCAAAAACCAGCACACGTTACATAGCAGTGTTGAATATTTAGGGATGGGGCTTGTTCATAGCGAAAGTATGAGCAATAGTAACAGTAGTGCTTACTTTAGCATGCACCACTAATAAGAGGGTCACAGCTACGAGAACACGCACATAATATTGTGTTTTGCATCCTGTATCCCAGACCTTGCAACGTCAAAACTTCCTGTGGGATGTTGCCGGTTCTGTCTGAACAAAGAGCTGTTACATTAAACCTGTTTCCCATGAAATGTTCCACTGACACACACCTACACACACACATACAGCTCTTTCCAATCCAAAGTTTTGACTTCTCATGTTGGAAGTTACATGCGTGCCAGAGGTTACCCACAATCCTAACCTTTCTTCTGACTTTCCTTTTCAACTCCTCATGAGAAATGCCAGTCATTCCTCAACACCATTTAGAACACGATGCCTGTGTACATTTGAGAGAAGAAGACAGATGGAGTTTGTCTGTGTTTGTTTATTGTTCGTGGGCGTGTTTGTGCAGAATTCCTTGCCTTCCTGAGTTTTGCCCTGGAGATTCTGACACAATGAACAGGTGTAAAGTTGGAAAACTGGTTCTCTGCTCGGCTCTTTCTTTGTTTCCAGGTCCTGTGAACAGAACCCTGCTCTGTGCTAGAACTAGACTGATTCAGACTGACTTTTCATATTAGTCATTGCCTCCATTTTTTTTTTTTTTTTTTTTTTTTTTTTTTTAAAAGCCATAATCTTTCTAGACAACGTTCAACATCCATATAAAGCTTGGTATGTGTGTAGCCCCTTCAAGCCATAGGTTGTTAAGTGTTGATTTCAAATCTGAATCAGTTTGCCTGTTTTATAGCAAAGATTTTTCTGCATTCATGTACGTGAATGACTGAGCATCTGATATGACTTTAAATTGAACTGAAAATATATATTTTTTTAAATGATAGTTTAAAATGATAGATAATCACACACTGTACAGATTGGTTATGTGTTCTCAATTTTGTGCGCTTGCACTGCAGTGGTACCTGTTAGAACTTGATTTAAATTTCAGTATTAGAATGATCATTTGAATGGGTCAAGTTACCCAAAGCATCATGACCACTGGGAATTAAACTCTAGTTTGCAAAGCCAGTGAGAAAACATTCTAAATCAATGTTGCTTTAAAGATACACAGATAAAATTAAAGGGAGTAACTATATAGTTTATTCAATAGGCTTTAATGCATGGGTGCAGCTTTGTGTTTTCCATGATACCTGTAAGATTAAAAAAAATTTGTATTATTGATCGATTTATGCAGCAGTTGTACCTCTGCAGGGTTTAACTGTCGAATTAGCAAATATTACGTTACTGTTATGTGATATAGGTGTGGCAGAGGCCTTTCTTACCTCTTTCTGAAAATCATCCAAAATCGAAACAGATTGTGTGCATGCGTGATAAAACTGTAATCAGTCAACTTACTTTTCAAAGACTTTTGTATCGGCTTTAGATGAGAAATGTTTGCCTCAGTTAACCTTTACCTGCATTGTGAATGGATAATGCCTCAGGGACAAATGGACAGTTCTCCAAGGCAGATTAAGTTTAAGGCTGTTTCATACATCTCACGTCTGCAGCAGCATGTTTTAATTTCATTGCTCGTATTAACAGGTTACAGCATTGAATCTGCATGTTTAAGCAGCGTGGCACTGCACAACAGAAGCGTAGCAGAAGCAGCTCTGCATGTAAAGTTTCAACACTCAGCCTACTTGTGCTGGGGTTTGCAAACTAAACGCAGCAATAAGCATATTTAGTGATACAATCTTTCGCAATATACTGTAGCCTTTTGTGAAGCAACTCAAAATATGGAGTGAATGAGTCACCCATTGTTTGATAAAAGATGTCTGTCAAGCTTGATGCAAGTTAGTACATGTCAACAACACAAAACAACACTTTCCGTTCAGTAAGTCTGACGGAATACAGACTATTGAAGCAGCTTATGGTCTATACTTTCGACTTTGAGTTCTGCGTAAGTTATTTAACATCTGGATGCAAATGTGAGCCCCCTCCATTAGTAAATAACATTTCATGTCATTCAAGTTGGTTTTTCAAGGTCCGATATTTAAATATATTTAATTGAAAGTCTTTGGGATGTGCTGGAGGAGACTTTACAGAGTGCTCACCTCTTGGATTGTCAATACAAGATCTTGACCAAAAATTGATGCACCTCTCGATGGAAATAACATCACAACATTTATTTCCATCAAGAGGTGCATCATTTTTTTGGTCAAGATCTTGTATTGACAATGCAAGAGGTGAGCACTCTGTAAAGTCTCCTCCAGCACATCCAAAAACTTACACTGAGGTTAAGGTCAGTGCCAGTTCATGTGTGAAAATGATTCTTCATGCTCCCTCCCAACTATTCTTTCACAACTTGAGCCTGATGAATCTTGACATTGTCATCCTGGAATATGGCCATGATACATCTTAATACATGGTTGTTTAAGAAATGAAAAGCTACACACTCCATCTTTTAGGGTTAAAAGAACTGTTGCCAAACATATAACATGCTAGAAAAATAATAATCACTGTAATAATGATCCATCCATAGACTCTTAAGTATTTGTCTATTAAAATCCAAACAGCGACTTTTTGTTTTGGCCGGGCTGTGTGTGTGTGTGTGTGTGTGTGTGTGTGTGTGTGTGTGTGTGTGTATTCCCGAAAACATTTTACCAATTGAAAACCACATCAATTTTAATAATTAAGATTATATATAACCATTAATAGGCAAGATGCAATTGTTGATGAGGGCTTAAAGTGAAAAACGCCTTATATTCAGATGTGCATCATTATTAGGCAGTTTTTTTTCTACAGGTAAAATGTTCCAAAAAGAGATTTTACTCCTACTGAAAAGTAAAAAATTATTAAATGCCCATGAGAAGGATGTCATGGTGTGAGCTGCTGCTAACAATGTGCAAGACAGACCTTTCAGGGTAGGAGATTGACTTAAAAGGTCATACTTTAGATTAGGGTGTATTATGTATGACTTTTTCCTCAAAAAACTCCTAATCACTGCATATTAATAGTTAGTGTACGATATTTAAGTTTAGGTATTGGTTAGGTTTAAGGGATTTAGAATAATATCTGCTTTATAAGTACCAATAAACAGCCAATATTCTAGTAATATGCATGCTAATAAGCAACTAGTTAATAGTGAGAATTAGACCCTAAACTAAAGTTACCACTCAAAATGAACTCCCAAAACTTTCTGCCAGATTATGGAAGGTGTGGTAGAAGAGGAAGTGGGGCTGGTCATGAATTATGCACATCTAAATATATAAGGCGTTTTTCACTTCCAGCGCTTGTTAACAATTACATATCACTTATAAATGATTATATACATGAAAGCTCATTGTGCACTTGCTGTTGCTATTACATTAATGTGAGAAACAGGCTTAAATACAACTGGTGACGTTATGACATTTTGAAAACGGAGTAGTCTTTATGTATGACACGAAAACAGTTCCAAAGTGCTGCCCCCTGCTGCCCAAAACACAGCAGCCATTGTCAGGGAAGGGCAGGGCGGTCCTGAGCTCCTGCCAGCACACACATTGCCTGTGGGATCCAGCTGCCACTGATGAGAACTAAACTGCGCGTGTTTACATTGCTAATCTCTATCATTCATTCTAGCACATTGTGTTCCTCTTTCTTCCTCGCTTCTTGTCTTTTCACCTTTGGCTTGACTTTACTGATTAAACCTTTTAATAACCCTTCCTAAATCTTTTCTGAAGGACAGCAGCATCGGATGCCTGAATAAAATCTCTCGTAGTGACAAACTCAAGGTTTCATTCACAGAGCCGAGATAAACTGATGTTTTTCTGTCGCTTTGTTTTTGAGCCTTTGACAGGATTTGCTTTTAATAGAAAGCCTCAACTACCATGAAACATGAGGTTCAATTAAAGCTGAAGTTAAAGTTGATCAGGGAGTCTCTGTGCGAGTTTTATCCCATTCAAGACTCCTTGCAGCTGTTCTGACATCTGCCCTCAACAGGTCCAGACATGTATGAGTCTTTCTTATTCTGTGCTGCTTTTATTTTGCTGTCTCAGAAGGTTATCAAGTTTTCAGAAAGTCTCTGAACTTCTGAGAATGCATTCAACAACGATTTAGGTCATGGTACAGATTATATAACCGTTAGACATCAACACAATACTCTATGCACACACACAAACACAAACACCCAGAAAGAGTATTTACCAATAGATTTCATATTGGATTCATGTCACTAATGTAGTTTTATAAAACAAATAACTTTAAATTCTGAATGGATAAGCCACGTTCAAAGATGTAAAATGTTGATAAATGGTCATGAGACTGCACACATGACATTCAGATGTGGGTGGTCATGTAACATGTTTTGTTTTTCTACTGTCTAGTCTTGCTTCAGATTTAATATTGTCTTTCTGGACTATAGGGGGATTTATGGTATGATTCCTGTCATATGATTGAACATTGATGTCTTTAATCATATTGCCGTTGTGGTCATTTTATAGAAGCAATAAGGTATAAGAGGACATTATTTGCATCATGCCTAAGAATGCAGTCTCTCTTGGTTTTATTATACAGTATGGTATCCTCCTCAGGGCTGAAACGATGAGCTCTGTGGTTGTTCAACTATTTTAAATGTTCCAAAACCATTGCAGGAACATTTTATCTGTGGTTTGGCTGTCTAAAGATGCAGATATATCAGTAGTGAGACAAACAGAAAGTACTTCACTAAATATCAACAACCAGAAAGTTTCACTTTCTTTATTCTTTCTATCATTTTTTTCACTTTTGTTGTTCATTCTTAAATTTTTGGTTCAAGGAATTTATTCCCAGTTGAAAAAGCAGTGAATGTTTAATACATTTAAAGAACAAAACTTTTTGTTTTTGTTTCTTTTAAAATATGATTATAGAGAAAGATCTTACCACAGATCTTTCTCTATATTATGATTAATGAAGTTGGATGAGGAAGGCCAGTCACATGTGATATGAGTGGGTGGGGCTCTTTGGGCTGTAGGACATGTCTGACTTGGTTTGACATGGATTGAGGTTGGGTTTTAGCATTCCCACTGCAGTCTTTGCTGACAAACTATAAATTAATTAATTCAAGTGCAATATTAAAAGGTAATGTGTTAAGGGTCAGACTATGTATCAAATGTAGATCTGTTACTTAACCATCAACAAGGATTTTAAAGAATTGATATTTGTTGTTTTACTACTTTGATAGTCTTTTGTCTTTGTTCTCCAGGTTGAGCAACAGGTTTTGTTCTCCTTAAGCGTACCTGTGACCTTACAGTTTCTCTGTTCTCCTACTCCATCTAGTGTTGAGAAAATGAACAGGTTGAGCAGCAGTTAACATGTTCCTTTAAGACTGTTGTTCAACCAGAAATGGAGGTTTTGTCATTTACTCACCCCTTGTATTTTTTTCTTCTTCCGTGAAACACACAAGGAAATTTTAGGCACAATGTGGACAAAAAAAAAAGCATCATAAATGTAGTACATATGAATGAGGCACTTTTTTCCAATCTTGTCACATTGCTCATATCCACTCAAAGTGTATCATTATTTTTGCTTTCTTAATTATAACCTGAAATCTTAAGCCAAATATCATAGGTAATTAGTATTGTATGGATCACACAAGCTTTAAGATTTGTAAATTGTCAGAAGTCAGATTTTATTTACAGGCTTCATCTTCATATTCAATGTAAGCTCCGTTTACCACAACCTAAAGCCTCAAGAAACAGTACATAATCCATAACCATACCTAAAGGTACTTCATATCTCTTTTTTCTGCATTTACACTCTTGGTCTACCTTTTGTACTATCTTGAAATTCAGACATATTTTTCTAGCATATTTTAGCCTATACTTGTGTTATGGGATATTTATCTGGATTAGGATTACTAAAGCTCTCCAAATACTGTGTGTTACCTAGTGAAGCTCTTCACTCTAAAATTAGTGTGTGCTGGCGCACTCTTTAGCAGAGACTAAGTATGTAATCACGTTAAACTCCGGTGGTAATTCAGACATGGTGCTTTTGCTGAATCAAAATGACTGTTCTCTTCTGTCCTTCTTTAAATCAAAAGGTAGGTTTTTTTCTTCAGATTTTGTCAGATGTCACATTTTTGTCGAATATGATTGGAAAGTCTTTTAGCTGTCTGTATTATGCTTATGTCTAAATTTCAGTATGCAATATCATTAATGTCAACATGTAAAGTCGTGTTTACATGTAAAGGGTGAATGATGTGTTGTGAACAGTATTCTGTTTTTTTTTTTTTTTTTTTTTTAAGTTTTTTTTAAAGTTTGTTCTTCAGAGGTTTTTTTTTATCAACATTTTACATGGTGAATAATTGTGTGGTCATCGCAGTACAGTCAATTACAAACAACTTCCTGATTGCGATGCTATGAATAGAAATGAAAACTTGAAAAAATGCTTCCGAATACCCAAGTCACCAGAAATAATGAGTGAATTAGCAGGGTGAAATCAGGCCACATGGTTAATTCGAGCATGGTCTTTGCACAGTGTGTCAGGTTACAGGACAGTCAGTCTCTAGTGATGAAGTGTCACATTAGGATGTGGCATTAAAACACAGAAAAAACCTGGTTAAGTGAATGAGATAACTGACTTTCCATTAACCTGCATATTTATTAGATGTATTACTTTGTTTCTCTCTCTGCAGGCCCTAAAGAGGAAGCTGTGGGTGCTGTTTCTCTTCAGAAGTTCCAAGAAAATGTGTTTGTGGAGGGTGATCGGCCTAAATATGTGTTAGACCTGCATACAGAGGCCCAGCAGGGCCTAAAACTGCAGCTGCAGGAGGGTAAGAAAAATCTAACTCCAAATCAGAGTCTTAACAGACTTCCTTTTACTCTGAACCAAATACATGCAGCATACAGCAGTTCATTTTATTGGGTTAAGTGATAATGTCTTCTGTTCCAGATGATAGGAATGGGATTGACTACCCTGATAACCAAAGTATGATAGTAAGTGTTCCTCCATGCATTAGTCAATCCTCAGTTCCTATTACGATTGTATTTAATTCTGTTCCCACTAGAGTGACACTGTTCTATAAGTATAATATATTATTGACTACTTTTAAATTGCTGATGGACGAATGTAAATTTAGAGGGTTAACCATGCTGCTTACTTTAGTCAACAGTAACGGCTCAGACTGAAGACAGCATGGCCTTTAGTGAACTGAGAGGCTTTGAGTCTGAGAGCACAGCTGCTGATTCTGTTTCGATGCGCTCCTCCATTTCCTCACGATCAACACGCTCAGGACTCAAACGCCAAGGTGACACTTTCAGACATAAACACATTATCAGTCATATCCATTTTTGCCATAAAAAGACCATGGCCTGGTATCCTCATAAAGTGCGTTATGATTTTATATCAAATACAATGTCATAGCAACATTGTTTCCTATATCCTTTCTCCAGCCTCAACATTTAGACCTTTGAAGCCAGATAAGTCTGCAGAGAAGACCAAGTCTCGTAGGAAACACGTGAGAACTGTTGTAGGAATTCCTCGACACATCCAGAGAGAACTGGGTATGTTTTACTGCCGTCTTCTGTGATGTACAGCAAGTCTTTTAAGTTATTTAGCAGAAAACATGTAATGTTTATTAATTTTATTTTTTAATATTTTGTATCTGAAGGGTTGGACAGGGCAGCATGGATCACCACCAGTCCTTTTGATGGCCAAATGTCCAATGGAGACGTGATCATACCCGCCATAATTTCCACTGTGGATGGTGCGTCTACCAGCTCTGAACAAAAAAGCTTACAAGACCATCTACAGGGCAAAGAGAACCTGCACACAGTTAAGGAAGACAACACACTGGCAAAACACAATGATGACATCCTCCAAAGATCTGTGAATCATTCTATAGATCCAGAAAAGTTCGGAGCAGGTACTCTTGTTGTTCCTTGGACAGAGAACCCAACCGGTGCGGTCATGTCCATCTCACCGCAGGCCACATACATGTCTAAAATCATTCCAAATGCTGTACTTCCACCATCTGTGGATGTTGTGGAACTCAGTCGCAGCCGAAGTCGCAGCAGTGTCCGAACCGTCAGCAAGAGCAGCCTGGTGTCAGCCAGCCCAGCATCCACCCGTCCATCCTCCAGAGCCTCTTCAAAATGTTCCACAACCCGCTCAGACTATTCTGGGTGGAGCCACTCGGGATCGTCAGAGACGCTAGTATCCGATTCCTCCACCATCTCCAGCAGTAGCACTCCCCGTGTGGCCAGCAGAGAGAGTCAGGTTGAGAACACGGCTAGACCGGTCAAGCTGAACAACCATGGTTCCCATATTGCGTCTAGAAATACTCATGTGAATGGGGACTCTACAGAAGAAGAGGACAGCAGAAAAACAGGATCTGCTGGTGCTTTCACCCGTAACCTATCAGTGGTTAAACGGAGCAAGATGCCTCCAGCTCCTCCCAGCAGGTCATACTCCTTACATGGGAAACAGACCTGGAAAATATCTGAAAATCCTTCCACTCCAGATGTATCACCATACCCCACTGTCATTTCTGTATATGAAGTCAAGGTCACCACTCACGAGTTAAACCCTAAGAGAAGCATATCTCCTTCCAATGGACTCACAAATGTCCCATCACAGGAGACCCACCCAGTCAGCACAGACAAGAAAACTACGCCAGCTGAGCTAAAGATACACAGAAATAACCTTAAAATGTCTTCCATCGCTGCACCCCATTCATACACAAATGGCACCAGTAAGCTTGCTGAACTGAAGAACACCCTTCTGTCTGCAAGTTTAATTAATGGTAACAATTCTTCCCCAGCTGTAATGGCTCTTCGGTCTCTGATTGACATTCCTAACCATCCCAAAGTACTGGCTCCCCCAGCTCCTCCACCAGAGACCTGGGCTCACAACCAGCGTACTTTTGAACTGCTGTGTGGGCCTGGCCCTGTTAACTATGCACGCTGGGCTAAAAAGAGAGGTCTTAAAACTGCAGATGAACCAGACATGACCTCATCAAATGCTGACACAGCATCAGTGTTGCAGGCAGTGGAGCTAAAAGGCAAAGCTGAATCCTTAGCACCAGCCGCAAGTGTCACCTCATCTCCATCACCTCCCCCAGAGCATTGCCCACCAATGCCAAACATCAGCCAAGCCAAACCTCCTCCACCCCCTCCAGACTTTGTTCCTTCATCTCCTACACTAGCCGCCAAAGCTATAAAGGACTTGACTTCTTGGATCCCTCCACCTCCTCTGTTTCCTCCTCCAGCGCCTCCAGTTGGCACCGTTTCTGCAACTCCTGTCACTGTGCCAAATGATATAGACTTCCCTCCGCCACCCCCACCATTTTCACCACGGTCTTTACTTACAATGCCTCAATTACCACCAGATGTTCCACCACCACCACCAGATGTTCCACCACCACCACCAGATGTTCCACCACCACCACCACCACAAGTTCCACCTCCACCAACACCACCTTCTGAACCACAGAAAATCCCATCCCCTCTGCAAGAATCCCAATCTTCGACACACAATGTGTTAGTAACATTATCTGTAACCTCTCAACAAATCAATATTCCTCCACCTCCACTACCCACTGATGTAAGATCGCAACAAGTGATTGCTCCTCGTCCTCCACCAGTACCCACTGATGTAAGATCTCAACAAGTCACTGTTCCTCTTCCTCCTCCACTACCCACTGATGCAAGATCTCAACAAGTCACTGTTCCTCTTCCTCCTCCACTACCTACTGATGTAAAACTGGAGGACAGACTAGATACAACAGAAACAGAGAAACGGACAAGCAGTCCCTCTCCGGCCAGAGAGGAGACCTCCGGTCCAGTGGTCACCCAGTCTCTCTTACAGATGGTTCGTCTCAGGTCGGTAAAGTCCAATCAGGGTCAGGCTATAGATCTCAATAAATCATCACAACCCAAACCAAAATCAGGTGTCAGTCAAGAGGTGCCTCCAAAACCAGTTAGACGGTCTTTGATTATGACATCACTGCCCCCTGATGTGGAAGCTCTGTCCGGTACAGAGCCAAAAACTGAATCTACCCAGATCCCTCCATCTGTCAACGTGCGCACAAACACAACTGTATTAAATACTCAGAAAGGGTCAACTGAACTAAAGACTACAGCAAATAACATTGTTCAAAAAACCCAAAACACAACACTTGAGCCAGAATGCTCATCAGCTACAAGTTCAACCACTGAACCAAGTAACACTTCAGCTCCTTCTGAACCAGAACTCAAACCCCAAACACTCAAGGAACAAATCCAAGTTGCAGCACCTGTCCCTGCTACCCTGCCGAACATAATGGGACCAAAGGACCAATCAATCAGTGAGCCAAAGACTCAACTTCAGGCACAAGAACTCAAGCCCCTGCAAAATCCAGAGAAGCAATCAATCACTGTTGAAATACCCTCAAAGCTGGAGGATGAGCAGCCTAAACCCCAAACACAAACGCCCACCATCTCTTCCACACCTCCCGTAGCATCTTTGCCAGCTAACACCTCCATGCGTCTTCAGGATGCCATTCGTCTGAAGGCTGCCGCAATGTCTACAAAAGACAACCAAGCAAAGCCCTTTGGTCTGCGCTCCCCTCTCCCAGTGATGGCTGCTGTTCCCAACTCCCCTGCATCTACAGCCAGCTTCATCTTCTCCAAGAGCCCAAAGAAGGTCGTAATAGAGACACCGTCATCCTTAGAGGTTCAGGCTGACCTGAGGAAGACTCTGGTGGCAGAGTTAGCATCTGTTTCCGATTCGGCCAAGTCTAATGACTCACACAAGACTGCTAACAAAGTTCCTCCACCTGTTTCTAAGAAACCCAACACTAAGGTTGAGAGCGTTGTTCAGAACTCTGCAGAGGCAGAGTCTGTTACCAAGACTGAGGATGTGCAAACAGAAACTGTACAAACTGCCGGACAGGGAGTACAGACAGAAAACTCTGAGAGAACAACAAATTAATGAACGTGCACAAATGATTTAACCCTTGAGTTTTTGCTTTTTCGCAGATAAACCAGGCTTTAGATTTTAGGCTCAAACTGCTTAAGCAATTTTGAAATATAAAATACTAAAAAAGTCTTTATGTACAGATAGGCATATTGCACTTTTTGTACACTGGTTTAGTGTAACTGATTCTCATTCATGGGAATGCATGTCACTGGTATTTGGAAATGATAAATATTTTTATTTTATTTATGTGTCCTCAGTTATAGACAGAAGCCATGCTACCTTCTAGTTTGTGGAACTCCCCCCTACTGGTAGCACTGTAGAAAACAGCAGGAGAGCACCATGAGAATGATGTTTGCAAGTTTGTAAAACATAGGGTTTACCAATTAAACTCTAAAGTGGAATTTTAGAGGTACTGGTGTAAAATGAATATAAGAGCATTACAAAGGAAATGAAGGTAAAGAATGTAAGTAAGATAAAGAATGAAAAGAAGCTAAACAAAAAAAAAAAAAGAAGAAGAAGAAGAACAGTAAGTTAGGAGCATGGACCACTGATTTTGGGGTGGGGATGTGTAATTATTCTTTTTTCCATCTATGATATTTGCTGTGTACTATTTTGCTAAGTCTATATTTTACTTTTAAAACACCAAATCACTATATGTGATTGTAATAATAAAACAGCACTCCCCACCCTAAGTATTCAAAAATAAGAACGTAGACAAGGAATCTGATCAAGTGTTTGAGAAACAGAATGTTGGAAGCAAATGAATGGAGTAAAAGCTGTTTTCTAACCATTGTCACTGCAAGTAGGGCCAAGCAGGTGGTCAGAAAGTAATGAAACCGCATAAACAAAAGGTCTAAGGTGTAAATCTCTGTTAAATGATCTCTATTGCTTATTTTGTTTTTATTTTTACAGAGAAGTTCATTAGTTTACTCTAAGTTGATGTACATTACAGTCTACACAGACAAATAAAAGAAAATGAATGTTTTTAATATATGATTTTTTTCGTGCACTATGCTAAATTGTTTGATTTGCTGTTCCTTTGATTTCAGCTCTTTGTCTCTTATTATAATCTCTATAAAGGAGAAATGTCTTATACTTACATGTTGTTTCAAAACAGATTATCTACAAAGATAATCATGTTTATTCATGTTTAACAATGTTTCATCATATGACAAGATTAAAGACTGTACACAAAGTTACTAAAGTAGCTACATGGTGACTTCAAATCTGGCCATGTTTTTAACAGATTATACTTTTTATCGAATATATCCGACAATGCAATATTGCAACATTACAAATCATTCAAATAAAAGAATACATTATGAATGTTTTACAATCACATACATTTTGAGAACTATTTTATCAGAACTGTAGTAGTTTTTAAAACCCAGGTCAGTATCGCAAATGTGGAGTCACAGGAAGAATATATTCAGCTAACAGTAAAGATGTCACACGAGTAGACCACTCAAGGTTTAGATATGACCTTATCATTTTCCTGCTACTGTTTAATATTTATAGAGTGGTTAAAAGGGGGATAAGATGTTGATTTATGAACACAATCACACAGAATAACACTGAACAAGGACAGGAGAAAGAAAAAACGTTTTACATTCACAAAATGATGACATTGTTCATCTGGTGTGATCCTAAATCGGGACAAGATCTGTAGCGTTGATATTGTCAATTTTTCTCCAGCGCTCCACAGAGATTTTATTTAATTATTTGTCAGCTACCATGAACATGATATGAATCTACGACAGTGTTTTGCCTATTTCTCCTCCTTTTTGAAGTGTCCTGTTACAGTGAGAAATAATGAAATTATAAAGTGTTTCTTAAACAAGCTTCAGTTCATTAACAGTAGTTTATACATTTAGCATCATGGACTAACAATGAACAACTTTTTTTTCAGCATTTACTAATCTAGGTTAATGTCATTATATATAAATGTGCTATATCCTATTGTTCATTCATGCTTGTTCATAATATGTTAATGTTAATTTATTCACTTTAAATGTTTAAAATGTATTAATATATACAAATACAGTTGGCTTTATCGGCGCTTGGGTTTCTATATAAAACAAAATGTAGTTTCTTTAAAAATGATCCTGCTTCTTCATTGATTTCTTGACCAAGCCAAGAATTACAAGTACACCTTTGACATCTCTAGATCATTCTTCTCTTCCTCAGAACCCACATGCTCTGAATGTTGGTTTGTCTTTTTACAGTGCAATTTAATAGCACAATTTAGTAATTAAGAAAAGCAATATTTTGCTGTTATATACACTGATGAACCAAAACATTATGACCAGTCACAAGTGAAGTGAATATCGTTAATCATCTCCTAACAAGGCCACATATTAAGGTCTGGGTAGATTAGATGGTTAGCAAACAATCAGTTCTCATAATCAACAAGTTGAATGCAGGAGAAATGGGCAGGAATAAAGATCTGAGCGACTTTGACAAGGGCCAAATTGTTATGACAAGGCGACTGGGTCAGAGTATCTCTGAAACGGCAAGGACTGTGGGTTGATCTCAGTCAGCAGTGGAGGGAATTTACCAACAGTGGTCTGAGGAGGGACAAACTACAAACCGGTGACATGGTTTTGGGTGCCCAAGACTCATCGATGCATGAGGGCAATGAAGGCTATCCCGTCTGGTCTGAGCCAACAGAAGGTCTACTGTGGCACAAGACACAAAATTTTAATGATGTTTATGGGAGGAATGTGTCACAACACAGTGCATCACACTCTGCTGCATATGGGGCAGTGTAGCCGCAGACCGATCAGAGTGCCAATGATGACCCCTGTCTATCGTCGAATGCACCTACAATGGGCACGCAATCTTGGAGCAGTGGAAGAAAGTCGCCTGGTCCGATGAGTCCTGTTTTCTTTTACGTCACATGGACGGCTGTGTACTTGTGCGCCATTTACCTGGGGAAGTCATGCACCAGGATGCACTGTGGGATGACGACAAGCTGGTGGAGGGAGTGTGATGCTCTGGGTAATGTTCTGCAGGTACACCCCTTCATGACAATGGTGTTCCCTGGTGGAAGCAGCCTCTTTCAGCAGGATAATGAACACACACTGCACGCTTTGTTCAGGAATGGTTTGAGGAACATGATGAAGAGTTAAAGGTGTTGCTCTGGCCTCCAAATTTCCCAGATCTCAATCCAATTGCATTTATGTGACGTGCTGGACCAACAAGTTCGATCAACATCGTCTCCATCTCACAACCTTCAGGACTTGAAGGATGTGCTGCTAACATCTTCATGCCAGATGCTACAGGACACATTCAGGGCTTTGTATCCACGCCTCTGAGAGTCGGCACTGTTTTGGCAGCATGTAGAGGACCGACAGCATATTAGGCAGGAGGTCATAATGTTTTGGCTCATTGGTTGTATGTCAGAGGATTAATGTTGGGTGAAAGTTGAGCTATCTTTTCAAATTTCTACTCTAAACCTCATCTGCAGTTGTCTATGCTGATGGGCTCAACCTTCTAGGGGCTGATGGAGATCTCAGATATCGCTAATCAGACACAAACACACCTCATGCAGGACACACAAACAGGGATTTTACAAGGTATCTAGTTGGAATGTACCTGGAGATCGCCATTGGATATCATTCACACTCTAATGTTTAATGTTCTTATTGTCATCAAACACATCAGCTTACCGTCTGTAATACAGGACATACTTACTGACAGGTTCCTCAGAATTTCTCCCGGCCTCTGGGCTGAGTAGCCCAGAAGATATATTATATAAATAATACTTCTTTACTGTGTTTCAATACAATTACTTTTAAAGTTTCTCAGAATTATTGTTGAGGTGTAAATTATATTCTGTAGGCCTACCGCTGCTCAAGTAACACATGGATGGCTCTGTCACATATAATACTACTGGTCACTACTCAAGACCAATCATCTAAAATTTATGGATAAGGATTAGTTTTTAAGTCATTTAATAGAAACAATTTCTATTAGAATGTCAGATACCAAACTTTGGAATTAATACATTTAAACAATTGTACTTTTTAGTTTACAGAAATAGTAATATTTTAGTTTTAAAGCACACAATACAGTCTTGGACAATAGAAACGTATTATGTTTGCTATTTCATATATATCCTACATATTGTTTACTTGTTTCGCTGCATTAATATTTCAGCAATTTGTTCAGTCATGTTTTGTGATCGTCAGGGTTGGTTTTCTTTCTTCTAGACACTAGGGGGAGGCATTTTCAAGGTTCTCATGTGACTGATCTTGTGTATTCAACTTGCAAGGAAAGTGTAATAGGTGTGTTCGACATCAGCTGCGGCTGGATGCAACCAATGAATATACACTGACAAGAGGCGAAGCTCAATAGAACATTCCATTGCAACACCAGCGCCCAGCAGCAGCCCCATGCTTCCGTCATTTTGGGGTGAAAGCGACTCGCAGTCAACTAGTTTCTTTTTTTATTTTTTTATTGCCAAGGTATCAAAAATACAAGTACATATCAAAAATGTAAAAACACGGCCAGATTGCGACTCTAATTCACATTGCCTAAAACGTAAAAGTTGAGTAGTGTGCTCCTGACGTTTAATCTCCAGGTCTAACTGCTTTAACTGCATCGCTAATTTTAAATCTTCCGAGTTCACACCACTAAGTGAACGCAACATAGGATCAGACTCCGAAGCCTCAACGTTAACTTCGTCATCTGCCCCATTCATACCAACATCAGCATTAGGCCTAGGATGTAAAATACCTTGCTGTACTAATGCCACGTCAACTACATTACGCACTACATTTCCTTTGCAGTTTTTGACAGAGAAATATCATAAAAATCAGCGATCGAAAACAAATCAGTTTTCCAACATGACTCCAGGACTTCACGTGAAGGAGCCTGTTTAAACGCTTCTATACTAAATTCCATGTGTATCGACCTACTACTTCCCCACCACCCAATGAAAAAACTGCCAGTCAAAACATACAGAAATATTTAAATTGTACTCACCAGTAAAGCCGCAAACTTTGTAGTTCGCATCGAACGAATTCCCAAATCAGAAAAAGATCCCGGACGAGCCCCCAATTATTATGCCCCGCGTCTAGGGGAAATCGAAAACTCCAAGCGGGCATAATAAAAAAACAGAGTTGTGGTAGTGGAATCCCAGTTTCAAATCACTCCGGTCGATAATCAAACAAATGCACAAAACTAATTAAGGAAAATGATTAAATTTATTAAGGATAAATATAACAAGTGAAAGAGAGCATCTCTTCGGGGTGTCCAAAGGCCAAAATAACAAACAAAACAAATCTAGAAAGGAAAAGAGGAAGGGATTAAATAACCTAAGTGAACATAAAAATAAAATACATTTACCTTCCCTAACTCCCTAACGAAAAACAAAGTACAAACCAAGTTATCAAAATAAATAGGCAGGACACCCCTACACTCCACGTTCTTGAGAGATGACTTTAGGAATAGTTGAACATGATGAACAGGCTGTACAAAAGGCACACTTTCACTAGAAGGTAGCAAGTTTGATCATCGGCCGGAGGAGGGATCCAGGAGCTCCCAATCCAAACGCGGCCAAACCAAGAATGAGCTCCATGTTGAACGCCGGCAGCGCCCTTATAAAGACCACGCCTCTTCTGAACCGCCAATAGAGAGAGTGGAAATCATCATTGGACAACCTATTAGAACACTGACAAAACAAAAGGGAAAAGAAAACAAACACATACCAAATACAAGAACGCAGGTCGTAACAGTTACATATAATGAAATGATAATAAAGGCAAAGCATCATTTACATATACACATAAGGCCTATACATAGCCTGCACGTTTCTTATAGTCCACTAGTTTCTATGGCAATAGAATACCTCAGGGATGACCTGTTTTTGTAGGTAAAACCTGGAAACGAGTTAGCATTTTAGGACTTCCGGTTCCATCGCCCTAAAGTCTATGGGTTTTTTGAATGGGTTTTTGCTAAATCACCTGAAATAAGATCTGTGGTTAACAAAGCCTCTAAATATTTTCACGTTTTGATCTATGACATAAAACACACCAGTTATAACCCACTTGTGATTTTTTTAAACCTTTATTGTGTCTTAAAATGGCAGTTGCTAACAAGTTGCTAAAAGGGACTACTTCCTTTGGCAGGGACTTCATCACGTCATCATGACAAACAGGACATTTGGACAGCATTTCTCATGAAAAAGTGGATAAGTATTCATACACAGCACAGATCATAATCAGCGAGCATGTTTTTAAATAAAGTTGTTTTCTAAATAAAGTTTGAGGAAGCTTGGTGGTGGTGACGTTGGTGTGCTGCAGTCCGTTTATAGCCTACAACCCAGCACACCCTTGGGGGTTGGCCTACAAAAACACTCTGAGGTACTCTATATCAGCTGTTTTGTATTAAAAAAAAAAAAAATCTACATTAAAGCTGAAATCCAACCTAAATGATGACAACACAGAATAAAATACTATCGCTAGTGATCATCAAATCCTTTTAACAGTTTATTTTACAGACTTTGTGTTTAAGTCTTCCACTTTTTTCACAAAACCTTTGATCTCTAGAAAACCAGTCAGTTTGGGTTAAATTCTTTTAAGTTCAAGTATTAGTATTATAAACACTGAATTAATACCAACATATGAAATTAAATTAAGGACATGCATGAGAAAAATTGGGAATGTAGGACAATAAATATATAACAGCTTGACAGTAAACTGTTTTTGCAGTGTTGTCTTATATTAATGTCCGTTAAAGCAAGACTATGCAAACAAAAAACACAGCCACTGTGTTCAAAAGTGGGAATTATGGGATAACAGACACAGCAATGCATCATGTTCTATAAGATCATGTTTGTAGCTTAATCCAGGAATAATTTACTCCACTTTAATCCCCTGGATCACGCTACAAACATGATGATCTTAACTTTATTAATTATTAATTTACTATTAATAGTAAATATGTAAAGTTGCATAAAATGGAAATACTCAATAAAGTAGCCTAGGCTAACTACGTTACCTCAGATGTGTAATGGTTGGATTCCACAGCTGATAATAATAAAACATGTATCCACAAGTTTCCTACGCCCCATGAGGCCTTGCGTCAAAAGTGGGAGCGTCTTCCGGTTCGAAGTAAACAAGCTGGATGTGACAGTCATTCCAAGATTTAGCTATCCAAACTTGCGAACGTTTGGCTTTTACTTAAAGATTTAAGATTCCAGCATCAATATTTGAACAATGTTTTACAATAAAAAATGTTACAGTAACAGTAATTTATTAATTTATGTCAGGAGTGCACATCAATCATGCTAAATCTAACTGATATTTATATTGACATAAAAAGAAAACACATACCTATTCAGTTGCACCTGCTTCCATTCATTTACGATCACAAGAGTGCACAAAACAACTCTATTACGGTTTTTAAGTCCAAAGGCTTACACATTTAGAAATATATTGATAACATACCCTATGTTTACGTCACTATCTGAGCATTTCTATTAATTTTACTCTAAATTATGTGATGATTGCAGTCCGAGGACGTTTGAGCGATCTCTCCCGTCTATCTATCCTGATCCTTTCAGCCAGAGCAACAGATGGAGCTCATGAGAGGAAAACAGGAGTTAACCGGAGTGTGTGAATCTGAAAGATGCGTATGCATCCGCGGTATCAACAAAGGCACAGGGAAGAGACAGAAAACATTAAACCAAATAAATACACGATTATAATCATATAAGAAATGTCTACGTTCCTCAAGCAGTCCCTGGTATTTTCCATAAACGTGTGTATTTATTATCGCAATGGTTAACATAAATAGCCTTTAGCATCGCATATATGACAGTGGAAACGTGACTGGCTCTGGCACGCGCGACACCAGTAGGAGTAAAACATCACATCATAAGGCTTTGGTGCTAGCATCAGGGACAGGTGAAGAACAGACAATGGGTTGTTCATGTGTTGCAGGGCCAGGATGCTCTTGTAGTCATGCAGCAGCACTTTTGTGGAACGTCAGTAAAGTAAAGGACCATTAAGGGCACGAAAACTGTTTATTGTATTGTGATATTATTAACTAATAAATGTACTAAACTGAAATGTTGTCCCTGAGTGCCGTAACGACCTCTCTCATTAAGGTTTGCAACTTTACAAAGTAAACAATGATCCGAAAAACACTTAGCCTCTTCGCTAATTAGCACACAAAATTAGGGATGGGGCAGATCGATATGAAGTATCGAAGTATATGAAGTGTTTTTTTTTTTTTTTGTTTTTTTTTAACCAGTTATTTTGTTTATTTAACAATAAATTTAATGCATACAATATGCATTGAATTGTACAAATGACCTATGTTAGCGAATAATTTATAGTAGAAGTGTTTTCCTGCACATCTGAACACGCAAACGCTGCAAGTCAGAACCAATCAATCACAGAGTGTTCGCTCACTGCCGACACTACATTCAAACAGGGTTGCGTTTAGTATCGTAAGAAACTATTGATGCTTTTGGGAAACGCAGCCCAGAACAATGCTTAACTGAAGACAGAAAAATATAATATTATTATTATTAGTTATTTCACAATAAACAAAATGAAATAATAGCCTACATAGTTTGTGCAATTACATTTATTTAAATTGAACGTAAAAAAAGTTCACATTGATGTTCTGTCAGAATACAAATGTTTCACTTTATGGGTGCAACAGCCTGTCACTGGCAGTCCCTTATGAAAATGAACCATTACTACAGTGACCATAGTTCAGCTAGGCATATAGTAGGCTTATTTGTAGATTTGGTTTACCAAGTAAACATTTTAACCATGTGTAAACAAAAATATAATAAACTGCAATTAAGGCATATTGAATGTTAAAATGCCTTTCAAATATAATGTTAAGTGGGTATCATAACCCATTTTACTCTTAGTAATTCAATAATTGAATAAATGTTAAAATCTATAAGTTCATATTAGAGGTATCGTATCGATATCGATATCAGCTATATTGGCCTTGAAAGTATCGGTATCGTATCGATAACAAAATAAGTGGTATCGCCCATCCCTACACAAAATACCATTGGTATGCTACTTCCGCCGCCTCACCGGAAGTTGTACTCACGTTCTTTTTTACAGTAGCGCCCTGCGGAAACAGGTGGATAGGCTAAGACAATACAACATTTACTGTAGGTGTCATAAAATTTACTGAATTTGAGAAATTTTCTATTGCATTCCTGATTTGGCTGTGAGATTCGCCGATTTTGGGTGTAGGACGAGACCGCCCCCGATTGTAAAGCAAAACATGATTGGTTGTAGCGAAAGTGTGCTGCGATTGGTCAGCGCAACGTGGCCGTTATCTGATTGGCTTGAGTAGTCGGTGGGCGGAGTCGACCTATTGGTGGATTTGTCTGCAGTCGTGACGCTAGAATTGTTTCAGAATCCACAAATTACGGTGGCCCAGTAGTGCACAACACAACGAAATTAAAAAAGCAAACATAAGTTCACAATACAACGGAAACAAGCCACAACACAACGAAATAAAGCTACAGCACAATGAAACCCAGCCACAACACAACGTAAATGCTCCCGACCACTAGTTTCTCGTTATTATGAGATGTTAAGTCATTATTACAAGAAACTTTCTCATTATTATGAGAAACTAAGCCATTATTACGTGAAAATATATTGCCAACTTTACTGAGTTAAGCACTGACTGTATTCTATATATGCTACTTAAGTCCAAGTCCACAGTAAAACTCTATGAACCGCTCAACGTACTGTACATATAGATCTATCCATAACGCTACAGCGCTCTGGGTGAATACATAAACACCCGCTCCACCCCCCGGCAGTACTGGTGGTATGATCCACCCGCGAGCGCTAATTATATAAATGGAAAATCAGAATAATGAGTCATTTTTTATGTTTGTTCAAAAATCAGATTCGGACGCAACAACCCAAACTTGTAGAATCCGTGACAATTATCCGTTTTGTGAATTATTCTAAAAAATGAAAAAATTAAAGTTTGAAGCCAACTTTTCATTTGGTTCATTTTGATGGTGCGAATTGAACAAAGAACTGCAAAGCGTTACACGGACCATAGAACTTGTTAAAAAACTATTACAGCTTTTAAATAACATATTAGGGATAGCACCAAATACAATGGCAAACTGTTGGAGTTGGGTGAGGTTCAACCAACTCTGAGTTAAAACTTGAACTCGGAATTGACTTACTCTGAAATGGGGAAACTCTGAGTTTCATAACAGCTGAACTGAATTAGTTCAATCGACTCTGAGTAAGCGGACTCTGAGTTAAGCACGTGCACCACGACTATGAAAAGCCATCATCAATGGAGCTCTGATATTACGATTCACCATGTGACAAAATGACGTCCGCATACTTCTGAGTCAATGCAAGTTTAATTCTTCTTCGTGAAAACTGGCAGAACGGTAAGTTATTGAACTAATATTCATTTTCATGGTATCCCATATGCAAAAAGGGAAGAAATAAAATAATTATTTAAGTGCTTTTTTTTTTTTTTTTTTTTTTTTTTTTTTGCAAATTATGTTCTATTTACCATGTAGTAGGCTAAAAGTAGTAGTTATTTGCAATACGTGTAAATAGTAATTAGATGCTATTTATTTTTTATACTGGCAGATACATACTTGTACCTCAGTATTGTTGTAAATTAACAGGATGCAATAATAACACAGTGTAAATTATTTTATCATTATTAAACACTCGTTTACTTCCAATTTACTTCCACTTTCAGAACATTTTCTTCCTTTTTATTGAAAATAAATGCCTTTCTGATGTGATGGGAAAAGGGAGAATAGCAAGTGTAATGGGTAGTATATTATTCATCACAGACATTAATACTGAGAGTTGAGTTCTGTTCAATAGATAAAGTAATTTTGGTTTAACAGTATTAATTGTTTTAAAGTAATTTTAGTTCAACGTTATTTTTTTCATTGTTTTATTTTGTAATGTTTATAATAGAGCCGTTAGTCTGAAATCGATGCTTTATTATAGTGAAGTTTAGAGTAGATCCGTTTATCTGAGATCGATTGCTCATGTCAAGCTCTCTCACGGTATCGCGAGAGATCCTCCATGCGGGCGAACGTTATCAGGTGAGATCGCGAGAGTTGGCTCATACGAGTAAACGCCATCAATGGAAAACGTCACTCATTATGTGTTGTGATCTTTCTCCGTTTATTCTCAGGTAACGGATCACTAAAGTTAGTATAAATCATTTAGAAAACGAGTTTAAATGTTGATGATATGTGTATGTTTTATTTGAAAGTGTAAAAGTTTATTTTGAGTGTGTTAGTACGTGATTATGCGCGGAGCACATGGTAGTTGGGCCTAACGCATGGGTGTTAATAGGGTTTTCGCCATGTGGAAAATACTGTGTATTGTCGTAACTGTTTACGAGTTATGTAAGTGCACTCATATTCATGTTTATTCACTGATGGTGAAAAGAATGAGAAATGTTTAGAGAACTTTGTGAGTATGGTTACAAGTTAATGTGTATATATATATTACTGTGATCAACTTGTATGTTAATATGAGCCGTGTGTTTAACATGAAAAGATACGAGTAAACGCCATCAATGGAAAACGTCACTCATTATGTGTTGTGATCTTTCTCCGTTTATTCTCAGGCGTAACACAAGCTCGGCAGAAGGCGGATTCGAGCTCAGTCAATCACATCGCAATTTGGTTCTCATTGTCCAACGCACTACTACCTACACCACTGAAGCCATCAATCAAATGCATTGATTTTAACCTTGTATGACATTGATGGGCGGGGCTACTGTAAATTTGCACTTAGTAAAGGACACTCCGAATAATCTTGTTTTCCGTTTGCATTAAGATTATTTTTATTACCACACTACAGGTGCTGGTCATATAATTAGAATATCATCAAAAGTTGATTTATTTCACTAATTCCATTGATAATTTTAAGTAAAATGCACTTAATTTAGATCCCCCCCAGAAAACAAGACTAAATATCTTATATAATTTCCTTATATAGAAAATCCATCTTGATTTAAGAATTTTTAGATATTTGTACGGAGGAAACTCTGGGTTTACCGAAGAAGACCAGGTTAGGTTCACAGAGTAAGTTACCATGGTAACTGACTCTGAGTAAGAGTTACCTCCCTTTTAGAAATGGGCTTGACTTAACCTGCTTTCTTGGGTTTGACATACCTCCCTTTCTGAAACAGAAAACCCAGAGTTTCCCTCATTTCAGGGTTAACATACTCAGAGTTTTCACTTAACCTCCTTTCTGAAACGGGCCCCAGGAATATTATAATGAGAAAGAAACTCTTGGTAAGTAAATAATCATCCTGATTAAATAGTTGACTAACCCGATTGATCCCATTCTTAAACCAATTTTCAAAAAATAGGGACTCATGTTTATAACAAATATTCTTATTATTCCAAATGAAGTAATTGGTTGGAGAAAAACTGTTTGAAAACAATAGACCATGCCAATAGTGTTTGTTTCTGGAAATTGGAAGGAGCAACAGTGATCTTCTCAGCCACTGGCGATGAGTATCTGTGGTATGTAAACAATCGTGTGACGCATGACGCAAATACCAATGGTCTACAACACCCTCTAGGCTAGCCGTTCAGGTTGCTGTGAAACTAACTTTGTCCTTAAGCGATTTCATTGTTTTTATTAAACAGTATAAGGACAACACAAAAACAAAGTTTTGTTCTTTTGTAGTTGTTTAGCTGGTAATGTTAGTCCCATTTATTGCATTTTACATGAAGTTCTGTCCTTTGTCAACTGTATGAATACATGCTGTAGTCCAACCCTGTATCTCTACAATTACTGGCGCTTGACTTGTGTGTGTAACCACAGGTTTGGCTATACTTGTGGAGGACACAAATTTAATGAAACTGACATTTGAGGATAATTGAAGTGGTTGTTATTTGAAAGGTTAACAAATCTGCATCATCATATCACCGTAACCTCTTTTAAGACAAAAAGGTGTGTGTGAGAGAGAGAGAGAGAGAGAGAGAGAGAGAATGAATTAAAGCAGTGATGTTCATTTTAAGACGTAGGCTAGTATATACATCGAGAGTTAATGATATGAACAAGATATAGCCTAGTTAGCAACATAACTGCATACATATGAACTACTTTTATTTAAAAAGAAATAAAAAGTAAGACAAAAAGTGTTAAAAGACAGCAACAATTACAGCGAGAAAGAATAACTATTTAACAGCAACACTTGCGAGTAGGCTACGTCCACGTCCGGATGCCTTCCTAAGTAAAATAAACCACCTTTAGTTTTTCTGACAAAAAAAAAAAAAATAATAACATCACATGAATCATAATTCCAAAACTGCTGACACTGTTTACATGGTTAACAAGGTGTTTTTGATTTAAAACTCGCTCAACCGCATTGCAGCAGAGGCGACACCCTGCATGCTAAATAAATACTGGAGTGGAGATATGTGGACTGACATCTCAAAGTTCATCAGGTGTGATCGGGATCGGATCTCTGCAGTTGATCTGCTCGGACGGCTTCCCCGACAAACCACAGAGCAGAGGACAGTCGAAGTTCATCTGGTGTGATTCAGGCACTAAGATTTACCTGCTACTAACGGCCGTGGATCGGGATATGAACCTGAAAGTGTTCTGCCTGTCTCTCCTTCTGTTTGAAGCCTCCTGTTTCAGTGAGTATCTGATAAATTATTGAAGCTGTTATGAAAATGATCTTTATGAAGCCAGTAAAAAATTCATATTATCCGGCCAATATTAACTGAGCTGTTATATTCACAGATGTGAAATTATCCCTTTTGTTATCATCTTATTAGACAGCATCCATAGAGCTAAATGTTGCAGCACGGTATTTGTGCAATATTTGTGTACACATATTTTAATGGATACACATAGCATGATTTCTCAAGAAAAAAAGGTCAAGT
Organism: Ctenopharyngodon idella; assembly: GCF_019924925.1. Lineage (NCBI taxonomy): Eukaryota > Metazoa > Chordata > Actinopteri > Cypriniformes > Xenocyprididae > Ctenopharyngodon > Ctenopharyngodon idella. Next base: position 16,253,660 of record NC_067232.1, on the reverse strand, counting down.
GGCTCAACACGCTTCAGGTTAGGAATAACTTTATTTTTTCAAAAAGACATACTTCTTTATAGGCTGTATACTATGCGCGTGATGTAGGCCTAGCCTAAACTTCGTTATCGCATTCGCACAGAAAGCTGTTAAAGTCACCTGGAATGAAAATAGTCAATTCTTTTTTTATTGTCGTAGCCTATTATAAATGATGTGCACATCATTATTATTATTTTTTTTTATTCATGTTCCCTTATAATGTTTAAAGTCACCATGAGAAAATTGTGTTTATTTTTAGCCTATGGAATATTGCTGTGATTATTACAAATAATTTTTCGTTTACATTATTTTTCACATTTTTTTAAATTCATGTTACTAATAAATTTCCCTGTTAAAAAAATCGCTAATAAAAGTTAATAATAAATATTATGCCTTTATTAGGCAGCATCAATCACTAGTAAGGTTGTATATTCATAGTATTTTAAATGTTTGAAAATGGTCAAACAGTTTAAGTAAATTTCCAGTTACTGTTAAGTTTCTAACGAACATCCAGAATATGATAATATAATATTAAAATTTTCTTTTTTAAATAAAGAAAAACAACTCTAATATGATCACATATCTACTTAAAATTATTTTCAATAGAACTTTTAAATTCTTAAAAACTAAATTCATAGAACTATTAGAGCTGTTTGTAGAGATCTTTTACTTGACTTGAGCGTTCATCTGGGTGGTGCAAGACCTTAATTTCCATCCACCTGACTGCATTCAAGGTGTTTTTGTGATTGAAAAAAAACCTCCTTGTTTGTGGGTCAGTTTGAAACGTCATTGAATAATGGGACATGAGGTAAAATGGAGATTTTTTTTGGAGAACACAAAGAGCCAGAAATGAAGGAATAAGACTGTAGAACATCCTCAAAGCAGAACACACTCGCATATATACAGGCACCTAGAAATTCCCATACATTTTTTTTTTTTTTTTTTTTTTTTTTTGGTCAAATAAAAATCAGTCACAATGCAGACCACACACAGATATGTAGTGGTTAGATTTGAACACATTTATAATGCAAAACAAACTTCTGAAAACTTATTTTTCTGACTTTTGTCAAGTTGTCAAACCTGTTTATGTATTTTGACAGCACAGAGGCAGCACCTGCAACTAAATACAGTCGCGATGTGGACTGACATCTCAAACACCAGTGATCTCTGTTGTTGATCTGCTCGCGACAGATCATTGACGGCTTCCGCGACAAACCACAGAGGAGTCAAACCAATGGCCGTGGTTCGTGATATGAACCTGAAAGTGTTCTGCCTGTCCCTCCTTTTATTTGAAGCCTTGTGTTTCAGTGAGTATTTGTGGCTAGACGGGTTAGAGATAACTTTAACTTTGTTTTTTCAAAAGGCATACTTCCATACTTTATTATATACGTGTATACAGTACACTGCACATGATGTAGATTTTTATCACATTTGCACTGTATGCACAGAGTAGTTGTTAAAGTCACCATGAAATCAAAATGAACCACCTTTTTATAGAATATTGCTGTATTTATTATAATATATATATTATTATCTGTGGACATAATTATTTTTTAATTAATGTGCCCTCTTAATCTTTAATAAAAATAACTTCCCCTCCCTCTTGCAATGAAATCTCTTCTAAATGCAGCTTTCTGTAAATCCTTTTGCTTTGGCAAGACAAAATCTGCCAACAAAATCAAGTAAAACTCCAAGTAATGATTGATTGTGAAACTCAAATGTTGATTTCACGAGTTCACACTTACAAATAAGTCAGATAGAATGAATGGTATGCGTATTTGGCATGCTGTCCGAGGAGAGGGCTCCAAGCTATTTGGCCTGAACCCAGAGTACTCCCCCCGTATTTAAGTTTAGGAAAGTAACCAGGTGAGTGTGAGGTGACAGGGTGGTGGAGGGATGCTGAAAAACTGTCGAGGAATATGAGTGAGTCGACTGTGTATATATATATATATAGGCCTCCACTCATGCTGATTGAGTAGATTTTCAGATTACTGATTGTTGACAGCTGGCTGAAATGACATGATGATTGGATAGATTATTTGAATGTGCTCCTCCCGAACTTTGTTAATATAACATCATATATTTTCTTCTCTTTCTAGCTGAGTTTGAGATTACTGTGCCCAGAGGTCCTGTCACTGGGTTTTACGGAGAGGTGCTGATCCTCCCCTGCACCTTCCCTGTGGACTCGTTGGATCTGAGTAACACCCTGATCTCCTGGCAGCGTGGGCTGGATGTGGTTCACAGCTACCACTACAGTCGGGACCAGCTCGACCGTCAGAATCCTCATTATGTGAACCGCACCAGCCTGTTCATCCAGGAGATGGCAGGAGGAAACGCATCACTCAAACTGGAGAGAGTCACTCTGCAGGACTCTGGTGTGTACACCTGCTCCATCAGCACAAACACCGGCAGCCAGAAGAAGAGCTTTAGAGTGAATATTGCAGGTAACAAAACATGGACTGATGTTCATAGAAAATCATGTGAATCAATCTCGAGATCTCACAGTGTGATTGAAACAGTCGTGTGTTTGTTTTAATGTCTGTATTCTGTTGTTTTTCAGCGTTCTACTCTGAACCTCGTCTGCAGTTCTCCATGTTAACTGATGGAGTCAACCTGCTAGTGACATCAGATGGGGGCTACCCTTCTCCTGAACTGCAGTGGCTGATGGAAAACTCAGACATCACTAACCAGGCACAAACACACATCATGCAGGACACACAAACTGGACTTTACATTGTGTCTAGTTGGATAAAAGTCACTGAAGTCACAAACTCCTCTCTGACATTCATACTGAACAACAAACCTCTGGGTCAAGACATCAGAAGAGAGATCCAGCTGTACTCAGGTCATTCAAAACACAACTTACTTAGTTTAAAATGTTGTTTAGTCATCAATAACATTAAGTGTCTAAAACAAATGATCAGTTTCACACCACAGCTCTTTTAACTATAGCTCTCAGTAACCTTACAGTGTTTAGGTCCAATAATGTACTCTGGACTTTAATTGGATTATAAATAACTGATTAAATATACAAGTTAATTTTTAAACAGACATGCTGCTTGTTTATAGTAGGTGTTTTCCTGAAGCTGTTATTTATTTAAACTTTTAATTTCTTTATACAGATAAGAGTGAGAGACAAGGAGCATGTAGATGCCACGGATGCTTCTTATTGATCCCTGTTATTCTGCTGCTGCTGCTGATCGTGATGGGTTTATTGTTTGTGTTCATTATAAGCAGAAGAAGAGAACAGACCAAACTAAATTACTTTACTAATATGGGACTCAACTCTGAAACCCAATTTCTGAATGGAAAATTTCAGCAGTGTATAGGAGCATAACATCATAATGTGGTTTGACAGAGACATGGACTGTAACGAGAGATCACTGTTGGATATCTTCACACTTTAATATGTTTAATGTTCTTATTTTCATCAAACACACCAGCTTAACATCTGTAACACGGCTTGGATTTCGACACGGGATTGCTCCGAATTTGATCAGTAATTCTTTCTGTGAGACGTAATTTTTACAAATAGTGACAAGTGATTCTCTCTCTTTCAAAATGCGCAAATGGCTTCACATAATCACATCGCATTTTTATAAGCGAGCAGCATGCTGCGATACAGGACTTTTGCTCATGTTTCGGGACAGAACTGTCACTTGCCTGTTCATGCCAGAGTTGCATCGTCAGTAAAGTTGCACGACTTCCCATTTGAATTTGATTAACTGAATGAACAATTTGACATAAAAGACTACACAGATACATTTAATAAGGTGGTTCTAAAAATTCCCCTGAAAATCAATCCCAGGGTGCAAATGTGGCCCATGGATGGAAAGAAAAGTAGGCTACATCTGAGCCTCGTGTTCCTCAGGCAACATGGCATTTAACATTTAAATGGTTGCTCAGAATTCCTCTGGGTTGAGTGGCCCAGAAGATATATTATCTAAAAAATAAAGTTTCAATACAATTATTTTTCAAGTTCCTCAGAATTATTGTTCAGGTGTAAATTATATTCTGGACTGCTGCTGAAGTAGCAGATGGGTGGCTCTGTCAAAAATACTACTGGTCACTTTACTCATTTTTTCCACTCCATTTGGATCAAACCACTGGATTAAAGCAGCGCGTCCTGTGGAATTGTGTCAATTTGACGTTTGGCGGTGGCAGCACGTGCAGCGGTGTAGAGGGACAATGAGTGCCGGGGCAGTTTGTTTCTTCAGCTGCTTGTAGAAAAGCACAGAGATCTGCTCCAGTTAAGAAACCCTTATTATTATCCTTCTGCTTATTCTATCTGGTAACATTAATCCAGACCCTAAACTGGCACAACTTGACATGCGATCTATGTCAAAATAGCACTGAACTGCACCTGGATTGAGTCGATCACTAAACCAAAGTGTTTTGAACTGTCTGTAATTAAGTTACATCTTCCCAACGGTGTTGATTTTAGTAATGGGATGCTGTTGTCCACCATCGGCGTCTCATGAAGCCTTAACACTGCTGTCTGACTATATGAAAAAGTTTTCAGACAGTGACTTTGTATTGCTGGGAGACTTTTGGGACTGGTTAACGAAATCTTCAAATGCATTTAAGGACATCTGTGATGCACTGAATTTGTCACAATTAAATAACAATCCAACTCGGTTGAATTTAAAACATATGGATAAGTCTACATTGCTTGATATTATACTTACAAATTCCCGACAGAAGTATTCTTCAGTTGGAATATTTAGTAATGATGTCAGTGATCACTGCACAGTCGCCTGTGTTAGAAATTGTAAACTTCCTAAATGTAAACCTAAATTCATTTTTAGAAGAAATTATAAACATTTTAGTGAGCAAGCATTTTTACATGACCTGTACAATAGTAAAGTGTTCTATGAATGTGAAATGGCAGATGTTGATCTGGCATGGAATTATTTAGATAATCCATGGTTTAATAAATCTGTCTCTTCTTCCATTAGAGAAAGAAATATTGCTTGGGCCAAGGCTAAAAGAACTAATAAAGTTAGTGATTGGGAGTGATATAGAGTGTTAAGGAATAAATTTACTAAAATTATAAAAAAATGCAAAAAGTGAGTATTACCTTAACATGATAAATAAAATATTTTATAAAATTTAAAATTGCACTTTTTATTGAATTATCCAAAGCATTTGATTCTGTAGATCGATCTTTTGCAAAGGCTTAAATGTGTAGGTTTTAGTAATACAGTGTTGAAGTGGTTTTCAAGTTATTTGACTGGAAAAACTCAGTGTGTGTCTATAGATCATTATATTTCTACCTGTAGTGAAAACAGGTGTTCCTCAAGGATCAATTTTGGGACCAATTTTATTTTCTATTTATATAAACGAACTTGATGTAGGATTAAAGCCAGCAAATGTACACTTTTATGCAGATGATACTGTTATCTATACTCTGGCTCCATCTTTAAGTGGCAATGGACTAATTATAAATAGTATATATTCTGTATACAGAATGCTTTTAATTCATTTCAGCCTTCTCTTGGTAATCTAAAATTAACGGTGAACACTAAAAAAAAAAAAAATTGATTTTCCACATGCTCCAGATTATCACTTAATGATTTTATGATTAAAACTTCTGATGGTACTCAGCTTGAGAGGGTCTGTACTAGAGAGGAAGCACTAACTTAAATCTGTACCATCTCTTGCGTTGTTTAAAAACATTTTAAAGTCTGTTTCTATGGAACGGTGTAAATGTTTTAATAGCTAATTAGTATTTGTATTGGCTTTTAGATATGGGTGTTTTGTGTTGGTTTAATGTATGTTGTTATGTATTTCCTTGTAATCTTTGTCTTGTGCTGCCTATCTTGAACAGAGCTCCCTGGGAGAAGAGATATTGTATCTCAATGGGACCTTCCTGGTTAACTAAATAAATAAAAGACCAATCACCTGAGATTTCTGGATAAGGCCTGGTTTTTAAATCATTTTATCGAGATTGCTGGACAGATTTTTATTATAATGTCATAACCTAGCTCTGGAATTAATAAATTTATAAATTTTTCCTTTTTAATTTACAAAAAAAAAAAAAAAAAAAAAAAAGTAATATTTTAGTTTTAGAGCACACAATACAGTCTTGGAAAACAGAAAAGTATTATATTTGCTATTTCGTAGAATTTATCCTACATATTATGTAGTTATTTTGGTCCTTTAATATTTGGCAATATGTTCAGTCTTGGTTTGTGATTATTGTCAGGGTTTTCTTTCTTTTAGCCTTTAGGGGGAGGCATTTCCAAGGTTGTCATGTGTCTGATCTTGTATTCCTTATTAAGTTGCTCGTTCTTTCTGTTCATCAGTCCTCAAGCCTGTCCTTATGAGTACCTTTTTTTTCTTTATTATAAGTTATCTTCATTTTTGACTTTGTGACCTGGAGTGGCGATTTTTTTTGCCTGTTTTTTTGGACACGTTCTCTATAATTTTTTTTTTTTTTTTTAATGCAGTGTCTAACATCTTAATCATGTCATAAATCTATACATTCGTGAAGTTTCATTGTCTGATCAGGTGTACTGAAACTCTAATCTACCTGCTCAGGATGCTGGGACACCGTAGTAGTGTACCATACTTATCTGGATGGAGTACTAACTTAAACCCTCAATGGGACATTGTCATTTATATATGATGCAAAGAAATTGCATTTAAAATACAATAATACATAATATATAATACATAGTGAATTGATCATATTCAACCAATTTTTAAAAAAAAAATTTAGTATTATCATATTACATCCCCTTCAGCCATGTGCCATGTGCTTGATATTTTTGACAACAAGGAAGTGAAAGAGACATTAGCACATGTTAGGTCACGTGCTGTCAAGGCAGTGCCCCTGTTAGTGGATACATATTTTCTATGTAGCTGGCACTATTGTTTAGCACTGGCAAGCAGTATTATAGCCTTTTGTCTGTGTTTTAGATTGATGTTTGTAAGTTTTATAGAAGACAGAGAGGAAAAGCTGTAACTTTTCCAGAAAGTATGATGATAGTGACGGCAGTGCATCAGAAAATAAGGTCATATTAAGAAAGGAAGAAGCAGAAGATCAAGCAGTGAGGGTGATGGCAGAGATGAAGAGTATAAGTCATAGTATGTTGCATTTTGGTACTTCATCCTATGCCAGTTTGGAAAATGTGATCCATACCAGAGGTCAGGAAAGATGCCACTGCCTATTGGCCTCACTACACTGACAAGCAGGGATGCTCCACAAATGATGACTAAACAAGTTAAAATCAAGTTACATGTGGAAAGTGTGGGGTACACTGAAAAAGAATCTTGCCTATGAAAGGAAGATTTGAGATTGGTCTGTATAGTTGCTCAATATGATGCTCAATATGACAAAGGACCTGCACAGAACACTTACAGCGCACATACACAGATACACATGATTCACAGCTTCGTCAAGGCTGAAGTTGATCTGAGCTCTGCTCTGAGCAGGAAACTTTCCCAAAACATACTGATAACATGTTCTTTTCTCTCAGTGAGAGGTACAGACAATATTCAAAATTATTTTCTAGTGTTTGAAAAGGAAAATAAATGCTTTAACATACATTGAAGAAGCCATTCAAATAATTTAACAGAAAGATAAATGTTGATTAATAACTTAAAAGATATATATTGAAGCGGCAGTGGATTCCAGAATCCACCCCTTCAGTTGTTTAAGTTGCTGTTTATAATATTTGAGAAGAAGGTCTGTCTAGCTTTGCCTAGTTTCACATTGAAAGCATACGTTCTTTATAGATGATATAGTGGATTTCATGATTGTCTTCCACCATGCGCTCAGCTTTTCTGCATCATCTTTTTCATATTTTTCACTGCTATTGAGTTTCTCCAAGGTGCTTTTTGTCTGCCAGACTTCTTACTGACTTCTTCTTTTTTGGCCCGTGTGGGCCGATCCAACAGACGAGCTACTGTAGCTCAAATTGCTCAAGAAGTTAATGCTGGTTCTGACAGAAAAGTTTCAGAATACACAGTGCTCAACAGTGGACACGTGAGCATCAGAACTGGACCACGGAGCAATGGAAGAAGGTGGCCTGGTCTGATGAATCACGTTTTCTTTTACATCACTTGGATGGCCGGGTGTGTGTGTGTCGCTTACCTGGCGAACACATGGCACCAGGATGCACTATGGGAAGAAGGCAAGCCAGTGGAGGCAGTGTGATGCTTTGGACAATGTTCTGCTGAAACCTTGGGTCCTGCCATCCATGTGGATGTTACTTTGACATGTACCACCTACCTAAGCATTGATGCAGACCATGTACGCCCTTTCATGGAAACGGTATTCCCTGGTGGCTGTGGCTTCTTTCAAGAGGGTAATGCGCCCTGCCACAAAACAAAAATGGTTCAGCAATGGTTTGAGGAGAACAACAACGAGTTTAAGGTGTTGACTTGGCCTCCAAATTCCCCAGATCTCGAGCATCTGTGGGATGTGCTGAACAAACAAGTCCGATCCATGGAGGCCCCACCTCGCAACTTACAGGACTTAAAGGATCTGCTGCTAACATCTTGGTGCCAGATACCACAGCACACCTTCAGGGGCCTAGTGGAGTCCATGCCTCGACGGGTCAGGGCAGCAAAAGGGGGACCAACACAATATTAGGAAGGTGGTCATATGTCATGCCTGATAGGTATATATCTTTTAAATAATTTATAATCAAGTTATTAATCAATAATTATCCTTCTAAATATTGAATTCTTCAACATATGTTGAAGTATTTATTTTCCTTTTCATCTTCAAACACTAGAGAATAATGATGAATATTGTCTGTACCTCTCACGGAGAGAAAAGTAAAACGTATCAGTATATTTTGAGGAAGTATCCTGTTCAACCAACTTCAACCTTGGAGAAGCTATACGCATTCTATTTATTTGTGTATGTCCGCTAGCATTCTGTGTTACAGGTCAGTATTGGTGAAAGATGAACAATGGGCACTTTGGATGATGGAATGACTTGTTTTTCTCAACAAATTGGTTTATTTCTAAACCAATCACCAATCTAAACCAATTTGTCAGGCCGCCACGGACACGCCGTTCTGTGAAAGCTCAAGATCTTTGATATTTATCATCGCTAAGGTCTTAACATGAGACTGACAATATACGATATTGATCTGGTTAAATCTCTATGAAGAGTTAATCACAGTGTGAAACATGTCATTTCCTGTTGCCCACAGGTGGTGCTATAACTGTAACTGAATATTGCCATGTAGATGTCTTCAGGCCAGGACTCTAATAAAACACGTGAAGTTTGGGACAGATCGGACATTGTATACCTGAGTTACAACAACTTCCTGTTTCATGGCGAAACATCGAACTTTGTCAGACCTCCACGGACATGCCCTTCAGTGAAGAGTCAAGATCTTCGCAATGTAACGTCACAAAGGGCTTTAGATTAGACTGACCAAATATGACATTGATCTGATTAAAGCTCTAGGAGGAGTTCGTTAAAGTACAACGTGTGGAAATGACACAGTTTTGCTAAGAAAATTATAAATATCTGACTTCCTGTTCGGTTTCAGATTTTGCTCCAAGAGACTTTTTTTGTAGGTATTGGGCTGTTACATGTGTGTACCAAATTTCATACTTCTACGTGAAACGTAGCGCGAGGGGCACTTCGTTGAAAATTTATAGGTGGCGCTATCGAGCCATTTTGCCCCGCCCAATTCTGAAACCCTTATCAGATGTAAATTTTCCCTAATAAAGATTATACAAAGACACCAAAAAGTGAGAAACATTCAAAGTTTTAGTAGCCTTTTTGTTACAGGAGGTAGATAAGGATTTAATATAGAGCTTAACATCTTCTTGAAAGTGAGAAAAATGAGGTGTCATTTTCAGTTTTACATTTGTGGATAAAGTATTTTGCAAGCAAATTAATAAAGTTGGACAGAAAAAAGACATTTTCATGCTGCTTCTCAAAAATAAAAAATCCAGACAAGACATCCTTGAAATAAAGCTCAAAGTCTTTAAATATATAGTCTGAACTGGCAAATGTCTTGCCAAAGTTTTCTTGTATGATCACAATGCCAGAAAAGATGTAAGAGAGTTTCTGGTTGTGAATCACAGAAAGTACAGTTCACATCTATACTTAATTTAAATTTTGACACAATGAAGGTTTTTACAGGTTAGTACCGATGAATAAGCTTAAAAGAAATCTTGGTAGCACTTTATTTTACAGTCCTATTCCCCATGTACTTACCTTATATTACCCAGTACTTTCTTAGGTAAGTAAACTGTAAGTACATGTAAGTGCACGTACTGTAAAATAAAGTGCAACCGAAATCTCTTTGACCTTATTTACCAGTAGATACTGTTAGGAAGAGTCCAAACCTTCTTCCACAATATATTTCCACTATTGTTCCATCTTGAAACGACATGCGGAGTGGAAACCCAATCATTAAGAAAAAGAAAACGAATATCTCTGTTATTTTTTAATGTAGATTTAAAGCATATTCTGCCTACATACATGCCAGCCGGGTCTGGGAGAGGTATTTCAGAACTTGTCAAAAAACTATTACAGCTTTTAAATAACATAATGACACCATTAGGGATAGCACCAAATACAATGGCAAACTGTTTTGGAGTAACAGGAATATTATGATGAGAAAGAAACTCTTGGTAAGTATTTAAGTAATCATCCTCATTAAATAGCTGACTAACCCGATTGATTCCAATCTGCCTCTATGATATATAAACAATCGTGTGACGTATGACGTAAAGTTTTCCGTGACTCCAGAGGCAAATACCAACAGTCACACCCTCTAGGCTAGCCTTTCATGTTGCTGTGAATCTGTAACTTTGTCCTTAAGCGATTTCATTGTTTTTATTAAATAATACAAGGACAACACAAAAACAAAGTTTTGTCCTCTTGTAGTTGTTTACCTGGTAATGTTAGTCCCATTTATTGCATTTTACATGAAGTTCTGTCCTTTGTCAACTGTATGAATACATGCTGTAGTCCAACCCTGTATCTCTACAATTACTGGCGCTTGACTTGTGTGTGTAACCACAGGTTTGGCTATACTTGTGGAGGACACAAATTTAATGAAACCGACATTTGAGGATAATTGAAGTGGTTCTTGTTATTTGAAAGGTTAACAAATCTGCATCATCATATCACCGTAACCTCTTTTAAGATAAAAAGGTGTGTGTGTGTGTGTGTGTGTGTGTGTGTGTGTGTGTGAGAGAGAGAGAGCAAGAATGAATTAAAGCAGTGATGTTCATTTTAAGACGTAGGCTAGTATATACATCGAGAGTTAATGATATGAACAAGATATAGCCTAGTTAGCAACATAACTGCATACATATGAACTACTTTTATTTAAAAAGAAATAAAAAGTAAGACAAAAAGTGTTAAAAGACCGCAACAATTACAGCGAGAAAGAATAACTATTTAACAGCAACACTTGCGAGTAGGCTACGTCCACGTCCGGATGCCTTCCTAAGTAAAATAAACCACCTTTAGTTTTTCTGACAAAAATAAAAAATAAAAATAAATAACATCACATGAATCATAATTCCAAAACCGTTGACACTGTTTACATGGTTAACAAGGTGTTTTGATTTAAAACTCGCTCAACCGCATTGCAGCAGAGGCGGCACCTGCAGGCTAAATAAATAGAGTGGAGATATGTGGACTGACATCTCAAAGTTCATCAGGTGTGATCGGGATCGGATCTCTGCAGTTGATCTGTTCGGACGGCTTCCCCGACAAACCACAGAGCAGAGGACAGTCGAAGTTCATCTGGTGTGATTCAGGCACTAAGATTTACCTGCTACTAACGGCCGTGGATCGGGATATGAACCTGAAAGTGTTCTGCCTGTCTCTCCTTCTTTTTGAAGCCTCCTGTTTCAGTGAGTATACTTCTGATAAGTTATTGAAACTGTTACGAAAATGATCTTTATGAAGCCAGTCAAAAATCCAAATTATCCTGCCAATATTAACTGAGCTGTTATATTCACAGATGTGAAATTATCCATTTTGTTATCATCTTATTAGACAGCATCCATAAAGCTAAATGTTGCAGTACGATATTTGTGCAATATTTGTGTACACATTTTAATGGGTACACATAGCATGATTTCTCAAGAAAAAAAGGTCAAGTGGCTCAACAGGCTTCAGGTTAGGAATAACTTTAACTTTATTTTTTCAAAAGACATACTTCTTTATAGGCTGTATAGCTACTATGCGCGTGATGTAGGCCTAGCATAAACTTCGTTATCGCATTCGCACAGAAAGATGTTACAAGTCACCATGAAATGAAAATAGTCAATTTTTTTTTATTGTCGTAGCTATTATAAATGATGTGCACATCATTATTATTATTTTTTTATTCATGTTCCCTTATAATCTTTAAAGTCACCATGAGATCAAAATTGTGTTTATTTTTAGCCTATGGAATATTGCTTTGATTATTACAAATAATTTTTCGTTTACATTATTTTTCACATTTTTTTTAAATTCATGTTACTAATAAATTTCCCTGGTAAAAAAAAATCTTTAATAAAAGTTAAAAATAAATGTTATGCCTTTATTAGGCAGCATCAATCACTAGTAAGGTTGTATATTCATAGTATTTTAAATGTTTGAAAATGGTCAAACAGTTTAAGTAAATTTCCAGTTACTGGAAATTCGAAGCAGAGTTTCTAACGAACATCCAGAATATGATAATATAATATTAAAATTTTATTTTTTAAATAAAGAAAAACAACTCTCACATATCTACTTAAAATTATTTTCAATAGAACTTTTAAATTCTTAAAAACTAAATTCAACTATTAGAGCTGTTTGTTTAGATCTATTACTTGACTTGAGCGTTCATCTGGGTGGTGCAAGACCTTAATTTCCATCCACCTGACTGCATTCAAGGTGTTTTTGTGATTGAAAAAAAACCTCCCTGTTTGTGGGTCAGTTTGAAACGTCATTGAATAATAGGACATGAGGTAAAATGGAGATTTTTTTTGGAGAACACAAAGAGCCAGAAATGAAGGAATAAGACTGTAGAACATCCTCAAAGCAGAACACACTCGCATATATACAGGCACCTAGAAATTCCCATACATTTTTTTTTTTTTTTTTTTGTCAAATAAAAATCAGTCACAATGCAGACCACACACAGATATGTAGTGGTTAGATTTGAACACATTTATAATACAAAACAAAAAATTAAATAGTCAAACTTCTGAAAACTTCTTTTTCTGACTTTTGTCACGTTGTCAAACCTGTGATAATCAACTGTCTATGTATTTTGACACAGTTTTTTTTATTTTATTTTTTAATTACCACAGAGGCAGCACCTAAAACTAAATACAGTGGCGATGTGGACTGACATCTCAAAGTACACCAGTGTTCTCTGTTGTTGATCTGCTCGGACGGCTTCTGCGACAAACCACAGAGGACAGTCGAAGTTCATCTTTATCAACAAATGGCCGTGGATTGTGATATGAACCTAAAAGTGTTCTGCATGTTTCTCCTTCTATTTGAAGCCTCGTGTTTCAGTGAGTATTTCTGATAAATTATTGAAACTATGATCAAATAATCTTTAATAAAAATAACTTCTTCTCCCTCTTGCAATGAAATCTCTTCTAAATGCTGCTTTCTGTAAATCCTTTTGCTTTGGCAAGACAAAATCTGCCAACAAAATCATTCTCCAATAATGATTGATTGTGAAACTCAAATGTTGATTTCACAAGTTCACACTAAAAAATAAGTCAGATAGAATGAATGGTATGCGTATTTGGCATGCTGTCCGAGGAGAGGGCTCCAAGCTCGGTATTTGGCCTGAACCCAGAGTACTCCCCCCCGTATTTCAGTTTAGGAAAGTAACCAGGTGAGTGTGAGGTGACGAGGTGGTGGAGGGATGCTGAAAAACTGTCGAGGAATATGAGTGAGTCGACTGTTTATATATAAGCCTCCACTCATGCTGATTGGGTAGATTTTCAGATTACTGATTGTTGACAGCTGGCTGAAATGACATGATGATTGGATAGATTATTTGAACGTGCTCCTCCCGAACTTTGTTAATAAAACATCATATATTTTCTCTCCTTCTCTTTCTAGCTGAGTTTGAGATTACTGTGCCCAGAGGTCCTGTCACTGGGTTTTACGGGGAGGCGCTGATCCTCCCCTGCACCTTCCCTGTGGACTCGTGGGATCTGAGTAACACCCTTATCTCTTGGAAGCATGGGCTGGATGTGGTTCACAGCTTCTACTACAGTCGGGACCAGCTCGACCGTCAGAATCCTCATTATGTGAACCGCACCAGCCTGTTCATCCAGGAGATGGCAGGAGGAAACGCATCACTCAAACTGGAGAGAGTCACTCTGCAGGACTCTGGTGTGTACACCTGCTCCATCAGCACAAACACCGGCAGCCAGAAGAAGAGCTTTAGAGTGAATATTGCATGTAACAAAACATGGACTGATGTTCATAGAAAATCATGTGAATCAATCTCGAGGTCTCACAGTGTGATTGAAACAGTCGTGTGTTTGTTTTAATGTCTGTATTCTGTTGTTTTTCAGCGTTCTACTCTGAACCTCGTCTGCAGTTCTCCATGTTAACTGATGGAGTCAACCTGCTAGTGACATCAGATGGGGGCTACCCTTCTCCTGAACTGCAGTGGCTGATGGAAAACTCAGACATCACTAACCAGGCACAAACACACATCATGCAGGACACACAAACTGGACTTTATATTGTGTCTAGTTGGATAAATCTCAAGGAGATCACCAACACCTTTCTCACTTTCATACTGCATAACAAAATTCTGGGTCAAAACATCAGGCGAGAGATCCTGCTGTACTCAGGTCATTCAAAATAGTCATCAATAACATTAAGTGTCTAAAACAAATGACCAGTTTCACACCACAGCTCTTTTAACTATAGCTTGCTCTCAGTAACCAGTTTAGGTCCAATAATGTACTCTGGACTTTAATTGGATTATAAATAACTGATTAAATATACAAGTTAATTTTTAAACAGACGTGCTGCTTGTTTACAGTATATGTTTTCCTGAAGCTGTTATTTATTTAAATTTTTAATTTCTTTATACAGATAAGAGTGAGAGACAAGGAGCATGTAGATGCCACGGATGCTTCCTGATCTTTGTTATTCTGCTGCTGCTGTTGATCGTGATGGGTTTATTGTTTGTGTTCATTACAAGCAGAAGAAGAGAACAAACCAAACTAAATGACTTTACTAATATGGGACTCAACTCTGAAACTCAAATTCTGAATGGAAAATTTCAGCAGTGTATAGGAGCATAACATCATAATGTGGTTTGACAGAGACATGGACTGTAACGAGAGATCACTGTTGGATATCTTCAAACTTTAATATGTTTAATGTTCATTTAATATGTTTAATATGTTCATTTTCATCAAACACACCAGCTTAACATCTGTAACACGGCTTGGATTTAGACACAGGATTGCTCCGAATTTGATTAGTAATTCTTTCTGTGAGACGTAATTTTCACAAATAGTGACAAGTGATTCTCTCTCTTTCAAAATGCGCAAATGGCTTCACAGAATCACATCGCATTTTTATAAGCGAGCAGCATGCTGCGATACAGGACTTTTGCTCATGTTTCGGGACAGAACTGTCACTTGCCTGTTCATGCCAGAGTTGCATCGTCAGTAAAGTTGCACGACTTCCCATTTGTATTTGATTAACTGAATGAACAATTTGAAATAAAAGACTACACAGATACATTTAATAAGGTGGTTCTAAAAATGCCCCTGAAAATCAATCCCAGGGTGCAAATGTGGCCCATGGATGGAAAGAAAAGTAGGCTACATCTGAGCCTCGTGTTCCTCAGGCAACATGGCATTTAACATTTAAATGGTTGCTCAGAATTCCTCTGGGTTGAGTGGCCCAGAAGATATATTATCTAAAAAATAAAGTTTCAATACAATTATTTTTCAAGTTCCTCAGAATTATTGTTCAGCTGTAAATTATGTTCTGGACTGCTGCTGAAGTAGCAGATGGGTGGCTCTGTCAAAAATACTGCTGGTCACTTTACTCATTTTTTCCACTCCATTTGGATCAAACCACTGGATTAAAGCAGCGCGTCCTGCGGAATTGTGTCAATTTGACGTTTGGCGGTGGCAGCACGTGCAGCGGTGTAGAGGGACAATGAGTGCCGGGGCAGTTTGTTTCTTCAGCTGCTTGTAGAAAAGCACAGAGATCTGCTCCAGTTAAGAAACCCTTATTATTATCCTTCTGCTTATTCTATCAGGTAACAATAATCCAGACCCTAAACTGGCACAACTTGACATGCGATCTATGTCAAAATAGCACTGAACTGCACCTGGATTGAGTCGATCACTAAACCAAAGTGTTTTGAACTGTCTGTAATTAAGTTACATCTTCCCAACGGTGTTGATTTTAGTAATGGGATGCTGTTGTCCACCATCGGCGTCTCATGAAGCCTTAACACTGCTGTCTGACTATATGAAAAAGTTTTCAGACAGTGACTTTGTATTGCTGGGAGACTTTTGGGACTGGTTAACGAAATCTTCAAATGCATTTAAGGACATCTGTGATGCACTGAATTTGTCACAATTAAATAACAATCCAACTCGGTTGAATTTAAAACATATGGATAAGTCTACATTGCTTGATATTATACTTACAAATTCCCGACAGAAGTATTCTTCAGTTGGAATATTTAGTAATGATGTCAGTGATCACTGCACAGTCGCCTGTGTTAGAAATTGTAAACTTCCTAAATGTAAACCTAAATTCATTTTTAGAAGAAATTATAAATATTGTAGTGAGCAAGCATTTTTACATGACCTGTACAATAGTAAAGTGTTCTATGAATGTGAAATGGCAGATGTTGATCTGGCATGGAATTATTTAGATAATCCATGGTTTAATAAATCTGTCTCTTCTTCCATTAGAGAAAGAAATATTGCTTGGGCCAAGGCTAAAAGAACTAATAAAGTTAGTGCTTGGGAGTGATATAGAGTGTTAAGGAATAAATGTACTAAAATTATAAAAAATGCAAAAAGTGAGTATTACCTTAACATGATAAATAAAATATTTTATAAAATTTAAAATTGCACTTTTTATTGAATTATCCAAAGCATTTGACTCTGTGGATCATGATCTTTTGCAAAGGCTTAAATGTGTAGGTTTTAGTAATACAGTGTTGAAGTGGTTTTCAAGTTATTTGACTGGAAAAACTCAGTGTGTGTCTATAGATCATTATATTTCTACCTCTAGTGAAAACAGGTGTTCCTCAAGGATCAATTCTGGGACCAATTTTATATTCTATTTATATAAATGAACTTGATGTAGGATTAAAGCCAGCAAATGTACACTTTTATGCAGATGATACTGTTATCTATACTCTGGCTCCATCTTTAAAAGTGGCAATGGACTAATTATAAATAGTATATATTCTGTATACAGAATGCTTTTAATTCATTTCAGCCTTCTCTTGGTAATCTAAAATTAGCGGTGAACACTAAAAAAAAAAAAAATACTTGATTTTCACATGCTCCAGATTATCACTTAATGATTTTATGATTAAAACTTCTGATGGTACTCAGCTTGAGAGGGTCTGTACTAGAGAGGGAGTACTAACTTAAATCTGTACCATCTCTTGTGTTGTTTAAAAACATTTTAAAGTCTGTTTCTATGGAACGGTGTAAATGTTTTAATAGCTAATTAGTATTTGCATTGGCTTTTAGATATGGGTGTTTTGTGTTGGTTTAATGTATGGTGTTATGTATTTCCTTGTAATCTTTGTCTTGTGCTGCCTATCTTGAACAGAGCTCCCTGGGAGAAGAGATATTGTATCTGTCACAGACCCGCCAGGCTCATCCATCAGCCAATCACAGCGCACTCCTTCACCCGAGTTCTAACCACGCACACCTGTTCCCATCACCACGCAATCACCACCAGACACTTAAGTACAGCACTCACCTCAGTTCACTGTCCGGTCTCCGTTGACACTAGGACTGCTACTCCCATGCACTTGCATCGAGAGGAATACTTACCTGCTCAACCTCAGAGATTCTCCTGGTCCCCGTGTAAAGTGCGCGCGCGCGCGCGTGTGTGTGTGTTTCTACCGTTCCTGTTTGGTCCATCCACCTCTGCTCCAGCCATCCGCCACGAGTCACTCATCTGCAACAAAGAAGGACAGTATTACCATTCCTATCTATCATCACAAATATTTACTTAATAGTCACTTACCTGGTCATCTGTTCATCCCACGCTGTTGTATCAATAAAGTCCCTCATCTTACTAACCTGTTGTCTCCCGCTCCTCTGTCCGTAACAGTATCTCAATGGGACCTTCCTGGCTGGCTAGCTAGCTAGCTAGCTAACTAACTAACTAGCTAACTAACTAACTAACGATTTTCTTTCTTTTAGCCACTAGGGGGAGGCATTTCCAAGGTTGTCATGTGTCTGATCTTGTATTCCTTATTAAGTTGCTCGTTCTTTCTGTTCATCAGTCCTCAAGCCTGTCCTTATGAGTACCTTTTTTTTTTTTTTTTTTTTTTTTTTTTTTTTAATGCAGTGTCTAACATCTTAATCGTGTCGTAAGTCTATACATTCGTGAAGTTTCATTGTCTGATCAGGTGTACTGAAACTCTAATCTACCTGCTCAGGATGCTGGGACACCGTAGTAGTGTACCATACTTATCTGGATGGAGTACTAACTTAAACCCTCAGTGGGACATTGTCATTTATAAATGATGCAAAGAAATTGCATTTAAAATACAATAATACATAATATATAATACATAGTGAATTGATCATATTCAACCAAATTTTTATTTTTTATTTTTTTAGTATTATCATATTACATCCCCTTCAGCCATGTGCCATGTGCTTGATATTTTTGGCAACAAGGAAGTGAAAAAGACATTAGCACATGTTAGGTCACGTGCTGTCAAGGCAGTGCCCCGTTAGTGGATACATATTTTCTATGTAGCTGGCACTATTGTTCAGCACTGGCAAGCAGTATAATAGCCTTGTCTGTTTTAGGTTGATGTTTGTAAGTTTTATAGAAGACAGAGGAAAAGCTGTACCTTTTCCAGAAAGTATGATGATAGTGACGGCAGTGCATCAGAAAATAAGGTCATATTAAGAAAGGAAGAAGCAGAAGATCAAGCAGTGAGGGTGATGGCAGAGATGAAGAGTATAAGTCATAGTTTGTTGCATTTTGGTACTTCATCCTATGCCAGTTTGGAAAATGTGATCCATACCAGAGGTCAGGAAAGATGCCACTGCCTATTGGCCTCACTACACTGACAAGCAGCTCCACAAATGATGACTAAACAAGTTAAAATCAAGTTACGTGTGGACAGTGTGGGGTACACTGAAAAAGAATCTTGCCTATGAAAGGAAGATTTGAGATTGGTCTGTATAGTTGCTCAATATGATGTTATCCTGATTGCTCTTTTTCAGGAGAGGCTTAACTATTGCAGTTTTTCAGGGAGTTTGGAAAAACTCAAGAAAGAACTGAGGCATTTAACACTTCTAGAAGATCTGCTTCTAAACAGTTAAACACTTTTTGTGAAGTGTGTCAAGGGCACAGGTTTTAAGGTGCTGTACTGTTTCTTCCAAAATTGTGCCATCAATTGCTTCGAAATCAGACATAGTAACTACTTTCTGAGGTTGTGGTTGGATTTGTCTGACCCCAGCGCAACTCAAGGATGTGCTGATCGTCTTTCTAATATTATTGATTTTCTCAGAGAAGAAGGAAGCAAACTCACTGCATTTGCTGTCTGAGAGTATTTCACTGGGAATCTGACTTGGGGGGTTTGTTAGTCTCTCTACAGTAGCAAAAAGAGGGCATGTGTTGTGTAGGGGAATTTTACAGTTAAAAACCCAAAAGACCAGATATGTTGAATAAAGACCTTGAGTCAAAGTTTAAAAAATTAATAAACTGAAGAGAATTTTACTGAAGAATAGTTTGCAGTTTCATCAGCAGAAGCCAGCTTCAAGTCTCACAAGGAGTTCGTAGGCCGCTCTGCGTACATTCACATTTCCATAACAATTATACTCTAACAGAGTCAACTAACTACGTCATTACTTCAGGTTGAATGATTCTGATTGGCTAAGAAAAATAGACAAATTTGGTAATCTTCCACACATGGACAGATAGTCAGAAGCATTTCTCCATTCGTCACGATGCTGACGAGGGGACTCTGGATTTAGGTACTGGATGTCCTTTTGGGTTCATGACATGGCGTCTGCTGGTCTCAAGCAGAGTGCCAGTTGTCCACCAGTACAAAGGACCTGCACAGAGCACTTACAGCGCACATACACAGATACACATGATTCACAGCTTCATCAAGGCTGAAGTTGGTCTGAGCTCTGCTCTGAGCAGGAAACTTTCCCAAAACATACTGATAACATGTTCTTTTCTCTCAGTGAGAGGTACAGACAATATTCAAAAATTATTTTCTAGTGGTTGAAAAGGAAAATAAATGCTTTAACATACGTTGAAGCCATTCAAATAATTTACCAGAAAGATAAATGTTGATTAATAACTTAAAAGATATATATTGAAGCGGCAGTGGATTCCAGAATCCACCCCTTCAGTTGTTTAAGTTGCTGTTTATAATGTTGTGAACAACAGTTAAGATGGCATTCCAGGGACCAGTTTACGACAGGGCCCCTCTCTAACTGCTGGTGTGTAAGAAGATGTGCCACACTGTGATTGGATCTTTGGTGAATGAACATAAACAAATGTTCAGCAACATCAGATAAGATGTTAGGACAACTACCAGACACCTCTTCCAGAGCAGGAAGGGGAACCTTCTGCACCCACCAAAACCAAGGAGAGGACTTCTCATTGGACGACACATTGACTCTAACCACCAAACTCATTCCTAAGATTTAGGCAAGGACTGCCATATAAATTCCTTCAGGACCCCCTGGATGGAGCAGCAGTGACTGAAATAAAGAGAGGCCACAGAGATCTATCTAAATCCATTCATACCTATGTTTGGAGGCCTTAATTTGATTGAAACTGCATCACATCCACTCCGTCTTCACGCAAAGCACAGTTTATGTTAATGGTCACTGACTGTTAAAACAACAGGTCATGGGACAGTCCTGTTAACAGATAAACAAATGCATGGACGATAATTTAATCATTTCGTATTGTGTTTGGTGTCTATCTGTTCCCTACGATGCCTTTAATAATTTGAAAGAGGTTTGGTAAAGAAATAATGCATGGGTAAAATGTTAAAGACACTATTTTAACACTGTACTTTATCCTATGCAAATGAGTTCCACACTAGGGTGGGCAACCTAATATTGTGTTGGCATTAAAAAACCGGGGTTGCTTCAGATAACAGTGGCCAATCACACTCCAGGATCGGCAAGGCGCCACATTTCAATCTCCTCATTAGAAAGGGATAAATATGTCCCCCGGGTAGACACACCCTTGTTCTGCGTTTCCAGCTCGACGGGGAAGGAGACATTAACAGACACCCCACGTCCTGAGTTTCTGACCTGACGAGGAAAGAGACTACAAGACGGTTAAGGTGAAGCTTTCGCGAGCAAAACCTTTTACATTGCTTTCAGCTGCACTCTAGCTGCAAAAAGGGCCCCAGCTTTGAGGGACTTCGTCTGACCCTCACGGCTCCTACAGCAGCGCAGCCCAGTCCGTAAATGACCTCTGCATTGGCAGACATTGCCTGTACCACACGGCTCCTCAGCGACGCAGCCAGCCTGCAAAGGAACCTGTGAAGATTCATCTGACCCAGCTGCCCAGTCCATCCTAAAGGACCCTCTTGGCGCAACCGAAGTTCAGCATCCTCCAGCCCAGGGTGGCACGACTACTGGATCGCAACTCCGCGCCCTCCCACTGCACGCAGCCTGCATCATCAGTGGAAGACGTCTCTGCTACCGGATTGATCACCCGACTGTGTGGAACGTAAATATAAACTTACCAAACCTCTTTCTAGAGACCTTGGCATTAGTTTATACATGCAGCATATGTTTTTCTAACCTGTTTAGATAACAGTTACTTGAGGTCAGCTTGTTACAAATAATAGGGATATTATTTGTTGAATGATAAATAAGCAATTATTTATCACCGTTTTACCAGAGCCATTAGGTGACTTCCATAAGAAGCACTCCCATACAATTCTCTTCCATTCTACATTCAGTTCAACAGCATTGCATTTATCCATTCCGTGTTTACTTCATTTATTTGTCTCTTTGATTTAATTCAGTATTTTTCTTTGATTATTATTTTACTATCTTTTAGAAGTGCATATTCATTATTTCATTATTAATCGTTGTGGTATTTACTCTTGCATGTCTATTGTTAATAAATTTCATTGATTTTTATTATAACTGTGTCTTTCTTGTGTTGATGATCAAAAACTCTACTAGTTGACCAGACTCTCACAAATCCTTCAGATAAATCAGTTGACCAACTCCCTCCAGTTTATATTAATTCTGAATTATTGAACAGCTCTTTTGGAGTGTTCTTAAATTGTTAAGATTAAATTCTTAACTGGTGCCTCGTATTACAAAAAGGGGCGAGGGGTCATCTGATACACTCATAACCACACCTTAAAGTGGCACGTGATCAAAAATCACTACGTCACCGGTGAATGGAGTAAAAATCACTACATCACAATGCCAGAAAAGATGTAAGAGAGTTTCTGGTTGTGAATCACAGAAAGTACAGTTCACATCTATACTTAATTTAAATTTTGACACAATGAAGGTTTTTACAGGTTAGTACCGATGAATAAGCTTAAAAGAAATCTCGGTAGCACTTTATTTTACAGTCCTATTCCCCATGTACTTACTATGATAGTAATTGTAATAACTAGGTGCTAACCCTGAACCTACCCCTAAACCTAACCTTAACCCATGTACTTACCTTATATTACCCAGTGCTTTCTTAGGTAAGTAAACTGTAAGTACATGTAAGTGCACGTACTGTAAAATAAAGTGCAACCGAAATCTCTTTGACCTTATTTACCAGTAGATACTGTTAGGAAGAGTCCAAACCTTCTTCCACAATATATTTCCACTATTGTTCCATCTTGAAACGACATGAGGAGTGGAAACCCAATCATTAAGAAAAAGAAAACGAATATCTCTGTTATTTTTTAATGTAGATTTAAAGCATATTCTGCCTACATACATGTCAGCCGGGTCTGGCACCAAATACAATGGCAAACTGTTTTGGAGTAACAGGAATATTATGATGAGAAAGAAACTCTTGGTAAGTATTTAAGTAATCATCCTCATTAAATAGCTGACTAACCCGATTGATTCCAATCTGTCTCTATGATATATAAACAATCGTGTGACGTATGACGTATGACGTAAAGTTTTCCGTGACTCCAGAGGCAAATACCAACAGTCACACCCTCTAGGCTAGCCTTTCATGTTGCTGTGAATCTGTAACTTTGTCCTTAAGCGATTTCATTGTTTTTATTAAATAATACAAGGACAACACAAAAACAAAGTTTTGTCCTCTTGTAGTTGTTTACCTGGTAATGTTAGTCCCATTTATTGCATTTTACATGAAGTTCTGTCCTTTGTCAACTGTATGAATACATGCTGTAGTCCAACCCTGTATCTCTACAATTACTGGCGCTTGACTTGTGTGTGTAACCACAGGTTTGGCTATACTTGTGGAGGACACAAATTTAATGAAACCGACATTTGAGGATAATTGAAGTGGTTCTTGTTATTTGAAAGGTTAACAAATCTGCATCATCATATCACCGTAACCTCTTTTAAGATAAAAAGGTGTGTGTGTGTGTGTGTGTGTGTGAGAGAGAGAGAGAGAGAGAGAGAGAGAGAGAGAGAGAGAGAGAGAGCAAGAATGAATTAAAGCAGTGATGTTCATTTTAAGACGTAGGCTAGTATATACATCGAGAGTTAATGATATGAACAAGATATAGCCTAGTTAGCAACATAACTGCATACATATGAACTACTTTTATTTAAAAAGAAATAAAAAGTAAGACAAAAAGTGTTAAAAGACAGCAACAATTACAGCGAGAAAGAATAACTATTTAACAGCAACACTTGCGAGTAGGCTACGTCCACGTCCGGATGCCTTCCTAAGTAAAATAAACCACCTTTAGTTTTTCTGACAAAAAAAAATAAAAATAAATAACATCACATGAATCATAATTCCAAAACTGCTGACACTGTTTACATGGTTAACAAGGTGTTTTGATTTAAAACTCGCTCAACCGCATTGCAGCAGAGGCGACACCCTGCATGCTAAATAAATACTGGAGTGGAGATATGTGGACTGACATCTCAAAGTTCATCAGGTGTGATCAGGATCGGATCTCTGCAGTTGATCTGCTCGGACGGCTTCCCCGACAAACCACAGAGCAGAGGACAGTCGAAGTTCATCTGGTGTGATTCAGGCACTAAGATTTACCTGCTACTAACAGCCGTGGATCGTGATATGAACCTGAAAGTGTTCTGCCTGTCTCTCCTTCTTTTTGAAGCCTCCTGTTTCAGTGAGTATACTTCTGATAAGTTATTGAAACTGTTACGAAAATGATCTTTATGAAGCCAGTCAAAAATTCATATTATCTGGCCAATATTAACTCTGCAAGTGGCAGAACTAGCTAGATCTATTAACGTTACTGGACTGATCAATCAAACTAAGGTGAGATTATTCAACATTCTGGTAACACTTTACAATAAGGTTCATTAGTTAAACATTAGTTAATGTATTAACTAACATGAACTAACCACGAACAATACATTTGTTACTGTATTTAATAATCTTTGTTAATATTAGTTAATGAAAATACAGTTATTTATTGTTTGTTCATGTTAGTTTACAGTGCATTAACTAATGTTAACAAGATTTTAATAATGTATTAGTAAATGTTGAAATTAACAACAAAGATTAATAAAGGCTGTATAAGTGCAGTTCATTATTAGTTCATGCTAACTAATGTACTTGTCTAATGTTAACTAATGAAACATTGTAAAGTTGTTATCATCTTACAGGGAAAATAAAGATTTTTCCCTCTTTCTTGTTGTTCCGGCGGTTTTGTAAAGTGTAGGTGCCATTAGGGCTTTTTATCACTTATGTTTAAAGGAAAAACTTTTATCTAGAAGTCAAATGTTGTTTCTTCAAAATAATCTCACCCATATTCCATTGGTTTCTCACCCGAGGCAAGAAAGAGCATTACAGCTTTTTAACACCTTGATCAGTACACTTAATGGCATAAAAAAAATCTGTAATAAATTGTGTGAAGTAATGTACAAAAATGCTATTTAAAGGGTTAGTTCACCCAAAAATGAAAATTCTGTCATTAATTACTCACCTTCATGCCGTTTTACACCCGTAAAACCATTAGTTCATCTTCGGAACACAAATTAAGATATTTTTGTTGAAATCCGATGGCTCCGTGAGGCGTGCATAGCCAGCAATGACATTTCCTCTCTCAGGATCCATTAATGTACTAAAAACATATTTAAATCAGTTCATGTGAGTACAGTGGTTTAATATTAATATTATAAAGCAACGAGAATATTTTTGGTGCGCCAAAAAAAAAAAAAAAAAAGACTTATTTAGTGATGGCCGATTTCAAAACACTGCTTCAGGAAGCTTTGGAGCACTTTACTACTACCTTTATGGATCTTGAGAGAGGAAATGTCATTGCTCCCTATGTAGGTGTCACTGAGCCATCGGATTTCAACAAAAATATCTTAATTTGCGTTCCAAAGATTAACGAAGGTCTTACGGGTGTAAAACGGCACGAGGGTGAGTAATTAATGACAGAATTTTCATTTTTGGGTGAACTAACCCTTTAATATATCAGAAAATATATTTTATATATCTTTTTTTTTTTTGTATTTTTTTTTTTAGAAGAGGAAATGTTGTGAAATACTTAGCGAAATGATCATCTCATCAACCATGAATGCAGCTTTCTGTAAATCATTTTGGCATGTCAAGATCTGCCAACAAAATCATACAGCAAGTAATGATTGATTGTGAAACTCAAATGCTGATATATTTTTTCTCCTTCTCTTTCTAGCTGAGTTTGAGATTACTGTGCCCAGAGGTCCTGTCACTGGGTTTTACGGAGAGGCGCTGATCCTCCCCTGCACCTTCCCTGTGGACTCGTGGGATCTGAGTAGCACCGTTATCACCTGGCAGCGTGGGCTGGACGTTGCTCACAGCTTCTACTACAGTCGGGACCAGCTCGACCGTCAGAATCCTCATTATGTGAACCGCACCAGCCTGTTCATCCAGGAGATGGCAGGAGGAAACGCATCACTCAAACTGGAGAGAGTCACTCTGCAGGACTCTGGTGTGTACACCTGCTCCATCAGCACAAACACCGGCAGCCAGAAGAAGAGCTTTAGAGTGAATATTGCAGGTAACAAAACATGGACTGATGTTCATAGAAAATCATGTGAATCAATCTCGAGGTCTCACAGTGTGATTGAAACAGTCGTGTGTTTGTTTTAATGTCTGTATTCTGTTGTTTTTCAGCGTTCTACTCTGAACCTCGTCTGCAGTTCTCCATGTTAACTGATGGAGTCAACCTGCTAGTGACATCAGATGGGGGCTACCCTTCTCCTGAACTGCAGTGGCTGATGGAAAACTCAGACATCACTAACCAGACACAAACACACCTCATGCAGGACACACAAACTGGACTTTACATTGTGTCTAGTTGGATAAATCTCACTGAAGTCACAAACTCCTCTCTGACATTCATACTGAACAACAAACCTCTGGGTCAAGACATCAGAAGAGAGATCCAGCTGTACTCAGGTGAGGACAGACAAAAACATAAGTACTTTAAAATGCTCTTAAATAATCAATAACATTCAAAAGACTAAAACTAATTATCAGTTTTAATTCTTTATACAGATAAGAGTGAGAGTCAAGGAGAGTCAGCGTACAGATGCCACGGATGCTTCATATTGATCCCTGTTATTCTGCTGCTGCTGATCGTGATGGGCTTATTGTTTGTGTTCATTATAAGCAGAAGAAGAGAACAAACCAAACTAAATTTCTTTACTAATATGGGACTCAACTCTGAAACCCAAATTCTGAATGGAAAATTTCAGCAGTGTATAGGAGCATAACATCATAATGTGGTTTGACAGAGACATGGACTGTAACGAGAGATCACTGTTGGATATCTTCAAACTTTAATATGTTTAATGTTCTTATTTTCATCAAACACACCAGCTTAACATCTGTAATACAGGACATACTTACTGCTTCGTTCAAGTCTGAAACTCATAATCTTAGTGGAAAAGTTTAGTATGTCCATAATGGTTATTCTGTTACAAAATCATTTCAACTAACAGTAATATTATTTATAAAACTTAGACTTTCTGTGATATGAAGACAATATAATTATATTTATTTTAACACTGTATTATATTTCCTAACCTTGGCAGCTTTTAACAAACAGTATATAGTTTATTAGTCACATGACACTGATTATTTACACTAGGTAACATTTCAATTCATCCCCTAGTGATCTGTGTAACAGATAATTGTAGTGTCTCTCTCAGCCGAAATGACCGAATCTACTTAGGTGCTAAACAGTCTTAACAGAACCAAAATGAATTCTAAATAGAATTTTTTACTCATAAAATGCATGGTTTTTTTTTTTTTTACAAATGCATTACAGTTATTTACTATTCGTGGATGTGGTTGAGTTTGTGCACTGAAACATTTCATTGTATCCATAAATACTCTGCCACTGGAAAAGCGTTTTCATTTTGACCTGATGGCAAGATGACACTGCAGTGAATCAAAAGTTTTTGTTACACTATTTATTGAATCTTGATGTAAAACGGAATTTAACAAACTGCTGTACACTAATGTATGTGTTTTTAGACTGAGGATTGGGATTTTTTAAAATTCTTTATAAATAAATTTGTTTTTCTACATTGTATTGAGATTTTCATTTGAGGTCTGTTTGAAACAGTTTACCGTGTTTACACTGTGTAAGAAAACTGTACAGTGATCAAGAAAAAATAAAATATATATTTGCAAAGTATTGAGTGTTTAACATTGTTTCACAAATCATGACTGTACTTGACAGTCTATATAAAACATTTTTTTCCAAAATGAAATCTGCTAGTTCTAACGGAAAACCACATAATCAGACGGAATTGTTGCAGGACCAACGGATATACGCACAACCAGTTCTTTCACATTTACAAGCATTACAGTCCTATTGACATTACAACACACAAAAAGGTCAGTGTGGGTGAGGACCACAATATATCTTTGATATTGTCATGATGTATGAATAAACGTCGTTCCATCGGAATGAAAATATTTAGTCTGACTTTTCCCTGAAGTCTTGAAATGTCATTGTACAAGACCAAACATGTGCTAGACCCATGATAACATTACACACAGCAGAGATCCAGTTTTCTCACAAGACCCTGCTCCACCAGTTCATCAGATCCAGCTGGAAACTCTTAATCGTTTGAAGAGACGTCAACTAACAGGAAATCCAAACCCCCATTTTTATTTTCAGAAGAATTTACATCTTCCTTATTCTTTTCTTCTGAGACACATTATGGAGTTTCCAGTCACCCAGTGCAGATTCATTTATTTTGGAATGCTGCTCCATGGTTTCATTGAACATCATAACGGATGTCTTCATGGAACTTCCCATTCTCTGAACTGTCTTTGGCCAATAACTCAGACCCTTATTCATATCCTGCATCTTCCTCTTTCCAGTCCAGTCCAAGGATTCAACATCAAACGGCTCCGTGGCGTCTAAATCCGGCCTTTCAGATCCCACAAAGCTTTTACTGATAGTATCAAAATCTCCACATCCCCATGTTTCTCTTCCTCCATCTCTTTCCTTTCCTCCTCTATGAGTTCCACTGTGCTGGTGCGAAACAGCTTATCATGGGCCTCTTCAGAAGATATCAGGGTAACAGAGGCAACAAAGTCCTCATGTGTGTAGGACCTCTGGGGCTCTTTGGCCAGTTTGGCTTCAAACCAGATGGTGTCATCATTTCTATTAGCCCTGAGAGTGCTGTTTAAAGTTGAGGAAGCCATAGATGTGTCAGAGAAGAGCACTTGATCACTGCTTATGAACCCTGATGCAAAGAATAAAGAGAGGAGAGGTCAAGACCTTTATTTTCTCTATGACCTTTATTATGCAGCACAATAAGAGCTGTCATTTCCTGTGTACTAATTTTACCATGTTAACCTAAAACCTAAAAACCTAACATTTTACAAAATACTAATCCTAGAGCTACAACCTTCGACATGCTGAATAATCTGATACCAAAATAGTACAATTAAAGGAAGCAGATAGAAAAGGTCAGCTCATGATATAACATAAATTCTGTTCAAAGACATTAAGATTTAACTGTTTGTGTGCTAATGATGATGTCTAATTGAAATAAAGCTCAAATAAAATTAAATATAAATATTAGATGAAAAACTTAATTTTTTTTTTTTTGTCTTGTCTGAAAAATACATTTAAAGGCACAATATGTACGATTTTTGGATTAAAATATCCACAAAACACTAGAACAATGTTATATATTTTGTTGACTTGTGTACTTGCATTATCCCAAATGTTTCCAAGAATGTTTAAATCCAGAGAAATAAGCAATTTTAACCAGGACATTGAACCAGAACCGTGCCCCTGCGTCACCTATCAATGACATCATACCCGCGTTACCCTCGATTTCCGGTTTTATTTTTTATTTTTAACAGAAAAGACGCTTTAATATATTATGCGTTTTATTAGACAGGTGAAATACTGTTTGGATACATTCATCAACAGAACACCAATCATGTTATATAGCTCAACACAATAAGTCTTATTGTTTAAATCTCTCTTTTTTTTTTTTTGATTTACAGCAAGTACCATGTTTTACCATGACAAATATCGATCTATCGCGATCTATCGCTGCTCTCGAGACGTGTGACGCGCTCGTCTCTCATTAGCAATCGCTCCAGTGGCCTCGTTTCTGCTCGCACAGCACTCGGCCCTGCACTGCTTCATACTACAGTAACATTAATAACCTCATCCATGAACATGATTTCTGCCCAAGTCCCATCCCGATTCTTTTCTACCAGCTGTAGACGTGAAAACACCTCCCATGATTCCTCGAAATCAAGGCGTCAAAGCTACGCCTTTGTTAAGCGACAATTTACATTTTTACATTTGAATAAGTGAAAATTTACATATTTTGCCTTTAAGTTAAAGTACTAAAATTACTAAAACTGAAAAAATAAATAAATAAATAAAGCTAGACATTTTAAATAAATAATAACAATGGAAAAAAGCACAACATTACTACAACTTAAAAATTAAAATGAAAACATATAATATAAAAATAAAAGGTAATTCAAAATATTAATACTTTCTTCTCCCCTGATTTATTAATAAACAGAGCACAAAAAAATTATTTTTTTCCTGCCAGCTGATAGTGATTGTATTGTTATCGCTTTCTTTCTTTCTCAGTACTGTTTTAATTATTTCTGCATATATACTGTTATATTGTACTTATATATTATTATAACAATAATTTATTATAGTAAGAAATACTTTTGTCTGATCTCTTCTTAATATCTTTGTTAACATGTCAAAACATGTTGATTTATTGATTTTTCCTTTTTTTCTCTCTTTTTGAAAAGCATCAGTTAAACTAAAATATGAATAAATACAGCCAACTTCAGAATTATTGGCACCTTTGGTAAATAAGAACAAAGGCGGCTGTGAAAACAAATCTGCATTGTTTATCCTTTTGATCTTTCTTTAAAAAAAGTTTCACAAAATTCTAACCTTTCATTGAAGTAAAACAATTGTGAAGAGGGAGATTCTGGAATCCACTGCTGCTTCAATGTATATCTTTTGAGTAATTTATAATCAAGTTATTACTTAATATTCATCCTTCTAAATATTAAATGATTTGAATGACTTCAAGCGTATGATTAAGCAGCTATTTTACTTTTCATCTTCAATCACTAGACTGTAGCTCTTACTGTGGGAAAGAACATGTTATCAAGATGTTTTGGGGAAGCAAGAGCTGACCAACTTCAACCTTGAAGTTGCTGTGTATCTGTGCTAGTATTTTTTGTTACAGATCCTGTATAAGAGAGGTGGACAAGCGCATATCTGTGAACTAGGTCACTTCGTGCCTAAACCATGGTCTTGGTGTCATCCGGATAATCGATGTGCTTCTGCCTATCAGTCCATGTGTGGACATTTTCTAAGTTGATCTATTTCTTAACCAGTCAGAATCATTCAACCTGAAGTAATGATGCAGTTTAGTGAACTGTGTAAAGTATAATTGCTGCTTCACTGAATGTGTTTGTGGGGCGGCCTACAAACTCCTTGCTGAGTACTGAAGCTGACTTCTGCTGATGAAACTGCAAACTATTCTTCAGTAAAATGTTCTTCAATTTATTTTTTTAAACTCTTGACTGCGGATCTTCATTCATCATATCTGGTCTTTGGGTTTTTAACTGTAAATTCCCCTACAACTGAAAGTAAGGGGAAACTCAAATTATGAAATAAATGTTTTTCCTCCAATGCATGTTGGCCACAATTATTGGCACCCCTAGAAATTCTTATGAGTAAAATATCTCTAAAGTATATTCCCATTCATATTTACGGGTTTTTTAGCACACCTGGGTGACTAGGAAGATGAAATTGTCCAGCCATGATTTCCTGTTACACAGGAGTATAAATATGAGGAGACACAAAGGCCAAATTCCCCTAATCATTCATCACAAGGGGTAAAACCAAAGAATTTAGTTCTGATGTGCAGCAAAAGATTGTTGAGCTTCACAAAATAGAAAGTGGCTGTAAGAAAATAGCTAAAGCATTAATCAAATCCCCATTTAAAGGAACACTCCACTTTTTTTGAAAATAGGCTCATTTTCCAACTCCCCTAGAGTTAAACAGTTGAGTTTTACCGTTTTCGAATCCATTCAGCTGATCTCCGTGTCTGGCGGTACCACTTTTAGCATAGCTTAGCATAGTTCATTGAATCTGATTAGACCGTTAGCATCTCCTTAAAAAATGACCAAAGAGTTTCAATATTTTTCCTATTTAAAACTTGACTCTTCTGTAGTTACATCATGTACTAAGACCGACGGAAAATGAAAAGTTGCAATTTTCTAGGCCGATATGGCTTGGAACTATACTCTCATTCTGGCGTAATAATCAAGGAAATTTGCTGCCGTACCATGGGTGCAGCAGGCGCAATGATATTACAAGTTTTAAATAGGAAAAATATTGAAAATCTTTGGTCATTTTTTAAGGAGATGCTAACGGTCTAATCAGATTCAATGAACGATGCTAAGCTATGCTAAAAGTGGTACCGCCAGACCCGGAGATCGGCTGAATGGATTCGAAAACGGTAAAACTCAACTGTTTAACTCTAAAGGAGTTGGAAAATGAGCCTATTTTCAAAAAAAGTGGAGTGTTCCTTTAAACCATCAGGGCAAAAATTAAGAATTTCCAATCAACTAAAGATGTTACAAATCTGCCTAGAAGAGGACGTGTGTCTATATTGTCCTAATGCACAGTGAGAAGGAGAGTTTGAGTGGCCAAAGACTCTCCAAGGATCACAGCTGGAGAATTGCAGAGATTAGTTGAGTCTTGGGGTCAGAAAGAATCAAACAGCACCTACATCACCACAAGTTGTTTGGGAGATTTTCAAGAAAAATCCTCTGCTCTCATCCAGAAACAATCTCCAGCATATTCAGTTGTCACACATGACTGGAACTTCAAAAGGGACCTGGTTTTATGGTCAGATGAAACTAAAAAAACAGAGCTTTTTGGCAGCAAACCCACCAGATGGGTTTGGTGCACACATGGATAAAAAGTACCCCATGTCCTCGTTAAATATACTGCTGGATCTTTGTTCATCTTGTTCAGATACATGGTATCATGGATTCTATCAAATACAGATAAAACAGATAAAAATCGAAATCTGACTGCTTCTGCTAGAAATCTTGTAGTGGGCAGTGGTTAGATCATCCATCAGGACAATGATCCAAAACAAACATCAAAACCAAAACAAAAATGTGTCACTAAGCACAAAATGAAGCTTCTGCCATGGCCATCCCAGTCCCCTGACCTGAACCCTAAAGAAAATGAGTGGAGTGAACTGAAGAGAAGAAGCACCAACATGGAGCTGGAAATCTGAAGGATCTGGAGGGATTCTGTATGGAGGAATGATCTCTGATCTCTTGTCAGGTGTTCTCCAAACTCATCAGGCATTATAGGTGAAGACTCAGGGCTGTTATCTTGGCAAAAGGAGGTTGCAATAATTGGGTGCCAATGTGAACTAGAGAAAAACATTCCCCCCCTAGGAAGAGTCCTGGTGGTTCCAAACTTCTTCCATTTACGGATGATGGAGGCCACTGCTCAGTGGGACCTTTAATGCTGCAGAAATTTTTCTGTACCCTTCCCCAGATCTGTGCCTCAATACAATCCTGTCTCTGAGGTCTACAGACAATTCCTTGGACTTCATGGCTTTGTTTGTGCTCTGACAGGCACTGTTAACTGTAGGATCTTATATAGACAGGGGTGGGCCTTTCCAAATCATGTCCAATCAACTGAATTTACCACAGGTGGACTCCAATCAAGTTGTAGAAACTTCTCAAGGATGATCAGTGGAAACAATATGCACCTGAGCTCAATTTTGAGTGTCATGGCAAAGGCTGTGAATACTTATGTACATGTGATTTTTTTCATTTTTTATTTTTTTAATAAATTTGCAAAAAATTCAAACAAACTTCTTTCACATTGTCATTATGGGGTATTGTTTGTAGAATTTTGAGGAAAATAATGAATGTAATCCCTTTTGGAATAATGCTGTAACATAACAAAATATGGAAAAAGTGAAGCGCTGTAAATACTCTGTGTGCACTGTATGTGAATAAGTATGTTGATTGTTGTGTAAATAAATAAAAAACTGAGAAAAAAAGGATATGAAGACTGCAGTGTTATTTATTTGATTAGCCTACTTTATTGAATTTTGGTAAGCTACCTGAAAACTATTAGACATGCCTGAAGAGCACTGTTTATTTCATTTGTATATATTGTATTTATTTGTGCTTTTGCTTTAAATTTGATTGTTCTTTTTTATTACTAACTGTTTACTTGTCTTTAAAAATGTAGGCTATTAAATTTATATTATAGTTAAGCTAGTAGTTTTAGTTGTGGTATCGAAAATGGAATAGAGGACTGTGAATTTTTTACAAGTATCTAAAATTTTAGTGTCAAAACTGCCTGTTTTTGTGCCATGCCTGGTAAAAAATATTTTTGGCCGGTAAATTTTCTTAAGTCACCAGCCATTGGCAGGTGTGGCAAAAAGTCAGTTTTAGGCCCTGGGCCTACACGTTAAACATGAAGAATGCCTATTTTTCACATGCCTGACTAGCGGACTTACCATAATATGGAGCTAGAATTATGACAATACTATTTGAATTTGAATTGTGTAAATTTGAATTATAGACAAGTGTAATTTAATAAAATTTAATATTATGTGGCATTTTACATAGTTCTGGATTTAATTTTTTAAAACTTGAATATTAAACATTTGAAATTGAACACAACTGAAATGTTTTCATGCCAGTATTTTATAGAGATGTATTTTCAAACAGCAGATTTTTCATTCTGAAATTTTAGACTGCAAATATCCATTTCGGCCAATTACAGAGCTGAAGTTGTTTTTCTGAGGCGAGTCTGTGCTTAAACATTTCTGAGCTGTATTTATATGTTAGGTTGGCTTTTTCAGCACTTAAAACATTTGTCTAAGTTTCTCTATTGTTTGTTTTAAAGTATATTTGGTGTGAAAGTGATTAGCATGCTACTGTGTCTACACAGGACGCGAGCGACGTGACAATAGAACCCATTGATTATAATCAGTAATATAATGTCTACACTGGATGCAGGCGGCGTTCAAAAATCTGCTGTTTGAAAATACATGTCTATAAAATTCTGGCATGAAAACATTTCAGTTGTGTTCAATTTCAAATGTTTAATATTCAAGTTTTAAAAAATAAAATTCAGAACTATGTAAAATGCCACATAATATTCAATTTTATTAAATTACAATTGTCTATAATTCAAATTTACACAATTCAAATTCAAATAGTATTGTCATAATTTTAGCTCCATAGTTAAGGGACAAGTGCTTTGCTGTGGACAAAAATTCACAAATCAAGATGGTCAAGATTACACTGGTTCCAGTGTTCTAATTGTCCAACTTTTGGAGTTGCATTATAAAATTCAGAGTCACTATGAAAAAAAAAAAAATTCGGACCGGAAGACCATGTCACCTGAATTCACAAATCATGCGAATCATGCATATCAGTGCACTGCGAATTTAAAGCAAAAAGATATCTGCATATCAAAAGCATTACTGGTCCTTTTCATTAAGGAATACTTCATTTTGGATGTACTAGGCCTACTACTAAAGATGTGGGCAGCACACCTTGTTAGACATCTCAACTATCTGAAATTTGTTTTAATGTAATAGATTATAGCCATATTGTTTATGTTCAGCAGCCTACACCATCTCAACCAGTGTGGGTGAACTCACATTTATGGGCGAGTCTTTAGCCAACATTTTTTCCCAATAATAGCCTATAATCATCGCAACTTGAGGTTTCCATTGAAGAGTATCTATGGTATGTAAACAATCGAGACGTACGACGTAATGTTTCCGTGACGTCCGTACGCATAGCCTACCAGAGCCGTTGAAAAACACTCCCGTAGACTTCCATGGTAACTGAGGAAAGCGGAAGTAACGCGTGTCGTGGAGCAACTATAAAGTACTAAACTAAAGTAAAGTTGGCCGCATATTCACAGATTCGAATTTCCCTGGATCAATAACTCGTGAGCTAAACGCGGTTGGTACACAAATAATCTCTTTTCAATCGTAGTAATGTAGAGAAGCAGCTACAACCTAATTTTCCTTAAAACCAGCTTTCCCCCGCAGTGGACAAAAAAAAAGGCAGATTGGAAGGGACCGTTTGCAAAGTGCAAAACCCGAAAAGCAGTACATCTCCGTGTACTACATCTACAACACTTAGTGTGGAAATATATGCTTTCCCTACAGTAGTTCATGCTGTATGATTATGATAAAAATTATGCAAAAAGAGTGTTGTAGTATAACCATCAGGACATCAGTGATGTGTGAAGTGAATTTGGTGACAGTACAGTGTATTACAGTGAAGTTATTAAATTTTTCATAATAGTCAAGTCATTGAATATTTTTCACTATAGAAAATCATAAAAATTATGCAAAAATACATTTTCCCAAAATAAGTGTTGTAGTATAACTATCAGAACAGCAGTGATGTGTGAACTGAGTTTGGTGACACTACAGTGTGTAACATTGAAGTTATTGACTGTTTTTGTAGTATTGCTTTTCGGGTTTTGCACTTTGCAGACGGTCCCTTCGAATCTTTCTCTCAGCCTTCTTCGCATAGACATCAATGTATTTTGTCCACTGCGGAGGAAAGCTGGTTTTGAGAAAAATTAGGTTGTAGCTGCTTGTCTACGATTGAAAAGAGGTGTTATTTGTGTACCAACAGCGTTTAGCTTACGAGTCTATGAATCTATCTATGAAAATCTATGAATATGCGGCCAACTTTACTTAAGTTAGTTACTAACACTGCATTGAACACCATTCATTTCAGTGTTTCTTAAAGGGGTGGTTCAGTGTTTTTTTTCTAGGCTTGACTGTGTTTATGGGGCGCAGTTTAACATGTCCTAATGCTTAGTTTAAAAAGAAAAAACGCTGTATTTTTCATATATATTTACATTTATTCTACACCGCTGTTTCCATTGTCATTTGAAAGGCTGGTTTGATCTATGATACCCCTCCCTCCGAAATATGCAATGGGCTCAGATCGGTTAGCTGGCCCAGTGTATTGTGATTCGCTGAAGCGTCCGGGAACGCCACGCCCCTTACCATTAGTTTTTACATGTGCTTCGGTGGAAATGTAAATAATGTAGTCTATATTGCCGTATGAAATTGACCTGAATCAGACCCAGATAGCAGTAAGGAAGAAGAGGGTCAAGCAGAACCTCTGCAAGCACGGTTTTTAAAGGACGTTTATGAATGGTAAGTATTTCCTTTTGTACTTGTGTCAAAGTGTTTAGATATGCTGTCACTTGTAAATGTTACTGCTGTTTGTTAGCTTTCAATATACGGTTTTATCCTGATTAAAGCTTTACTGTAGCTGAATGCATGACTGAGTAGTAGCATTTTTGTAAAGGTATCTTTTAATTTATAGCATGAACAACTGTTTGTCTATGAACATAGAAGTTTGTTGGTGTTTGTTGGCGTTTGTTGGAGAATAGAATTAGAATTGCAATAGAATTTAGCTAACTGGCTAAGCCAAACCGTGTTGTCTTTGTTTACGTCCTTGATGCAACCAAAAATAGCAACACAATACATTTAAAAGACATGTACAAACAATAAAATGTACTTACAGTTAGGGGCCCATAAACAGCAGCTTCTGCTTTTAAAGTGGGAACTAGTGATGGCCGAGGGAGGAGGGGAATCCAAGATGGCGGAGTGAGCGGTAGCATTTATGCAGGCTCTGATAAATTAGTTTAATAATGTCCTAAAATTGATACATCTGGCAAAGAAACCTACCAGAAGTGTAGAAATTACATCCATCATTATCTGAATTTTGGTTTTGGTGTACAACCTATAAAGAGTCCTCCGGTTCTTTAAATTTAAACGAGATGGCTAACCAAGCCGATACCGGACAAGCCGACCATGAATATAACATGAGCTCTCATGGAGGCATGTGACGAAGAAGTAGTTGAAGCGATGATGGAAGAAACTGCCAAAGTAAGACATGAACACACACCTGTGCCCAGTCCGAACCCCAAGAAAAAATACAGGAGAAAGTCAAAAGTAAACAAGCTGATGAAATCACAAACAAAGTGATCTTTGACGCAATTCAAACTCTAATTAAGAGATTTGACGAGCAGGATCAGAGATTGAAAATTATCGAAAAAAGAATGGAGGAAAATGCACACGCAGGTAAAGAGAACAAAGAAGACAATGGAAGAATGAAAGATGAAATAATGGACTTGAGGAAGGAGAACGTCTCACTAAAACAACAGTGTTTGGAGCAAGCCAGATACAAGAGAAGATGGGATCTCAGACTAATCGGCCTCCCAGAAAAAGAAAAAGAAGACACAAGAGAAGTAGTGATTGGAATCCTTACCCGGGTGATTCCGCTGTCAGTGGAGAAACTCCGGGGGTCGGTAGATACAGTGCATCGTTTGGGAAAGAGGAACGACGCCGCTACTAATAAGTTACTCAGGCCAGTGATCATTCAGTTCGCAATGCGAAATGTTCGAGACGAAGTGTGGAAAAAATCGAGAGAAGCAAGAGTGTGTAAAGAGATGAACATCCAGTTCTAAGAAGACTTCTCAAAGGAAGATCGTGAAGCTCGTGCTAAGTTGTGGCCAAAAGTGCAAGAAGCTAGAAAAAATGGGAAAAGAGCGTTCTTAAAAGAAGGCTATGCACTCATTGATGGCCTGAGAGTTGACCCGTAACTTTAATGATCCCAAAAGGTAACGTCCAAATTTAAGGTTAAAGTATTCAAAGTTTGTCACTATATCAGATGGAAATAATCTGTTAATGCTGTCAAAGAAAATGTAGTTAAAAACAGATCATTTGCAATAAGTTGGTAGGTATGGTTTTGTATTGTGTTCTAAAGGACAACATGTATGCATACTAGAACGAAGTTGAGTTCATATAAGAGTTACATTATTCATCTATATCTGTTTCTTTTCTATCTTTGAATGTCAGGGGGTTAAAAAATAGTGTTAAGCGTAAAGCTTTTTATTTTGCAAGGAACAAAAAGCAAATTGCGTCTTCTTACAAGAGACTCATTCTGTTTTGAATGATGAAAAATTTGGGATAATACAGTGGGGTGATTTAGCCTTGTTTGCACATGAATCTTCACATTCAGCTGGAGTGATGTTATTATTTAACAGATTTGAAGGCTCTGTAATTGTTCATGAAGGGGACAAAGAAGGTCACTGGTTAATGGTAGCTGTGGAAATAAATGACATATGTTATATATTATTATGTATTTATGGTTATAATAACAGTGTGGCCAACAGAGAAATGTTAGAGAAGCTGGGTAATTTCGTTAACGAATAGAAAATAATCTACAAGTCAGATAATGTGATAATAGGAGGAGATTTTAATATAGCCCCTGATTCATGGTTAGACCGAAAACCCCAAAGAAGTTCACATTCTGTGTATAATGATATTATATTGAATTTATGTACTTTAACAAATGTGGTTGATTATTGGAGGGTATCTAACCCAAACAGCATTCATCATACATGGTATAACCCCTCAGGAAATGGACAAAGCTCAAGACTAGATTATTATCTTATTTCTAGTGAATTATGTAATGATGTCTTAGATTGTATCATTTCAGCTTCCCCACTTACGAATCATTGCATGATTACTCTGTCCTTATCAATTTCTAAGAAATCTCAGATCTCTCCTAATATTTGGAAGTTCAATAATGATTTGTTAAAAAAAATGATAACTTTTGTCAACAGGTGATTTCTCTCATTGAGGAGATTGATATGTCTTGCATGAATAAATGGGAATGGTTTAAATTTAAGGTCAAACAAATAGCCATTGATACAGGAAAGCTCTTATCAGTGATGATAAAACAAAAACAAAAGGAACTGATTGGGGAAATAAATTTATTGGCAGTTAATACACAAGTATCACCAGAAAACACAGCAAAACTACAAATCTTGCAATCTCAATTAGATGAGTTGTATTCAGAAAAAGCAAATGGAGCTTATGTCCGTTCAAGATCCTGGTGAATTGAAAAAGGTGAAAAAAGTTCATCATATTTTTTCGGCCTTGAAAAACAAAGACAAAAAAAGAAAAAAATTCAATTCATACAAAACACCCTTACATGTTTGAATGTATTTGTTAAATTGCCCGAGTTGAAGATTGGAGAAGTGTACATTGGGGGAAAAAAAGTGTAATAACAAATAGGGAATGTACTGAAATGTAAATTATTCTACGATTTCAACACACCAGCAAAAGTTAAAATTTTTGATCACGAAACATTTAGAAACAAGTACTGTTATTATCTTAAATGGCCAATTATGCCTAAAATGAAAGATATGCAGTTTAGAATCATCAATAATGTTTATCCTGCTGCTGAAACTTTACGGAAAAGATTCCGTTTTGAAGTTGATTTCTGTGGATTCTGCTCAGAAAAGCCTGAAACCACTGAACATTTATTTTTTTCTTGTCCAGTCTCATTGCAGTTCTGCAGGATCTTTATGCAAAAGATAATGTGTGCAAATGTGCAATTTGTCCGTCATTAAAACGATGGCATCACATTTAGGCTAAGTCATCATCAATAGGTTATGAGCGCTCAGTTTTTCCTGTTATAAATTGAGATTCCAAAATCTCAATTTATAAAAGATGTAATACTACTGTATGCACAGGCTATTTAAGGCTATTTGTAGGGTACTGGCTATGACTAACTTAGCTGGCAAATGCTAGCCCCCTCCCTCTCTCTCCGCCGCCGGTCCGGTCTCAGGCCTCAAATGCATAAAATATGAGCCTTTATAGACATACTAGTGTTTCTTCCGTAAAGACAACGTTGTACTTATTCAAACAACAAGATATTTATTTACCGTTGCAAGACGTTCAGCTGCTCTGCTGTGGAACTTCAGTTTGCTGCACTCAGGGGGCAGAGTTAAGAGGTTTGACTGACAGTTTGAGCGGATCCAAAAAGATTTTGTAACAAGCTCTTTTTAATACCTTTAATTGGCTAAATATATTTGTAAATCAGACAGACAGACGTAAATGGTGACCAATAGCATTGAATTATTGAAGAAAATAAATAAAATAAAACACCTCCCAAAAAAAAAGGGCACTTCAAAGTGTAAGGACAAAAAGGGCATGTGCTCTGCACAGGTTGAGCCCTACCTGTGCACGTGCCTGCTTTACCCTATGGTTTTACCTGATCTCTGATCAGTTTTATATATTTGTAGATGTTTTAATTAGACGTTAGAATAATTAAAATGAATAATGGTAGTTATTAATCTCTTATTTGCCTGTTTAGCTTGAGCCATGGAACAGAGAAACAAGCCCTGAACACATATTATACAGACACTCTATATTTAATCTTATTAGATGATTAGTTAATTGCATAGATTTTACTTTCAATAAAACTTTTGCAATACATTTGTAAAAGGTGTTTTTATGCATGTTTGGCCTGAGTTTTGTTGCATTTACACTGTTCTGACCACTAGGGGTCACCGTGGAGACGGGTGTCAGATTGTTTCGAAGCCTCGACACATTACGGCACATTTGCTTCAATTGCTTCAGTGTTTCGCGAAGCCTCGATCTGCCCATCACTAGTGGGAACTGCTTCATCTTTCAGTAATAGCCTTGGTGCAAATCCAGCATTGAACTTGTGTAGATTCTGGAAGCTGTCTTCCATGTCGCATCCAGTGTCAGACAATATCACTGATTATAATGGGTTCTGTTATCTTTTGACGCGTCGCATCGCGCCGTGAGTGTCTGGTGTAGACAACTCTTCCGCTTCCATAATGCCTTGCCCACTTTGTTGCGTGTTCCCGTGGGCAGGGTTTATGTTAATTGCAGGGTTTATGACAGGGCCAGGCTCTGGACTGGGCTCGTCAAAGTGCTTCGGCTAGGGGTAATTGACGGGCAGCACGAGGAGTGGCAGCGCCATTTTCAAACAGTGTTTGAATTACAAACAGTTACCGGGACGGTTTCCTTTCAATGGATCATTCTAAGTTGCGTGGAGAAAAAGCAAGTCATCAGCTGGTGTGAAAAAAGAAGTTTAAAACGTTAAATTGTTAAAAGTAGAAATGCAATGCAATGTATGTTTTGTCCATTGGGTGTCACTCTAATGTCACTCTAATACTTGCTTATTTCTGCCACCGACACCAGCGGCTTAATGGAAGGCCGTAATAGTGGTCAAAGCCACCCGTATGGGAAAGAACCAAAGAGAAGAAGGTAGAGAAAGCTCTGCGGTATTATTGACATTCATGGGAGAAGATTTGCCAGAGAAAGTCATGCTAGGATATCTGTGTTTTAGAGTCAGGAAGTATGAAAGACCTCCTCTGAGATGTTATAAGTGTCAGAGGTTTGGGCACATAGCAGCGGTGTGTAGAGGTAAACACAGATGTGGAAATTGTAGTGAAGATCATGACATTAAAGAGTGTAAAAGTCAGAGTAAGTGCTGTAATTGTGGGGGAAACCATGTGGCTGCATTTAAAGGGTGTCCCTCTCATGAAAAGGCTATGTTAGTGGAGAAAGTAAGAGATGAGAATAAGGTTTCGTACGCAGAAGCAGTGAGAAGGACTGAGGGAGCGGTAGTGGTCAAGCTAGGGCCAGAGAAGCTACAAAAGTGTACTCAAAAGTCCCAGATGATTATATAATGATCAAAAAGAAGGCTTTTTTGACTTTTTTTTCAGAAGAATTAAAGAGTTGGCAAAGAATAAGTCAGATGTTGCAAGAGAAGTGATTGCAGATAAATTTCT
Organism: Ctenopharyngodon idella; assembly: GCF_019924925.1. Lineage (NCBI taxonomy): Eukaryota > Metazoa > Chordata > Actinopteri > Cypriniformes > Xenocyprididae > Ctenopharyngodon > Ctenopharyngodon idella. The sequence goes on along the minus strand of NC_067232.1, from coordinate 16,211,094 downwards.
CAAGATCAAGGACATTTACCCAGAGATGTTGTATAAGTACATGCATGAAGGGTTATCAGGGAGTCAGCAGGTTCTTATCAGGGAGGGGAGAGATAAGGTAGTTGAGGAATATGTGACAACTGAGGATGAGATGGACTGTTAAGTATATATTTATCTGTGCATACTTTAACTATATGTTTTATGTTCTGCAATGGAATGCTAGAAGTTTAGTAGCCAATGAATTCAAGAGATTTATTGATGCATTTGTTGAAAAACCTGATGTGATATGTGTCCAGAAGTCATGGCTTAAACCTTGTTTAGATTTTGTTATTCCAGGATATGAAAGTTTTAGAGCAGATCGAGTAAATAGAGTTGGAGGTGGATGTGTCACTTTTATTAAAAATGGTTTACAATATAATAAAGTAGAAATCAGCATAGAGCTTGAATGTGTGGTTGTTATAGTTTAGTCAGAGCAGGGAAGGATTTTAATAGTTAATTATTATAATCCAGGGTTGCAGTTAGAAGAAGAAATAAAGGAAGGGATCATGGCTAAAGTTGAGTTGCCAGTGATTTGGACTGGGGATTTTTAATGCTCACAGTGGAATTTGGGGCAGTAGTACTCGAGATAGAAACGGTTCAGTCCTGGAGGAGTTTATTGATAATCATAGATTGGTAGTGTTGAATGATGGCAGGCCAACTTGGTTTCAAACATGTCGTGGGGCAGCCTCATGTATTGACCTAACCTTTACTTCCCCTGAGCTTGCCACAGTGGGACAATGGGATATAATGGATCAGTATACTATTGGAAGTGACTGTGTTCCAATTTTAAGCAGGATTGGGAGAAGGTTAATTAAAGAACTGGGTTACAGACCAAAGAAATATAATTATTCAAAAGCAAAATGGGATGAATTTAAAGAAAGGACTCAGGAATTGGTGCATAATGTGTTTCAAGGAGATTTAGATAGATGGAATAGTTCAGTTTGTGACATATTAATAAAGGCTGCAGATGAGTTTATTCCAAGAGTTGAATTATCAAAAGAAGGCTTATCTGGCTAGAAGTTTATCAGATAAACATTGGGAGTTTCAGATAAGAGGTGGAAGGGATAGAAAGGGGAGCATGATTAACACTGGACAAGAGAGCTCAAGAAATGGGTATGAAATATTTTATAATAGGACCTGCAGTGTGTTGGTCTCCAATCCATCCATGGTTTCTGTCGGAGCCTATAGTTGATTTGTCATTGCTAGATCAAATGAAGGAAGATAATGGGGATCCTGTAGCCTTGGTCTATGAAGGCTACTGGAAACTGGTCAGGACTGTTTGCAGATATTTACTGATGGATCTATGATCCCACTCAACAGAAAATCAGCAATAGGGATAAGTATCCCTCAATTATGTATTAAACACGGATTGCGATTACCAGATAACATGTCAGTCTTTTCGACAGAACTAGTAGCAATTTTGCGGGCCCATGGGTGGCTGGAGGGACAAAGACCTGGAAAAAATGTTTTATGTTCAGATTCCACTGCAGCACTAATGGCAATTAAAGGTAGGATTAACAGTGAGGCCAGACCAGATTTAATATTAGAAATTCTTGTTGCACTAAATCGGGTGATAAAAATGGGAAATGGGTTTTATGTGGGTTCCAGCACATGTAGGGATTCAGGGGAATGAAGAGGCTGATGAGATGGCAAAAAAAACTACACACAAGAGTGAAGTTGATTTGAATGCAATGTGTGGAAAAGTTGAGTGCAAGAGTATTATACAGCAAAAAATATTACAACTATGGCAGAAAGAATAGGAAGAAGGGAATAAGGGCAGGCATTATTTTTCAATTCAGCCTACATTAATGCACACTTAAAGAATTCAGATGCGAAAGCCTCTAAGTGCCGTCTGAAATTTTCTTCTAAATGAGCATATTGCTATTTCATAGAATTTATCTTACATATTGTTTACTTATTTTGATCCTTTACAATTTTAGCAATATGTTCAGTCTTGGTTTGTGATTATTGTCAGGGTTTTCTTTCTTCTAGCCACTAAGGGAGGCATTTCCAAGGTTCTCATGTGTCTGATCTTGTATTCCTTAAGTTGCTTGTTCTTTCTGTTCATCAGTCCTCAAGTCTGTCCTTGTGAGTACCTTTTATTTTCTTTATTATCAGTTATTTTCTTTTTAAATATTGTGACTTGGTGTGGGGATTTTTTGCTCTGTTTTTGATTGTATTGATTTTTTTTTTTTTTTTTGAACATGTTCTCTCTTTTTAATGCAGTGTCTAACACCTTAATCATAGCTACAGTCTCATTGTCTGATCAGGTGTCCTGAAACTCTAATCTACCGTAGTACCGCACCTTTTCATTAAGTAATACTTCTCTGGATGGAGTAATAACTTAAATGTCAGAGTTTCTCAACTGGTGGGTCGTAAGACTATTCTGAGTGGGTCGCGGAGTGCATGAGAAAACCGATTCAGTATCTACGGTAATATGTTGTCAGGCTATATGTCAGTGTCATTATTCTAACGTTATTTTCGTAGCTTGTTACGAAATAAGAAGCCTGTCACCCCAGAAAACCGAACATTCCTGTCCTGTCAGACGTTATGCTGTGCTGTTCGCACTCTCCAATTGAATGCGTGAATGTGGCGGCGCTGTATATCACTTCAAGCACAAGAGAAACTGCGAGCATGCAACGTTATAGTTACGTTCTCAATTAGTAAGTCATGAAATAAAATAAAGCAATAAGCCCCAAGAAGCCGTGGTTTACAGTAAATTTATAACAGCAAAGGGGCGTTGTTAGGCACGACGCGGAGCGGAAAACGGTTACCACACAATACAAATATTAAAGGCAAAAAATATGTATCAGTGCAACTTTCATGAAGTAAAATCATTAAAAGGCTTTCTTCCGCTGGAAAAAAATAGTCCCTAACCGTGAACAGCAACAGAAGTTACATTATAACGCCATTAGATGGCGGCAAAGACTGTCTTCATGAGCGAGTCACTCAGTGAGTAGCATCAGCCTGCACAACCAGAGGCTGCATTTCTAGGACCCTAGATGTTTCAAATGTGAATCAATTTTTATTTGTTTAACATTAAAAACAATTGTGATGCATTTAATTGCGAAGTGAGGTGATCGTGAGTTGCTAAATAGTCTTGAATGCACTTTATAGCCATCATATATTAGCTTATAATGCTGTGAAACGAATTGTTAGCATATTCGTTTAACAAAACTGTAGCACGACTGGCAAGCTTGTGTTGACTTAGTGACTATGGTATGATTATTAATCCTAGCCAGTACAATAAACTGTAGCATTTTATGCATTGTTTTTCCATTTTAAGTAAGTTAAAATAATCTTAATGTTTTAAATGTCACGTGTGTGCTCACTGTCAGCCTGCCCAGGTCAAAAAATACTAAATTACTATAGTTATGTTACCACAGCAACTATAGAATTACCACAACAAATTAATTCAAGTACTTTACTATAGTATGGTTAAAAAAAAAAACTATAGTATTTACTATAAATTACTATAGTGTTTTTTTTCACCTGGGCATGTTTACCCCACAATACATGTTATGAGCATGTCTCTTCATTTTGACATTGTTTTTATAATGTTGATTGAAGCATTTGACATTTTTAATAGACATAACAGAGAGGCCATCATAATAATTGACTGTTAAAATACCACGTGTTAGATTGTGTCATGTACTGTGTACTCTATAAGTGATTTCAGTGCAGGCAATATATGACAAAAGAATAATAAATAAATTGGTCAAGTACTAGGCTTAGGCCTAATTTATGTCTATTTATTTATATGAAATGAACTTAAAATGTTTATTTGACCAATTGGACTCTCTCTTTTTCAAGAAACACATAACAATCCAAGAAGGAAGATCCTTTCCTGGACTAAAGAGATGCACCACATGCTGCAAGGAGTTCCTCTGCCCGTTCTGCAGTTCTGCTTTGTTTCACCCAACAAAGTGGAGCAAAGTGAAATCCCATTTGGAGAGCCATTTCAAACGCACAGTTCTCTATGAAGGTAACATTAGCAAACATTCTTTTGGGAAATGCAATGTTATGATTAATTCAATTTGACCTCAATTCCTAGATCTGTGTATATTTCAATGAACAATTTTCTTTTGATAGACCATCATTTATGGCCTGGCTGGGCTGCAGAATTTCTCTGTGGGATGCTGAGAAGGCCTTCTTCTCTGGTCCGGATTATCATCACATGTAAGAGTAGAAAATGTAATTTTTTTACACTGTGTCCAATGTATCATTTTTTAAGCATTAACAGTATTTCTGTTAACCCAGCAGTGGTTATGTTCTCCATTAACTATTTTAGTGAAGTGGAAGAAAAGAGAAAAGAGGGGAGAGCATCCATTGGTAGGTAGTGCTGCTGCATACTTCACAATCTGTGCTTTAAATATTTAAAGGTCAGGAAAAGTCATGTCAATAACATGTTATTTCTATTCAGATCTCTTGCATCTCTCTCTATTTATTTATTTTTTCTCAGTTCAGATGGGCTTTGTTGACATGAAAGTTTTATTTTCTTGAGAACCTTTGTTCCCACGGCATCAAAATAAAATGTTTCCAAATCTTTGAACAGTATGCAATAACAGTAATATGAACATTAATTGGTATGAAGATTGACATAATTATTTTTGTATCATATATAATGTGTGTGCTCTGTGGTCACTAAGATCTTTTAAATATTGAACATGTTTAACTAAATGTTCCTTATTTCATTCACTTCTCTCTCTCTCTCTCTCTCTCTCTCTCTCTTAGGAGTCAGTGAAGACGTCACTTAAGTTCTTTCTGTGTGGTTCACGTCACGAACAAATTTGTTTTTGTGTGTTCAACTGTTGTAATATATTATTTTATAAAATATACACAATCTTAAATATACCCCCAGAGTCGTCCTTGTGTCTTCCCTCTGTACTTGAAAATGTGGTTGATCTGACTGAAAAGGCTATACCATGATTCCTTGTTTATTTTACTTGATGACTTATATTATGCTAGTTAGTCACAATAATTAATCAACATTCGGCTCTTGGCAACGAGGTTTAATTGCAAGAATGAAAGTAGTATTTGGGTATTATAAACCTTTTAAAAACTTTAATTAGTTAGAATTGGGTGGAAATACTGCCTTTGTGGCACTTTTTTCAGTTATCCAGTACTAGGGTACACTGCGGTTCTCCGATTCGGTAGGTGGCGCTGTCACAAAAAAAACTAGGGTCCTAGAAATGCGGTCCTAGATCTGCGGTCCTGAAAGTGCAACCTCCGGTATTGCAGACGGATAATATTGGGGCAAACGGGAGGAAATTTGGTCATTTTTGTGCCCATCTCTATTAACTTTTTGAGCGGTACGGTCCCAGATAGGGCTGGGAATCGATTCCAAAAAGAATCGATTCCGAGGCGTTTGGAATCGAGAGTCGATTCCAAAGTTCGGAATCGAGAGTCGATTCCAAAGTTCGGAATCGATTCCATTAAGGGGAATCGACTCCTCATTTAGGGCCTTTATTAGTTCAAAACTATAATTAATTTGCCTCTTGCTTGCTAATAGTGACTGGAAGTCCGATTCATTTCCTCAAAAGGGTTCTTCCGGGTAGTTCATGTCAATGAACCAGTTCAAAAACCTATTCAGCCGTTATTTTACGGTGAATCTGGCTTATGCTCTCTGCACTTTTGAGCGCTGCATGGACTTACGAGAGAATAGATCATGACTTGATCGAGGGTCTTGATTAGTTTTTATTTTAAATAAAATGCTATTTTTTAAACCCTTTTCTTTCTATCAGCTAATAATTCTGAAAGAAAACGTGTCGTGAGCACAGATCAGTTTTGGCTGAGAGCCTTAATCGCTATATAGCCTAGTAAAAAACAACTTCCCCACACATCTGATTGACAGATAAATCACGCGCTCTTATACCAGTGTTGTTGCTAATGTTCTGCTTATTGCACAGTTTGGTTTATATATTAATTCTGGGCAAAGCATACAGTTAAAGTAAACGTCTAGCTGAACTGTGCACGTAGACACTGTGTCTGTCTAAGGTTTTTTTTTAATTTTTTTTTTTAAAGTGATACTGCTGGGCTATAGACTATGACCCATTTCAGGTGTAATGCAGCCAAAAAGCTTCATATTATGAGAAGGCTACGTTCTAAGACTTTAAAGGAACACTCCACTTTTTTTGAAAATAGGCTAATTTTCCAACTCCCCTAGAGTTAAACAGTTGAGTTTTACCGTTTTCGAATCCATTCAGCTGATCTCCGGGTCTGGCGGGACCACTTTTAGCATAGCTTAGCATAGTTCATAGAATCTGATTAGACCATTAGCATCTCCTTAAAAAATGACCAAAGAGTTTCAATATTTTTCCTTTTTAAAACTTGACTCTTCTGTAGTTACATTGTGTACTGAGACTGATGGAAAATGAAAAGTTGTGATTTTCTAGGCCGATATGGCTAGGAACTATACTCTCGTTCCGGCGTGATAATCAAGAAACTTTGCTGCCGTACCATGGGTGCAGCAGGCGCAATGATATTACGCAGCGCCTGTGACCCCCTGCTTGCACAGGGAGCGTGCCTTGCAACCATGGAGACATTTGTGAGAAACGCTGAACTTATGAAAGGGTTAATACCTAATTCCATTGCATTATTATTATTTACTTTTGAACAAAGTCTTTTCATGTAAAGTGATAATATAATTGCACTTTTATTTTCTCTATTTGAAAGTTTTTAATGTTCTTTTTTGATGTTGTGTTTTTAAAACGTGATGTTAATAAAATAAATTTTAATAAATTTTAACAGTTAAACTTAAAGCCTAGTTTATTACCATTTTGTTGGGGCGATTGGGGACAGGTGGGGCTCGGAACCCTTTCCACCTCCAAAGTGGGGAATGGCAGAAAAAGTTTGAGAAACACTGAAGTAAGCTCTGTCAAACTGGAGATTTATTTATTTATTTATTTTTTTTATAATTGCAAATTGAGGATACATATATTAACAATGAGAAGAAAAAAAATACAATAAAATAAAATAGGGGGCATACAGACATCACAAGAGGTTATAATTAAATCAACACAGTATTAGATTTTGACAATGTCAACAAAATAATAAATAAATTTAAAGGTTCTTTACAACAAATTCAAGAATGTCAAGGATGTTAAACGTTCCTAAAGGAAGTAAAAAGGGACTTTAAATCAGAAGAAAACATACTAAAATTGGGATTACAGTGGATAGTTCTGGCTTTGTGAAGATGAAATTTACCCAGAAGACAAAGCAGTAAAACATTGTAATCAAGTAACATCCTTAGAATGAAAATCAGACAAGAAAATGATTCAGTCATTTGTACCAGTTTGCTACATCAGCAGAAAACTAACATGGTAACTTCTGACCAAAAGGACTGAGAATGGGCACTGATAATACAAATGTAAAACTGATTCTTCTTCAGTATTGCAAAAGGAACATAAAGAAGATACATTCTCAGGAAAAAAAAGAAAAACAAAATTACAAGAGAAGGCCTAATATCTATGAGCACGTTCTTTAATTTTACTAGGGATGAAAAGTTTGTGAGGAAAAGTCCATAAATTATTTAAATTGGAGTTCGGATAACAGATACTCCATTTAGATTGTGCTTCAGGGAGGGACTATTTTTAGCTGTATCTATGATACGTAAACAATCATACCGTGTGACGTATGACGTAATGTGTCAGTGACGTCCTTACGCAAACACCAGTTGTATCGAGAACTCTCTTGTTGTTATTTGAAAGGTTCACAAATGCACCGTCATATCACCATAATATAAAAAACTGCGTGAGAGAGAGAGAGAGAGCGAGAATTAATTAATGATATGAACAAGATAAAGTTAGTAACATTACAGCATAATTATGAACTACTTTTATTTAAATAGAAAAAAAAGACATGAAACTCGCGAGAGATTCGTCACGTGATTTTGTCATGGCAACACAGCAACCACCTCATAACAGTTTGATCTGCACCTCGGTTTAAACAAAACAATTTACCACTACAAATCACAGTTTAGATATCGCTGGTATAGGTGTGTGCTTAAACTTAAACATTAAAAATAAGCACACACATTATGCACATGTACATGTTTGATTTCGTAACACAAAATGTAGCCTACTCAGCTGTCAACGTTTCAGCGCACACATTTGAAATATTCTCGGTTGACAACGCTTTAGCACAAAAATACATTTCCAAGTTAATACATTTAATAGACTAAAACGATTAAAAGCTGTCAAGGAATCTGCTCAGCAGCACTTACGAGTACGACCACGTCCGGATGTTTTTCGAAATAAAATCAACCATCTTTAGTTTTTCTAGCTTTCGCCAACCAGGAATCATGATTCTTCTTTCCTTCTTTCATTAACTCGGTGTTTTGGTTCACAACTCGCTCAACCAGAATTTCGTCATTAGAGGCGGCGCCTGCAGGCTAAATAAATAGAGTGGAGATATGTGGACTGACATCTCAAAGTTCATCAGGTGTGATCGGGATCGGATCTCTGCAGTTGATCTGCTCGGACGGCTTCCCCGACAAACCACAGAGCAGAGGACAGTCGAAGTTCATCTGGTGTGATTCAGGCACTAAGATTTACCTGCTACTAACAGCCGTGGATCGGGATATGAACTTGAAAGTGTTCTGCCTGTCTCTCCTTCTTTTTGAAGCCTCCTGTTTCAGTGAGTATCTGATAAATTATTGAAGCTTTTATGAAAGTGATGTTTTTGAAGCCAGTCAGAAATCCAAATTATCCAGCCAATATGAACTGTAAGAACTATTTGTAGAGGTAGACTAATTGACTGATCAATCAAAGGTGAGAATATTCAACATTCCAGCGTACTGGGAAATTTTTCCCTCCTTGTTCTGCCAGTTTTGTAAAGTGTAGGTGGTGTAAGGGCTTTTCATTAATTATGTTTAAAGGAAAAACTTTAATCTAGAAGTCAAATGTGGTTTCTTCAAAATAATCTCACCCACATTTTATCGGTTTCTCACCCGAGGCAAGAAAAGCTTTGACAGCTTGATCAGTACACTGTTCCTCTACACTTAATGGCATAAAACAATTCTGTAATAAACTGTGTGAAGTAATAGGCTATACAAAAATGATATTTTAATCAGTCAGAGTAATTAATGTCAGAGAATATTTTATTCATTTTTATTTTTAGAAGAGGTTTTTGTTTTTATTTTATTCCATGCACCTTGTTGCTGGACATGTTAAATTGCACCAGATTAATCATATTACACTATTTTTAGAAGAGGAAATGTTGTGAAATACTTAGCGAAACAATCATCTCATCAACCATGAATGCAGCTTTCTGTAAATCATTTTGGCATGTCAAGATCTGCCAACAAAATCATACAGCAAGTAATGATTGATTGTGAAACTCAAATGCTGATATATTTTCTCTCCTTCTCTTTCTAGCTGAGTTTGAGATTACTGTGCCCAGAGGTCCTGTCACTGGGTTTTACGGAGAGGCGCTGATCCTCCCCTGCACCTTCCCTGTGGACTCGTGGGATCTGAGTAGCACCGTTATCACCTGGCAGCGTGGGCTGGACGTTGCTCACAGCTTCTACTACAGTCGGGACCAGCTCGACCGTCAGAATCCTCATTATGTGAACCGCACCAGCCTGTTCATCCAGGAGATGGCAGGAGGAAACGCATCACTCAAACTGGAGAGAGTCACTCTGCAGGACTCTGGTGTGTACACCTGCTCCATCAGCACAAACACCGGCAGCCAGAAGAAGAGCTTTAGAGTGAATATTGCAGGTAACAAAACATGGACTGATGTTCATAGAAAATCATGTGAATCAATCTCGAGGTCTCACAGTGTGATTGAAACAGTCGTGTGTTTGTTTTAATGTCTGTATTCTGTTGTTTTTCAGCGTTCTACTCTGAACCTCGTCTGCAGTTCTCCATGTTAACTGATGGAGTCAACCTGCTAGTGACATCAGATGGGGGCTACCCTTCTCCTGAACTGCAGTGGCTGATGGAAAACTCAGACATCACTAACCAGACACAAACACACCTCATGCAGGACACACAAACTGGACTTTACATTGTGTCTAGTTGGATAAATCTCACTGAAGTCACAAACTCCTCTCTGACATTCATACTGAACAACAAACCTCTGGGTCAAGACATCAGAAGAGAGATCCTGCTGTACTCAGGTGAGGACAGACAAAAACATAAGCACTTTAAAATGCTCTTAAATAATCAATAACATTCAAGAGACTAAAACTAATTATCAGTTTCATTTAATTTAATTTCTTTTTACAGATAAGAGTGAGAGTGAAGGAGTGTCAGCGTACAGATGCCACGGATTCTTCTTGATCCCTGTTATTCTGCTGCTGCTGATCGTGATGGGTTTATTGTTTGTGCTCATTATAAGCAGAAGAAGAGAACAAACCAAACTAAATTTCTTTACTAATATGGGACTCAACTCTGAAACCCAAATTCTGAATGGAAAATTTCAGCAGTGTATAGGAGCAAAACATCATAATGTGGTTTGACAGAGACATGGACTGTAACGAGAGACCACTGTTGGATATCTTCAAACTTTAATATGTTTAATGTTCTTATTTTCATCAAACACACCAGCTTAACATCTGTAATACAGGACATACTTACTGCTTCGTTCAAATCTGAAACTCATAATCTCAGTGGAGAAGTTTAGTATGTCCATAATGGTTATTCTGTTACAAAATCATTTCAACTAACAGTAATATTATTTATAAAACTTAAAGACTTTCTGTGATTTACAGACAATATCATTATATTTATTTTAACACTGTATTATATTTTCTAACCTTGGCAGCTTTTAACAAACAGTATATAGTTTATTAGTCACATGACACTGATTATTTACACTAGGTAACATTTCAATTCATGCCCTAGTGATCTGTGTAACAGATAATTGTAGTGTCTCTCTCAGCTGAAATGACCGAATCTACTTAGGTGCTAAACAGTCTTAACAGAACCAAAATGAATTCTAAATAGAATTTTTTTTTACTCATAAAATGCATGGTTTTTTTTTTTTACAAATGCATTACAGTTATTTACTATTCGTGGATGTGGTTGAGTTTGTGCACTGAAACATTTCATTGTATCCATAAATACTCTGCCACTGGAAAAGCGTTTTCATTTTGACCTGATGGCAAGATGACACTGCAGTGAATCAAAAGTTTTTGTTACACTATTTATTGAATCTTGATGTAAAATAGAATTTAACAAATTGCTGTACACTAATGTATGTGTTTTTAGACTGAGGATTAGGATTTTTTAAATTCTTTATAAATGTTCTACATTGTATTGAGATTTTTCTGTGTGAAATATTTTCCTTGCACATCTGTAATATGTTTAATTTATTACACTGTGTAAGAAAACTATACAGTGATCAAGAGAAAATAAAATATATTTTCATAGTATCTCATGAGTGTTTAACATTTGTTTCACAAATCATGACTGTACTTGACAGTCTATATAAAACATTTTTTTTTTTCCAAAATGACATCTGCTAGTTCTAACAGAAAACCACATAATCAGACGGAATTGTTGCAGGACCAACGGATATACGCACAACCAGTTCTTTCACATTTACAAGCATTACAGTCCTATTGACATTACAACACACAAAAAGGTCAGTGTGGGTGAGGACCACAATATATCTTTGATATTGTCACAATGATGTATGAATAAACGTCGTTCCATCGGAATGAAAATATTTAGTCTGACTTTTCCCTGAAGTCTTGAAATGTCATTGTACAAGACCAAACATGTGCTAGACCCATGATAACATTACACACAGCATGAAAAACTTGTACTAAAGATCACAGTTAGGATATTCTTATTCAAGCATTGAAAAGGATTTTTTGAACAATGAATGAAAAGGCATTATCATGGAAACCAGTAAACCATGTCACAAAAGTAATTTAATATCTCAATACACAGCTTATCGGTCAAAATCAAGACATCCCTGAAATACTAGTTTTATTTATTCACCATTACGTGGTTCTTTTGTTTATTCATCAAAATGAACAAAAAATACAGACATTTTCTAGGTCCTCAACAATTCTGAATCACACCCCTTCTGAAAATTAATAATCATCTGAGTTTTGCATAAGATCCAGTTTTCTCACAAGACCCTGCTCCACCAGCTCATCAGATCCAGCTGGAAACTCTTCATCGTTTGAAGAGACGTCAATTAACAAGAAATCCAAACCTTCATTTTTATTTTCAGAAGAATTTACATCTTCCTTATTCTTTTCTTCTGAGATAAAGGATGACAGAAACACATTATGGAGTTTCCAGTCACCCAGTGCAGATTCATTTATTTTGGAATGCTGCTCCATGGTTTCATTGAGCATAACGGATGTCTTCATGGAACTTCCCATTCTCTGAACTGTCTTTGGCCAATAACTCAGACCCTTATTCATATCCTGCATCTTCCTCTTTCCAGTCCAGTCCAAGGATTCAACATCAAACTGCTCCGTGGCGTCTAAATCCGGCCTTTCAGATCCCACAGAGTTTTTACTGATAGCCATCAATATCTCCACATCCCCATGTTTCTCTTCCTTCTCCATCTCTTCCATCTCTTTCCTTTCCTCCTCTATGAGTTCCACTGTGCTGGTGCGAAACAGCTTATCATGGGCCTCTTCAGAAGATATCAGGGTAACAGAGGCAACAAAGTCCTCATGTGTGTAGGACCTCTGGGGCTCTTTGGCCAGTTTGGCTTCAAACCAGATGGTGTCATCATTTCTATTAGCCCTGAGAGTGCTGTTTAAAGTTGAGGAAGCCATAGATGTGTCAGAGAAGAGCACTTGATCACTGCTTATGAACCCTGATGCAAAGAATAAAGAGAGGAGAGGTCAAGACCTTTATTTTCTCTATGACCTTTATTATGCAGCACAATAAGAGCTGTCATTTCCTGTGTACTAATTTTACCATGTTAACCTAAAACCTAAAAACCTAACATTTTACAAAATACTAATCCTAGAGCTACAACCTTCGACATGCTGAATAATCTGATACCAAAATAGTACAATTAAAGGAAGCAGATAGAAAAGGTCAGCTCATGATGTAACATAAATTCTGTTCAAAGACATTAAGATTTAACTGTTTGTGTGCTAATGATGATGTCTAATTGAAATAAAGCTCAAATAAAATTAAATATAAATATTAGATGGAAAAACTTAATTTTTTTTTTTTTTTTGTCTTGTCTGAAATAAATACATTTAAAGGCTCAATATGTGCCCCTGCGTCACCTATCAATGACATCATACCCGCGTTACCCTCGATTTCCGTTTTTATTTTTTATTTTTAACAGAAAAGACGCTTTAATATATTATGTGTTTTATTAGACAGGTGAAATACTGTTTGGATACATTCATCGACAGAAAACTAATCATGTTATATAGCTCAACACAGTAAGTCTTATTGTTTAAATCTCTTTTCTTTTTTTTCTTTTTTTATTTACAGTGAGTATCATGTTTTACCATGACAAATATCAATCTAGCTTACTGCAGTGTGCAACAAGTGTCTCATAGCCGCCGAACGAAAACAGAGTAGCACTATAACAACTTTCAACACACAAATGTATCTAAGATGATAAAACAGCGCTGTGTTACCCCACATACGCTTGACCAGAAGAAACGGAAACGGTGACTGCGGCATAATAAAAAGTTCCGCTGCTCTTGAGACGTGTGTCGCGCTCGTCTCTCATTAGCAATCGCTCCAATGGCCTTGTTTCTGCTCGCACAGGACTCGGCCCTGCACTGCTTCATACTACAGTAACATTAATAACCTCATCCATGAACATGATTTCATGAGTCCCATCCCGATTCTTTTCCACTGGCTGTAGACGTGAAAAAACAACACCTCCCATGATTCTGTGAAATCAAGGCATCATCAAGCTATGCCTTTGTTTTGAATAAGTGACCTCTAGGGTGAAAATCTCAGTACTGTTTTAATTATTGCTGTATATATACTGTTATAATAATTAATAAATAATATATAAATATAATATAACAATTTATTATAGTAAGAAATACTTTTGTCTGATCTAATCTTGATATCTTTGTTAACATGTCAAAACATGTTAATTTATTGATTTTTCCTTTTTTTCCTCTCTTGTTAAAAAGAATCAGTTAAACCAAAATATGAATAAATACTATAATAGTACAGTCAACTTCAGAATTATTGGCACCTTTGGTAAATAAGAACAAAGGCGGCTGTGAAAACTGTAGAAGATGTACCAAAAAGGGACCGGTAAAAGTGGCACGCACGCGCTAAGCAGTCCCAGTAGGGATTTTGACGTAACGAGGCAGGTGGCACCGGCTGGACTGTGACTGGGCAGGAGATGGCAGAAGGAAGTGACGAATCAGGAAGTGAGATGGGATTTGAAGAAGACAGCGGGGGAGATAGTAGTGTATGGAATGTAGTACGGTCGAGAAAACGGGGGAAAAAAAAAGGAAAATGAAACATCAAATATGGATGAAACAGATAGTGAGCAAAGTGTTATTGTAATAGCAAGGCAGGAAGAGGAACATAAAGTGATCGTAAAATTATCTGAAGAAGGGGCAACGTTTAGTGAGTGGAATCCAATTAAATTAACAAAAGCAATTAACAAGTTGCTGGGTGAGGTCAAAAATGCTAAGGTTTTGAGAAACAGATCACTGTTGATAGGAATAAAGTGCAGAAAGAAAAAGCCTTGCAAATGAATAAAATAGATAAAACGAGAGTGCAGTGTTCGTTGATTGAGTACAAAAAAGTGAGTCGAAGAGTCATTACAGGAATACCTACAGATGTTTCAGAAGAACAAATGAAAGATAATATGACAGGAGCAAAAGTACTGGAAGTAAAACGCCTTACAACAACCAGAAATGCGGAGAAATGCAAGCTTGTCTGTTATGGCTAAGTTTGATGAAACAAAACTTCCTGGTAAGGTGTATATAGGATACATGAGCTATGAGGCAAGGCCATATATTCCTCCACCACTGAGGTGCTTTAAGTGCCAAAAATATGGTCATGTAGCAGCAATATGTAAGGGCTAACAGAGATGTGGCAGATATGCAGGCGAACACAAGTACGGAAAGTGTGGAGAAGGAGTAAAGCTTAAATGCTGCAACTGTGGAGGAGAGCATAGCTCAGCTTATCGTGATTGCGAGGCCAGCATAAGGGCAGTGAAAGTACAACGAGTGAAAGCATTACAAGGAAAAAGCATTACATGAAAGTGTCTAGAGAAAAGACTGTTTATAAACCGGCAAACAACGAAACTAAAGATAGACCAGCAAATGATGAAACTAAAGATAGACCTTGCGGGAACTGTTAAAAGCTTGTGGCAAAGAAAGACGTGCTAATTATGAGTAAGAATGAATTTGTGTTGTTCATGGTTGAGGTGATAAATTGCTCAGCACGGACAGAAAGGAAAACTGCAAAGATCAAAATAATAGTTAAAGCAGCGGAAAATTTATTTGGTGTTAAAGGACTGTGAAGTAGTGGAAGAAATGTTAACTGCAGGAATTTCTAACTCTCAGTCATTGGCTGGTGGATCTTCATGATTTTAGTTATATTGCAGTGGAATGCCATGAGTCTTATAGCTAATGGGCCAGAGTTCAAAAAGTTTGTTTTTGATTTACCAGATAAACCTTATGTAATATGTGTACAAGAGACGTGGTTGAAACCATTGTTAGATTTTGTGATTCCTGGATATTCTGCAGAAAGGGAAACAGGAAAAGATGGAGGGGTGGCAATCTTCGTAAGAAACGGGACAAATTATAACTTGATCAGTAAAGGAAAAGAACATGAAAGATAGGGCACAAGGTATAGTAGCTCACATAACACAGAAAGTGTTATTGATTTGACAATAATGTCAACTGAAATTGCTGGAATAAGCACATGGGAGGTTTTAAACCAGTCAGCGATAGGTAGTGATCATTATCCAATAATAACCAGGATTGGAGTAGAGATACATCAGGATAATGAAGTGAGAACACCAAGGTGGAAGTTGGATAAAGCTGATTGGCAGTCGTTTCAAATGCTGAGTGAGGTTAAGTGTGTAGATTTATTAAATAAAAATATAACAGAAGTGAAAGAAATGAATGAAAATGTGGTTACAGCCATTATAGAAGCAGCTGACGAAACAATTCCTAAAAAGGCAGGAAGTAAACTGAAAAAATGTGTGCCATGGTGGGATGAGAGTTGTAATACAGTAATTAAGAAGAGAAATAAAATGTCTAAACAGCTTAAAATCCATCATACACTGGAAACTTTGATTAATTATAAAAGGGCACAGGCAGTAGTTAGGAAAACAATTAGATCAGCTAAACGTGTATATTGGAGACAATTCTGTAATACAATTGGAAGAGAAACTCAGCTGCCAGATATATGGAGAACAATTAGGAAAATGAGTGGAATAAGAAACAATGTGGAAATACCAGTGTTATGTAGTAACAATAAAAATGCAATTAGTAATGCAGAAAAAGCAGAACTTTTTGTAAAAACTTTTGATTCACAGTTCTGGAAATCTATCCTTAACAGCTAAGCAGTATAGAGACCAGACGCTTGCTCAAAATCCAGGGATAGTAGAGAGAAGCAGTATATCAGGGAGAGATCTGGGTCAGCCATTTACTCTATTTGAGTTAAAAAGAGCTGTATCAAGCACACGACAAATGACTCCAGGGAAAGATGGTATATGCTATAGCATGTTAGGCCATATGGAAGATGTCACACTTGGGATATTATTAAGACTGTTTAATATGGTATGGAATGCAGGAAAACTCCCATTAATATGGAAACAGGCAGTTATAGTCCCAATACCTAAACCTGGCAAAGACCCATCAGATCCAACTAGTTATAGACCCATAGCATTAACATCACAACTAGGGAAAACTATGGAAAGGATGGTAACAGATAGATTAGATTATTATATTGAAAGTAAAGGTCTTCTCTCACCGCATCAATCTGGATTTTGTAAGGGAAGGGGGACAATGGACTCAGTATTATGTCTAGAATCAGTAATTAGGAAAGCTCAAAGTAATAAAGAAAGTGTAATTGCTGTATTTTTTGATTTTGAAAAGGCATATGATATGCTGTGGAAGAACGGACTTCTTATTAAACTTAATAAATTAGGAATAAGTGGCAAGATGTATAACTGCGTATTAGATTTCCTGAATAGAAGAACAATAGAAGTTAAAGTAGGTGCAGAATATTCAAATAGGTATATAGTGGAAAATGGTATCTCACAAGGCAGTGTATGTAGTCCAATACTGTTTAATATTATGATCATTGACATATTTGATCAGGTTGAAGAAAACGTAGTCAAGTCACTTTATGTGGATGATGGGGCACTCTGGGTTAGAGGTCAGAATATAGAATATTTAAGAAAGAAAATGCAAAATGTAATAGGGAAAGTAGAACAGTGGACAAATAAATAGGGATTTAAACTTTCAATCTCAAAATCACAAGTTATATGTTTTTCTAAACGTCCTAAAACAATATCACTAAAACTATATGGGCAAGATCTTGAACAGGTTAAGGTTGTAAGATTCTTGGGAGTGTTCTTAATGAGAAGCTGAACTGGTGTCAACACATTGATAAGGTTAGGAATAAATGTAAAAAGATTAATAATGTTTTGAGGTGTCTATCAGGGCAAGACTGGGGAGCAAGCAGGACATCACTCATAAACCTCTATCAGGCTCTTTTAAGAACAGCGTTAGATTATGGTTGCCTAGCATATACAGTGGGTACGGAAAGTATTCAGACCCCCTTAAATTTTTCACTCTTTGTTATATTGCAGCCATTTGCTAAAATCATTTAAGTTCTTTTTTTTCCCCCTCATTAATGTACACACAGCACCCCATATTGACAGAAAAACACAGAATTGTTGAAATTTTTGCAGATTTATTAAAAAAAGAAAAACTGAAATATCACATGGTCCTAAGTGTTCAGACCCTTTGCTGTGACACTCATATATTTAACTCAGGTGCTGTCCATTTCTTCTGATCATCCTTGATATGGTTCTACACCTTCATTTGAGTCCAGCTGTGTTTGATTATACTGATTGGACTTGATTAGGAAAGCCACACACCTGTCTATATAAGACCTTACAGCTCACAGTGCATGTCAGAGCAAATGAGAATCATGAGGTCAAAGGAAATGCCTGAAAAGCTCAGAGACAGAATTGTGGCAAGGCACAGATCTGGCCAAGGTTACAAAAAAATTTCTGCTGCACTTAAGGTTCCTAAGAACACAGTGGCCTCCATAATCCTTAAATGGAAGACGTTTGGGACGACCAGAACCATTCCTAGAGCTGGCCATCCGGCCAAACTGAGCTATCGGGGGAGAAGAGCCTTGGTGAGAGAGGTAAAGAAGAACCCAAAGATCACTGTGGCTGAGCTCCAGAGATGCAGTTGGGAGATGGGAGAAAGTTGTAGAAAGTCAACCATCACTGCAGCCCTCCACCAGTCAGGGCTTTATGGCAGAGTGGCCCGACGGAAGCCTCTCCTCAGTGCAAGACACAAAAGCCCGCATGGAAGGACTCCAAGATGGTGAGAAATAAGATTCTCTGGTCTGATGAGACCAAGATAGAACTTTTTGGCCTTAATTCTAAGCGGTATGTGTGGAGAAAACCAGGCACTGCTCATCACCTGTCCAATACAGTCCCAACAGTGAAGCATGGTGGTGGCAGCATCATGCTGTGGGGGTGTTTTTCAGCTGCAGGGACAGGACGACTGGTTGCAATCAAGGGAAAGATGAATGCGGCCAAGTACAGGGATATCCTGGACGAAAACCTTCTCCAGAGTGCTCAGGACCTCAGACTGGGCCGAAGGTTTACCTTCCAACAAGACAATGACCCTAAGCACACAGCTAAAATAACGAAGGAGTGGCTTCACAACAACTGTTCTTGAATGGCTCAGCCAGAGCCCTGACTTAAACCCAATTAAGCATCTCTGGAGAGACCTAAAAATGTCTGTCCACCAACGTCTACCATCCAACCTGACAGAACTGGAGAGGATCTGCAAGGAGGAATGGCAGAGGATCCCCAAATCCAGGTGTGAAAAACGTGTTGCATCTTTCCCAAAAAGACTCATGGCTGTATTAGATCAAAAGGGTGCTTCTACTAAATACTGAGCAAAGGGTCTGAATACTTAGGACCATGTGATATTTCAGTTTTTCTTTTTTAATAAATCTGCAAAAATGTCAACAATTCTGTGTTTTTCTGTCAATATGGGGTGCTGTGTGTACATTAATGAGGGGAAAAAAAGAACTTAAATGATTTTAGCAAATGGCTGCAATATAACAAAGAGTGAAAAATTTAAGGGGGTCTGAATACTTTCCGTACCCACTGTATGTCAGCATCAGAATCAAACCTCAAAAAGCTTGATGTGGAACAGGCACAGGCACTTCGGATTTGTTCTAGAGCATTTAAATCATCACCAGTATCTGCATTACAGGTTGAGACAGGAGAGATGCCTTTACATATTAGGAGGGTCAAAATCATGCTGGCATGTTAGATAAATCTGCAAGGGCATAGTGGGGTACATCCCACAAAGGCCATCTTACAAGACTGTTCAGAACATAGTAAAACTAATTATTACAGTTTTGGATGGAAAGGAAATGCAAAAGCACAAAATGCAAGCCTCAGCCAGCACCAAGTAAGCCCCACTGTGGCAATATCAACAGTACCACCTTGGAAATTCAGAAAGCCATTTGTAGATATAAGCCTTCAACAAATGTTAAAAGAAAAATCTAAAATAATACCACAGAGAATAATAGTTCAAAGCTATATGGACCTCTATCAAGACAAAATATTCATATTTACAGATGGATCAAAGCAGCCAGAGACAGGCCGTACTGGGGCTGCTTTCTTCATTCCGCATTATGAAATAGCAGTTTAAAAAAAAAAAAAAAAAAAAAGAGCAGCAGATCATTTATCGGTGTACACGGTAGAGCTTTTAGCAATTTTACAGTGGTTGGAAGGAAATAATCAGATTCAAAATGTAGCCATAGCTTCTGACAGCTTATCTGCTCTATCTAGTATTCAATCTGGGAAAACATCACGCAGACAAGATATCATATACCAGATATTCCACTTGCTTTTAATACTGTATGATAGAGGGCTGGATGTCTTCTTCCTTTGGGTTCCTGCTCATGTAGGGGTGGGAAGGCAATGAGATTGTAGATATTCTGGCAAAAGGATCAATAATACATGAAATAGTTGATGTACAAATACCATTATGTAGAGAGAGCAGAAATTAAAACCATTATTAAGGGACATATAAACAAAATATGGCAAGAATATTGGGACATAGCTGATACTGGACGACATCTGTATAATATACAAAAACAAGTAGGCATAAGTATTAGGCAGAGCAGAAATCCAAAGGAAGAAAAGATAGTTACGCATCTTAGAATAGGTCATGCTGGTTTAAATTTTACATTACATAGAATAGGAAAACACCCCACTGGTCTTTGCAATCACTGCAACACACAAGAGACAGTAAAACACATTTTAATGGATTGTAAAAGATATGAAGAAGAAAGAAGGGAGTTAGAAATACAAGTTGGAAAACAAAACATGACATTAGAAAATCTTCTAGGAAAAACAATGTCTGGGAAAATATTCAGTCTTCTAATGCATTATTTGAAAAATATTGGGTTAAGTGAAAATTTAATATGAATATTTAGTTGTCAATATTTAGTAGTTATTGTCAAGTTGCTGCCCACACTCCAGTCCAGTAGGTGGCGGTAAATGCACCTTAAGTTGGTTTGCCATCCGCCAATAAAATCAAAAGAAGAAGCAGTTCAGCAAAAATCAGTGCTGTGGTCGAAATCGCCCCCTATACCCTCATTCACTATTCCCTACATTAGTCCACTAATATAGTCTGAGTGCACCGGAAGGGCTGCCGATTTTGCATAGTTTGTGCTGCTGTTTAATAATCTTTTGAAATGTAGCAAACTGGCAGCTCCAGTATGAATATTTATGTTGTACTTGCATGTTCAAACCTTTTAAACGATTTAATGATCAATTAAAAAGGAATTTATACCTGTATGATAATGCTGGACCAGCGCGGTTTGGAAAATGAATGGATGATTAATTCAGCTGCGGGCGCCATCTCCTGGCGAGACACGGGAATTCATTCAGCGCGCGACTCTCACAGTGCATTATGGGTATTCTCTAACCATTGAGCGTGCATCGGTTGTACACTCATTATTGCGGTGCATTGTGGGATTGAATGAGTGCACTCAACATCGTCCACTATGGTTTCGGACACCACTACAAATGGCTTTCCCCTCAAATAGTGCCCTATTTAAGGGTATAGGGGGCGATTTCGAACACAGCCCAGGGCCCTCATTTATCAACAGTGCATAGAAAAGGTTCTATATTTTGTCCTACGAATAAAATTTAGAATGTGCCTAAGTACAAGATAATCCATATTTATCAAATGTGCGCATACAGTTCTTACGCACATTAGTAAGCAATCATTGTTGATAAATCCCACATGTGCATAAATACCCTGCTCGTTCACGTTCACGGTCATTAGCATTCGGAAACGCCTCCAATTAACCATATATGGTGACAACACTTCCCTTTAAAAATCACGTGATTGTATTTTTTTTCCTCACCGCAATAATGACAGAGAGGATTCTGTGCTCTAGCCAAGCAGATCAGCACGATCTTGGAAAACGCGCTCTCTGCCAAGTCTTCCAATAACGCAAGATAAGCCATTGCACTGGGACAAACGTTTTTCACAGCTGTCTTTTATAGGGTTTGACACCAATTACGCATCATGTTTAAAACTAGACAAATTATAAATTGAGTGTTTTATAATTAAAGGAAACACAGGACATATGTGGATTGCTTACTGTGACACTCTTAAATGCTTTATTGTGTAGTGTCGCTATTCTACCACTAGATTCTCTGCGTAAGCATGCTCAGAGGTGTGCTCATATTTACACACATTTCTACGTATAAGTACAAGTTGGTGAATCCCACACTTTGCGTGAAACTTTACACACAAATCTGTCCGTACGCACAGTTGATAAATGAGGGCCCAGTCTATCGCATCAGCTGCGTGTGTCGTGGATTTGTCAGAAGTTTTGATAATGTAGCCTAATAAAGAGACATTGGGCGAACACGTCCGATACTCTTCTGACGCCCGAGAAACGTTTATGGATTACAAAGAACTTTGCATTGTTTACATCATGTCTGAGAACGAAGCGCCAGCTCGCACACACACGGGGAGTTTTCGTGTCAGCGCTCCGGACAAATTCGATTGTGCTGATGGCAAAGATTGGCCAAGCTGTATCAGACGTTTCCGGAGATACCGTGTTGCGTCGGGATTGAACAAGAGAGATGACGAATTCCAGATCAATACTATAATTTACTTAATGGGTGATGAAGCAGAGGATATTTTGAATGCTTCCACTTTAAATACTGAAGAAAAGCTCAACTACACGGCAGTGGAGAACTGTTTCAATAGCCACTTTGTGGGGAAGCATAACGTCATCTTCTAGAGAGCTAAGTTTAATATGCGTAAACAAGAACCAGGTGAGTCAGCTGATAGCTTTATAACGGCCGTCCATAAGCTAGCAGAACATTGTAATTTTGGACATTTGAAAGACTAATTAATACGTGATCGCATTGTCGTGGGGATAAGAGACATGGCACTTTCAGAAAAACTCCAGTTGGACTCAGACTTTACTTTAAGCAGAGCTGTCAGTCAGGTGAAACAGAACGAGATGGTAAAGGGCAATTCCAGCGTTATGGACGTGACATTTGGAGTAAAAACTTGAAATATAAACGCTCAAAGAATGCATTTATTACCAACATATTGAACCGTCTATTTATATATTCATAGTCCCTTATTAAAAGGAGTCCAGACATTAGAAAAATGTCAGTCTATACAATCGTTTTATATTTTAGATGAGGGAAATATCCATGCGTTACGGACGTGACAAAAAAAAAAAAAAAGTCACAAAGTTTTAGGTGTCAACATATTTTTTTAGGAATTCTGTGAATTACATTGCGCGAACCAAAAGTAATACTGCCCACCGAATGAAGAAGGGTTGGCTCTCCATAGAGCATAAAATAATAATTTTATTTCATTTTTTCGTGTTCGCATTTATGAGGAAAAAACAGCGTTATACGGATGTGACAGTTTACCGTTACGGATGTGACCGGTCCCGAAAGCGGCACAGAAAACTGCTTTAAAACTTTAACAGAGACCTCAAGCAGGCATTGAATCTACCAAATATTGAAATCTGGGATACCAGTATGGTAAGACTGCACAATTTATCAACTTTTTACTAAACTTTTTTATACAACTTTATACTCTGTATTGCAAAAGGTTATGGATTAAACCTATTTCTCATGTTGATAAAGTGTGCGTTGTTCAAGAATCAATTAGAGACCATGATTTTCCTTCTTACAGAACTGCTTGTTAAAACACATTTACAAATATTAATGTTCATCATAAAGAAGTTTAAAATCGCATGTTTTCCCCACAGTCAGGTGAACCGATTGACGTACTTGTCAATCGCATGTCAGTTTTATGTTTTGTGTACGATCACACGGATTTCGGCTAGTTTGCACAGTTTAAAGCAGAGTCTTGAGTCAAAATGATCAAACTTTATTTCAAGTCAAAATTATTGCAATCTTATTATTTTTATAATGTCAGCTTGATCGCGTGGATTGTGATCAATAGACTATTTTTTTAACCAACAGGTAAAAACGCGACATCCCGAGGGAAGCGTCCTATGAGACACAATGATCTTCTATAAGTTGTACTGTATCATATAGGCCTAACTTTTGATGTTCATATTTCGTTCTGTAACTGGCAAGAGGAAGAGAAGATCGGTTCATGTGCGCCTGATCTGCTTGATCTACCGCTTACACTGAGACGCTGCAGTAGCTATAGTCATGCGCCGTAGGCTATTAAAGAGCGACATCTATTGTTTAAATTTTGTTATAAAATTGACTGAATTTGAAAGTTGAACATTTTTCATATTAAAACTAACAAAGCACAAAGAGTATTGCGACTATTGGATATGTTCTGAACAGTAAGCCTGAAACAGACCACAGCAATATATAAAGAAGCAAAGTCATAGGATTTAATATGAAGCGTCCATTACGGTCACGTCCGTAACGCTTATTATGGTTGTTCAGAGCAACATAGTGAAATGAATTGTTGATCCTAATAAGCATAAACATAATTTAGCTTTGCATATAAAGTTTAAAGTTATTTGCATTTATAATTGTTATATCACATAAACTTATTATTAAAAACGTTACGGACGTGACAGAGCACTGAAACGTCCTGACCTCTTTATTCCAGCCCTTATAAATTCAACAGTGCTGTTATGACAAAATGAGTGTATTTATTTCTCAGGCATGCCTCCGTCTTTCTACACAATGCTTACTGTTAAAATAAAGTTTAAAAAAGGGAGTCTTTGATCCCTTTTTTGAAAGCATGAAATATGGTTGGTTGGAAATTTAATTTAAGCATTGTTGCTTACCTCATATATTGTGGATAAACAAGGCAATTTTCTTAAAATTTCTGTTAGAGCACATTAATACAGTATATTACAGACCTAAATGGACAATTTAAAAAGGGTTTTGTTCTTTTGGTAAAAACTTTTTTTCATGGTAAAGATGACCTTTGCGTGGAATTGCCCTAAAACAGCAGCAAAGCTATTATGCGGGGCAGTTCTTCACAGACTGAGGAGAAAAGTGAAGTGGATGCAGTTTCAGGACCAGTAAAAAGAAAACAGGCAGCATATGTGGAATGTCGGAAATGCAATTATGCAGTACTATGTCATTCTAGGAAATTATTGCAGGAAGTGTTCGAGGAGCAAGATGTACAAGAAGACGCCCTTTATTTAGGGGAATTAAAAGACCACAACACAGGATGGTACACAGACATAACACTGAATGGGGAAAACATTTCATTCAAAATAGACACTGGTGCTGCAGTCACAGCCATCCCTATGAAAATATATGACTACAGGAGGGACGGACCTTTGATGGGGAGAAAAAAAAAAAAAAACTGTACGGGCCCAATAATAAATGGCTACTAGTGGCAGGACAGGTAATGTGCAAGTTGGAAAGCAAAGACAGCACAACCTCTCGACCTGTTTTTGATTAACTTTCCAGACCCTTATTGGGCCTGCCAGCTATTGAGGCATTACAGCTTGTTGAATGGATTGATGCAGTAGAATCAACAGAGGAAAGGTTCAAAAAGAAATTTCCAAAAGTATTCACTGGCCTGGGAAAGCTAGATGGAGACTACTGCATTCGCTTAAAATCTGATGCTGTGCCATATGCACTCACAACCCCACGCAGAGTGCAAATTCCTTTGGAAAATAAAATTAAGGAGGAGTTAGAGCGTGTGGAACAAATGGGAGTGATATCAAGGATAGAGCAACCAACGGAATGGTGTGCCGGCATGGTGCCTGTTGTAAAGCCAAATGGGAAAATCAGGATATGTGTCGATTTAACCAAACTTAATGAGGCCCTATGCAGAGAGCGGCACATATTACTTTCTGTAGAGCAGTCACTGGCTCAGTTGAATGGAGCAACGATTTTTACCAAGCTAGATGCACGGTCTGGTTTTTGGCAGATACCACTGGCACAAGAGTGCAGGGAACCCAGCAACATTTATCACACCATTTGGCCGATTTTGCTTTAATGTCTTACCCTTCGGCATCAACTTGGGTCCAGAACACTTCTAGAGATGTATGTCTCAGCTCCTAGATGGAATAACAGGACTAATCTGTCATGTTGACGACGTGTTAGTGTGTGGTAAAGACAAAGCCCAACACGACAAGCGACTAACTGAGGTCTTGTCCAGACTTCAGAAGACAGGCTTAACTCTGAATGAGAAGTGTTCCTTTGCACAGTCTGAAGTTTTGTTTGTAGGCCACAAAGTGAGCTCAGAGGGAATAGTGGGATCTGTTGGCCAAGCAGAATGAATGGATTTGGAGCAGTGTGCAGCAAGCAGCTTTTGAAAAAAATCAAAACTTGTTATCAACCCAAGTATTAGTGCAATACAAGCCTGATGCAAAAACAAGAGTCTGCTGATGCATCCTCTTTTGGATTAAGAGCAGTCCTTACTCAAACGCAGAATGAAAAGGAATGGCTTCCTGTGGCTTTTATTTCACAATCTCTGTTGGAGACAGAACAGAGATATGCCCAGGTGAAGAAAGAGGCGTTGGCAGTAGCATGGGCTTGTGAAAGACTCAGCTCATACCTGATTGGCCTTCATTTCACTATAGAGACGGACCACAAGCCATTGTTGGCACTTTTGGGAACGAAGGCATTGGATGACTTACCTCCTAGGGTTCAAAGATTCTAAGACTTCTGGGATACTCATACAACATAGTTCATGTTCCAGGCAAGGCATTGGTCAAGGCAGACGCACTGACAAGAGCCCCAATAGTCAGAAAACTACAGTATTAAGTGAAGAAAAGGAGCTGGAAAGAGAAACACAGGTTTTTGTAAATGCAGTACAACACTACTTGCCAGCTTCAAAGTCAAAACTACAACAAATAGCGGAGGGACAGCAAGATGACATGATCTGCAGGCAGCTGATGGAGCAATGTAAGATGGGGTGGCCAAGACAGGAGGAACTAAAAAAAGACATAAAACCTTACTGGGTCCATCAGAGTGAGCTGCACATTGCAAATGGCCTCTTGATGAAGGGCTAGAGAGTGGTAATCCCAGAGAATGCAAACAGAAATATTAGCCCGGTTGCACGAGAGACATATGGGTATATCCAAGTGTAGGGTTCGAGCACAGCAGTCAGTGTGGTGGCTGGGCCTAAGTAGCCAAATTGCTAAAATGGTTGCGCAATGTGAGATATGTTTGAGACGTCAACCCCAGCACACTGAACCTATGATACCATCCCCATTACCCAGACAGCCCTGGCAAAAACTTGGGGCTGATCTGTTGGCTGATCTGTTCTTCCAGAAGGGCACAACCTACCTTCTCATCGACTACTTCTCAAGGTACATTGAAATCGAGAAGATGCCCATCACTACAGTTAAAAGTGTAATACAAGCACTGAAGGCCATTTTCTCTAGACATGGAGTGCCAGAAACACTTATAAGTGATAATGGCCAACAATTTGCATCTTCTGAGTTTTCAGCCTTTGCTGCAGATTATGATTTTATTCACATAACAAGTAGCCCGTACTTTAGCCAAAGCAATGGGGAGGCAGAAAGGGCCGTGAAAACAATTAAGACTTTGCTGTTAAAGAATCACGATCCTTATGGTGCGTTCACACCAGACGCGAATGAAGTGTTAAGCACGAGTGATTTACATGTTAAGTCAATGCAAAGACGCGAATAGACATCCTGTGGCGCAATTCGCGCGAATGAGGCGGCGTGAATGATGTGGCACGAATTGAGCGCTTCAGGCGTTTGACGCGTGATTCGCGCGAATCGCGCAAGTTGAAAAATCTGAACTTTGGCTCCTGGATTAACCAATCAGGAGCTTGCTCTAGTAGTGACGCGATTACGACGTAGTGAGCGGAGGCAGGAATCCGAAACAACAATGGAGGACAAAATCATCGCCGCTGTACGATACATCATCGTACTTTTATAGAAACAGGAATAAAAAGGATCTTGCTTGGGAGAAAGTGAGTGAGGAGGTCGGACAATCTGGTAAGTTGTAAAAAACGGTCTTTACTCAATTTGAGCTATATATAATATACACACATATTGAGACTACAAGCTAGCTAAAGCCAGCAAATTGAGCTTATTCGACGTATTTTACAACTACTTTCCCGCTGACGAGTTGATGTGTTTATTCAGAGGAAGTGTGCAGAAAGGAGGGACACATATTAAAGGAGAGGGAGAGCCCCTCTCATGACGCGAATTTGCGCATGTTGTGAAGTGAATTTCACGCGCGAATGAAGCAAGTAAACTTCAAGCGTCCAACTAAGTCGCGTCTGGTGTGAACGCCCCATTACCGTGCATTGTTGGCCTACAGAGTTACACCGCTGCTACATGGACCCTCACCGGCTGAAATGTTAATGGGCAGGAAATTGAGATCTCCACTGCCACAGGCAAAATCACAACTGGAGCCGTGGTGGCCGAACAGGCGAGTATTCAGAGAAAAAAAAATGAACAGCTGAAAATAACACAGACACTGAACTTTAACAGAGGACACAGAACCACTGAGAGGCCTGAGATGAAACCAGGACAAGCAGTATGGATCTCTAAATCGCAACAACCAGCAACTGTGCTTGGCAAGGCAAATACACCAAGGTCCTACATAGTTCAGAAACAGAAGAACTTAGGAGAAACAGAGCCCACCTTCATGCTCAACCAGAGCTCTCTGTGCCAGCACCAGAGGTCTCAGGGTCACAGAGGGACACTACAACAGTTCAACCAGAGCTCTGTCGGAACGCCAGAGACTGCAGTGCCTAGGAGAGAAACTGAGGTGGAACAGGTGCCTGAAACAGCATGCACAGAGAGAGTACAACTTGAGAAAAGGAGAGAGCCTCCAAGAAGACAAGTGAACCCACCAAAGTGGCTTAGAGACTATGTTCCCTGAGCCAATCATAAGGAGGTCAAAAGAAAAAAAAAAAAAAGTACACTTGTATTCTAACATGTTTGTTTACTTGTTCTCAGAAAATATGTTTACAGAGATGTTCAACAGTTAAGGTTGCCCCTGAGGAGGGGAGATGTAGTAGATGTCCCAAAAAGGGACCGGTAGAAGTGGCGCACACGCGCTAAGCAGTTCAGTAAAAACCAGTCTATCGCATCAGCTGTGTGTGTCGTGGATTTATTACTACAAAAACAAATCTGCATTGTTTATCCTTTTGATCTTTCTTTAAAAAAAAGTCTCACAAAATTCTAACCTTTCATTGAAGTAAAACAATTGTGAAGAGGGAGATTCTGGAATCCACTGCTGCTTCAATGTATATCTTTTGAGTGATTTATAATCAAGTTATTACTTAATATTCATCCTTCTAAATATTAAATGATTTGAATGACTTCAAGCGTATGATTAAGCAGCTATTTTACTTTTCATCTTCAATCACTAGACTGTAGCTCTTACTGTGGGAAAGAACATGTTATCAAGATGTTTTGGGGAAGCAACCAACTTCAACCTTGAAGTTGCTGTGTATCTGTGTATGTGTGCTAGTATCTTTTGTTACAGATCCTGTATAAGAGAGGTGGACAAGCGCATATCTGTGAACTAGGTCACTTCGTGCCTAAACCATGGTCTTGGTGTCATCCGGATAATCGATGTGCTTCTGCCTATCAGTCCATGTGTGGACATTTTCTAAGTTGATCTATTTCTTAACCAGTCAGAATCATTCAACCTGAAGTAATGATGCAGTTTTGTGAACTATGTAAAGTATAATTGCTGCTTCACTGAATGTGTTTGTGGGGCGGCCTACAAACTCCTTGCTGAGTACTGACTATTCTTCAGTAAAATTTTCTTCAATTTATTTTTTTAAACTCTTGACTCTGGGTCTTCATTCATCATATGTGGTCTTTTGGTTTTTAACTGTAAATTCCCCTACAACTGAAAGTAGGGGGAAACTCAAATTATGAAATAAATGTTTTTCTTTGCATGTTGGCCACAATTATTGGCACCCCCAGAAATTCTTAAGAGTAAAATATCTCTAAAGTATATTCCCATTCATATTTACAGGGTTTTTTAGCACACCTGGGTGACTAGGAACATGCAATTGTCCAGCCATGATTTCCTGTTACACAGGAGTATAAATATGAGAAGATTCCCTTAATCATTCATCACAAGGGGTAAAACCAAAGAACTTAGTTCTGATGTGCAGCAAAAGATTGTTGAGCTTCACAAAATAGAAAGTGGCTGTAAGAAAATAGCTAAAGCATTAATCAAATCCCCATTTGAACCATCAGGGAAAAAATTAAGAATTTCCAATCAACTAAATCTGGGGTGTGTTTCCCAAAAGCATCATTAGCCAGCTATGGTCGCAAGTTCCATTGAACTCTATAGGTAATGATGGAACTTGCAATGATAGTTGTCTTTGGGAAAAGCACAACTGCCTAGAAGAGGACATGTGTCTATATCGTCCTAATGCACAGTGAGAAGGAGAGTTTGAGTGGCCAAAGACTCTCCAAGGATCACAGCTGGAGAATTGCAGAGATTAGTTGAGTCTTGGGGTCATATATATATATATAAAAAAAAATCAAATAGCACCTACATCACCAAAAGTTGTTTGGGAGGGTTTCAAGAAAAAACTAAAAAAGAGCTTTTTGGCAGCAAACCCACCAGATGGGTTTGGTGCACACATAGATAAAAAGTACCTCATGCCCACGGTTAAATATACTGCTGGACCTTTAATGTTGTGGGCCTATTATTTGCTGGAGGTCCTGGACATCTTTTTCAGATACAGGGTATCGGTATCATGGATTCTAGCAAATACCAACAGATAAAAAAAGAAAAATCAAAACCTGACTGCTTCTGCTGGAAATCTTATAATGGGCTGTGGTTGGATCATCTATCAGGACAATGATCCAAAACAAACATCAAAATCAACACAAAAATGTGTCACTGAGCACAAAATGAAGCTTCTGCCATGGTCGTCCCAGTCCCCTGACCTGAACCCTAAAGAAAATGAGTGGAGTGAACTGAAGAGAAGAAGCACCAACATGGAGCTGGGAATCTGAAGGATCTGGAGAGATTCTGTATAAAGGGAATGGTCTCTGATCTCTTGTCAGCTGTCCTCCAAACTCATCAGAGATTATTGAAGAAGACTCAGAGCTGTTATCTTGGCAAAAGGATGTTGCAATAATTGGGTGCCAATAATTGTGGCCAACGTGAACTAGAGAAAAACCATTTATTTCATTATGAGATTTTCCCCCCTCTTTCTATTGTTTTACTTCAATAATAGGTTAGAATTTTTTTTTTTTAATGAAAGATCAAAAGGATAAACAATGTAGATTTATTTTCAAAGCCCCCTTTGATCATATTTGACAAGGGTACCAATAATTCTGGAGTTGACTGTACATAAATAATACTAAAATACATTTTTGTAACTTTTTTGCTTTGTAATAATTATTCTTGAAATATTCTTCCATGGATATCACGTGCAGGCTTTTTCATCTTTCCAGTAATTTGACTTTTTTAACCTACAAACCAATGTAATGTGTATATACGGGCTTTTAATATTTTTTGTTTTGTTTTGTTTTTTTAGCGTATAACTACTCAGACTGATTATTTATGTTGATGGTTATGCTTTGACTTACCTTCATAAATTATTCGTTTGGTTTTAGTCTGATTGCAGACTGAGTCACAGCAGTCACAGACAGAATCTTGCCCAAACACAGAGATCCATCTAGAAAAGAAGAAGCCAAGAGGGGAAAAAGTGGTGAGAGATGAATCATGGAAGCCATGAATTTGCTGGATATTTATGTAATTTTTTGGTATGGAATGGAATGGTAGTGTTAAGAGATACAAGAGTGATTCATGATCTTTGAATATGTTTAGATATGACAGATTTAGTCTTGTTAACCTTTTGTCTGGGTGCCTGTAAAAACATGACTTCTGCATTGGACTAGGGCCTCCACCAGACATAGAGACTTCACAATGGAGTGAGACCTATAGGGAAAATGCACAGAGAATATGAGAAAGCACACAATGAACACATCACAATGCACACTACAGCATTGCTTTGTCTTCAAAATGTGTCACCGGTGAGAAAAGAAGCGTATAAACACACCTGGGCATCTGGAGCCTCAATGAATTGGAAAGCACCAAAAGAGAACTGAACAACATTGTCTGCCCTGGATAATCTGAATCTTGAAGCACCTGGATTTATCCGGCTTTCCTGTAAACACCTGGATGTATGTGTGAGAATGTTTTGTGTCTGTTAAATGTCCCACAAAGTTAGCGTTTTGCTTCACTCACCCGTAATTGTCTATGATGCTGTATTTGGTGGCTGGACTCAAAGTGTTAACGGTAGCCACATAACAGCTGTTGATAAAAAGCTTGACCCCAGGGTAATGGTGTCGAGTGGAGATCTGCACGTTCACATTCTGACCCAGCAGGTACACAGCAGATCTGACTGGAGAAGACCAGGAGTCTAAGCACAGGCAAACACAATATAGATAGCATCAATATAGATAGCATCAGTATAATTTTACAGTGCCCACATTAAAGAAAACATGTTTACAGATTAAATCAGGGTTAGGTCAAGTAGGTCAAGCTGTGTAAGTATGGGAAAGTAAAAAAAAAAAAAAATACTTCTCAATAGACACAAGCTCAATTTCACAAATCACTGCAATGTGAAATGCATTCATTTCATTTTCTGTAAATAATAATATATTATAATATATTATTATATTTGAGTATATTAGAGTTGGTCCGTCAAAGTGCCTGTCTGTGGTTGTAACTGCTTGGCTTAACTGCAACTGACAACATAATTAAAATCTTGCCTATATGTTTAGGAAACATTTTTTTTATTATATTCTACACCGATTTGATTCAAATTATACATATTATATAATTTGAATAAGTATTGGGACAGTGAAGACAAAATTGCTGTGTTAGCTGTGGTGTCAAGACATATATAAATATGATTAAAAGATTAATACGAGGAAGAAATACAGAATGTCACATTTTATTATTGGCTGTTTAACACAAAATGTTTTACCAACTAAGAAGTACAGCACTTTTAGAGTCAGGGCCAAGGTTACTTGGGGTGGGGTGCCAGGTATACGTTAAAACACTAATCAGTTGCATTCCAGCCCTGTCAGATTCTTTGACACACCCTGTTCAAGTGCCTCGTATTAAGAAAAATGCATGCAAGTTTGGAACCACAGTATGTGATAAAATTGTGTGTGAAATTGGGTAAAAGTGCATCAGAAACTTTGTAAATGGAGAGGAATGGAGAAACTGCGCTATCATCTGCACAAGTGTACCGATGGCACAAGGCCTTCAAGGAAGGACAAGAAGGTGTTGAAGATGAACAACGATCAGGATGTCCCCCTTTGTCAAAAAAGGGACAGAATATGGATGCAGTGAGTTCTGTTGTCAACGGTGACCATCGGATCACTATCAGAATGATTGCAGAGGAATGTTTTTAGCTGGTTATCAGAATAATAACACAAGTAGTTTAATGGCATAGACCTTTGAACGTAACTCGCTATCTCCTCTGTTGCGTGCTTATAATACATTGCATAAGGCATTCCCTGCCTTAAAGTTAGGTTCTGTAAAAGGTAAATGTTTTGTAAACATCTGTAAATAATAGTCCATTATAAAGTATTATTATATTTTATTATATTAGAGTTGGTCTGTGAGATGCCTGTCTGTGCTTGCAACTGCTAGGCTTAACTGCAACTGACAACATAATTAAAAACTTGGCTATATGTTTAGGAAATGTAATGTACATAAAATTCTACAAGGCATACAAGCTCATCTGGAAAGCATGGTGGAGGTAGTGTCATGTCATGGGCATGCATGTCTGCCTCTGGAACAGGCTCACTCATCTTTATTGATGACTTATTCAATGATGGCAGCAGAAGAATGAATTCAGAAGTGTACAAAAGAATCTTGCCTACCAGTGTTCAAGAAAATGCCACCAGATTCACTGGGAAGTGCTTCATATGGCAACAGGACAATGACCCAAAACACTAGTACTGCCAACTCAATCAAGATTATCATGGTAAAGAAATTTTGGGTCTTAGATTGGCCAAGTCAATCTCCAGATTTAAATCCTATTGAACAATTATTTATCCAGCTGAATAGGAGACTAAAGTCAGAAACTCCCCAAAACAAGCAACTGTTTAAAATGGCTGCATTAAAGGGTTAGTTCACCCAAAAATGAAAATTCTGTCATTAATTACTCACCCTCATGTTGTTCCACACCCATAAGGCCTTCATTCATCTTCGGAACACAAATTAAGATATTTTTGTTAAAATCCGATGGCTCAGTGAGGCCTGCATAGCCAGCAATGACATTTCCTCTCTCAAGATCCATTAATGTACTAAAAACATATTTAAATCAGTTCATGTGAGTACAGTGGTTCAATATTAATATTATAAAGCGACAAGAATATTTTGGGTGCGCCAAAAAAAATAAAAAAAATAATGACTTATATAGTGATGGCCGATTTCAAAACACTGCTTCAGGAAGCTTCGGAGCATTACGTCTTAAGGATGTGGAATGCCATGAGGGTGAGTAATAAATGACATTATTTTCATTTTTGGGTGAACTAACCCTTTAAATGCCTGGAAAAGCATTTCAAAGTGTGAAACCAAGAGTCTGGTGATGTCTATGGGTCAGACTTGCTCCTGTGATTGTTTGCAAGGGATTTACAACTAAATATTAGTTTTTACATTTTTACATTTACTTTAAGTTATATCTGTCCCAATACTTATGCTAACATTAGACAGAGGGATGAAACTATAAAAGTGCTGTTCTTCTTAGTTGGTGAAACATTTTGTGTTGAAACAGTCAATAATAAAATGTGACATTCTGTACTTCTGCCTCATATGTGTATATATGTCTTGACACCACAGCTAACAGAGCAATTTTGTCATATATATATATATATTATACACACAGTGGGTACGGAAAGTATTCAGACCCCCTTAAATTTTTCACTCTTTGTTATATTGCAGCCATTTGCTAAAATCATTTAAGTTCATTTTTTCCCCTCATTAATGTACACACAGCACCCCATATTGACAGAAAAACACAGAATTGTTGACATTTTCGCAGATTTATTAAAAAAGAAAAACTGAAATATCACATGGTCCTAAGTATTCAGACCCTTTGCTCAGTATTTAGTAGAAGCACCCTTTTGATCTAATACAGCCATGAGTCTTTTTGGGAAAGATGCAACAAGTTTTTCACACCTGGATTTGGGGATCCTCTGCCATTCCTCCTTGCAGATCCTCTCCAGTTCTGTCAGGTTGGATGGTAAACGTTGGTGGACAGCCATTTTTAGGTCTCTCCAGAGATGCTCAATTGGGTTTAAGTCAGGGCTCTGGCTGAGCCATTCAAGAACAGTCACGGAGTTGTTGTGAAGCCACTCCTTCGTTATTTTAGCTGTGTGCTTAGGGTCATTGTCTTGTTGGAAGGTAAACCTTCGGCCCAGTCTGAGGTCCTGAGCACTCTGGAGAAGGTTTTCGTCCAGGATATCCCTGTACTTGGCCGCATTCATCTTTCCCTCGATTGCAACCAGTCGTCCTGTCCCTGCAGCTGAAAAACGCCCCCACAGCATGATGCTGCCACCACCATGCTTCACTGTTGGGACTGTATTGGACAGGTGATGAGCAGTGCCTGGTTTTCTCCACACATACCGCTTAGAATTAAGGCCAAAAAGTTCTATCTTGGTCTCATCAGACCAGAGAATCTTATTTCTCACCATCTTAGCAAACTCCATGCGGGCTTTCATGTGTCTTGCACTGAGGAGAGGCTTCCGTCGGGCCACTCTGCCATAAAGCCCCGACTGGTGGAGGGCTGCAGTGATGGTTGACTTTCTACAACTTTCTCCCATCTCCCGACTGCATATCTGGAGCTCAGCCACAGTGATCTTTGGGTTCTTCTTTACCTCTCTCACCAAGGCTCTTCTCCCCCGATAGCTCAGTTTGGCCGGACGGCCAGCTCTAGGAAGGGTTCTGGTCGTCCCAAACGTCTTCCATTTAAGGATTATGGAGGCCACTGTGCTCTTAGGAACCTTAAGTGCAGCAGAAATTTTTTTGTAACCTTGGCCAGATCTGTGCCTTGCCACAATTCTGTCTCTGAGCTCTTCAGGCAGTTCCTTTGACCTCATGATTCTCATTTGCTCTGACATGCACTGTGAGCTGTAAGGTCTTATATAGACAGGTGTGTGGCTTTCCTAATCAAGTCCAATCAGTATAATCAAACACAGCTGGACTCAAATGAAGGTGTAGAACCATCTCAAGGATGATCAGAAGAAATGGACAGCACCTGAGTTAAATATATGAGTGTCACAGCAATGGGTCTGAATACTTAGGACCATGTGATATTTCAGTTTTTCTTTTTTAATAAATCTGCAAAAATGTCAACAATTCTGTGTTTTTCTGTCAATATGGGGTGCTGTGTGTACATTAATGAGGAAAAAAAAATGAACTTAAATGATTTTAGCAAATGGCTGCAATATAACAATGAGTGAAAAATTTAAGGGGGTCTGAATACTTTCTGTACCCACTGTATATATATATATATATATATATATATATCCAGAATATAATGAGAATGAAGTTCCTATGCTCTGGAAGGGCTCTGTGAAGGGAGAAGTTGGCCAAGGTCACTTCGGGTGGGGTGCAGTTAAAACACTGAACAGTTGCATTCCAGTCCTATCATGGTCGACACATTCTTTTTTGACACACCCTGTTCAAGTGCCTCATATTAAGGAAAATGCATGCGAGTTTGGAACAGCAGTGCATGATAAAATTTAGTGTGAAACTGGGTAAAAGTGCATCAGAAACTTTGTAAATGGTGAGGAAAGCTTATGGAAAAGTTGCACTATCAACTGCAAGTTCAAGTTCAAGTTCACGTTTATTTATAAAGTACATTTAAAAACAACGCGTGTTGTACCAAAGTGCTGTACCATTTTACACAAAAGATAAAAGATAATAAACTAAAAAATAAGATAAAATATAAAGCATGCAAGATAGGCCATAAACCACTCAAAAACCCCCTATATAATTCATGCAACATCATAATGGAGGTCTGCGCGGGACTGTTTTTTTTCGTCCCGCTCCCGCAATGGTTCTATTCTGCACGCACCCGCCCCCGCCTAAAATTCACTCTGTGTTCACCCGCTATCCGCATATAGTGATTTTCTTCCAGACCTGACGGGTTCCGCTAAAGATCGTTTCCAGAATCTCGCGTTTAAACTTCCCCTAAAGAAATAGAGTGATTGGGGATAACAAATATAAAATGTTGCATATACAAGATTTGTATTTGTTATTTGTCTATGATTCCGTCAACACCCTAAAAAATGTCAGAGAAAAAAAAAAAAAAATGTCACAATTAAAGAATAATAGGCTAAATATCACAGAGAAAAATAGGCTAAATTAAATAGCCTACAACATGTCCCTCAAAACTATAGGCTAAGCCAAAAATACATATAAACGAAAACTGTTGGCTTACTAGCTATACTGCAAAACGAAATCTTTTTTAACATCCTCGCAAGAACAGAATGACGCTGACTGATGACCGTTTCAGAACGTCTCTACTCCAAAATCCGATCGCAAAGGTTCTCTGAAGGTGCACTCGCGCAGACCTCTAATGCAAAGAACATATCTTGCCAGGTTTCTCAGGACAGGGAACTGGTGACTGTGTGAACGCCACCACTGCAGAAAGTTTTGTTCACTTCAAGTTCAAGCACAGATGCGCTGATGTCAAAGCATCTCGGGAGCGACCGGGTTATTGTCAGACCGCCTGCTCCCACCTAAAGTACACTATAGTTACCTGACTGCAATTCGCCTTTCATTCAAAATGTAATCCCGCGCAGCAAGAAAGAGCCGCGGGAATGCAGACCTCTACATCATAAGCTAAAGAAAATAAACGAGTCTTTAGGCTAGATTTAAAAGTGTCCAATGTGGGGGAAGATCTCATGCCAACTGGAAGCGCATTCCACAACCTAGGAGCCGCAACTGCAAAAGCTCAGTCACCCTTAGTCTTTAAGCGGGACCGAGGAACCGAGAGAAGGAATTTATTGCATGAGCGGAGAGATCTTGGAGCAGAGTAAGGATGCAGAAGATCGGAAATGTACTGTGGTGCTAACCCATGCAAAGCTTTATACACATACAGCAGAACCTTGAAGTCAACTCTGTATCTGACTGGTAACCAATGTAAGGTGGAGAGAACAGGAGTGATGTGTTCCCTCTTCCTAGTTCTCGTCAGAAGTCTAGCTGCCGCATTCTGAACCAATTGCAAACGATGTGTGGAGGATTGAGGTAGACCTATATATAGTGAATTGCAGTAGTCAAGCCGAGATGTAACAAGAGCATGGATCACTACTTCTAGGTCTTTCTTTGAGAGGAACTGTTTTAATTTGGCGATGGACCGGAGATGAAAGAAGCTTCCTTTGACAACAGAATTTATCTGCTTATCGAATAATAAGTCAGAATCAAAGTATAACGCCAAGGTTCTTAACTCTGTTTTTCAATGTTAAAGACAGGGAACCCAACTGGTTTTCAATATTAGCGACACACAAAGGTGATCCAAAAGCAATGGCCTCAGTCTTGTCCCCATTTAACTTTAGAAAGTTTTAAGACAACCACATTTTAACTTCCTCCAGACAGGAGATAAAGTTTAAAATGGAATTTCCATTGCTGGTCTTGACAAGAAGATAAAATTGTGTATCGTCTGCATAACAGTGATAAGAAACCTCATATTTCTGAAAGAGGAAGCATGTATAAAGAGAAGAGCAGAGGACTCAGAATGAAGCCTTGCGGAATGCCACATGTGATCAGTGTTGAAGTTATGTTTGCCAATATTAACTAAAAAAGTGTGACCTTTGAGATATGAAGAGAACCAACTTAACGCAACCCCCTGAATACCAACCACTCTCTCCAGACGATGTAATAACATGGTATGATCTATTGTGTCAAATGCTGCGCTGAGATCTAAAAGAATTAAGATGACCCCGTCCCCAGAATCCAGGGAGCATAAGATATCATTTGTCACTTTTAGCAAAGCTGTCTCAGTACTATGAAATGCCCTGAAACCTGATTGAAATTTATCGAGCATGTTACAATCAGCGAGATAAGACGAAAGCTGTGAGTAGATTACCTTTTCCAGAATTTTGGAGAGAAATGACAAATTTGAGATAGGCCTATAATTATTTAAAATGTCAGGGTCCAGGTTTGGTTTTTTCAGGAGAGGCTGCACCACAGCATGTTTGAAGCTTGTGGGAACCACTCCGCTAATCAAATGTATTTGTCAACTGTTTATTATGGCCAGTATGATGGGAGCGATAGAATTAAAAATGTCTTTAAGAAAACGAATCACATCCATAGGTGAAGAAGTCGGTTTCAATGAAGAAACTATATCTGACAGCTGGTTGAGCGAGACAGGGTCGAAGTGCCTGAAAGAACTGGAAAGCACCAGAGATTCGGAGCGAGAAACAATTGATGGCAATATTTGTGCTCTGCTGTCCTGGATTTTGTCCACAAAAAATTCAAGGAACTTTTCGCAAATCTCAGGTGTTGCAGTAGGGTAGCCTGCTGTAGTAGGGTTCAAGACTGAATCAATTGTTTTAAAAATGACTTTGGGCCTATGGGCTTTTTTTGCAATTACTTCAGAGAAATAATTTGATTTAGCAGTCTTGACAGCAATTTGATATTGCTTTAAGGAGTCACGGAGCATTTCATATGAGACCCTAAGTTTGTCTTTCTTCCACTTGCGCTCTGCTATCCTGCATTGCCGCCTAATGGAGCGGGTATGATCATTAAACCAGGGCTGGGTATGTGTCTTATTTCTAGATCTCAGCGATTTTAGAGGAGCTACCTGGTCCAGAATGTCAGTGCAGGTTGTGTTAAATATTTTCGTCAGTTGTGCAGTGTCCCCTGTACTATTTAACACATCTTCAATTTGAGAGAGATGAGGTGTAAATCTCTTCAGAACTCATAACTGTGGAAAAAGTTATAACGCGAGTGAAATGGCGGCTCTCTGGAGGAGGAGGAGGAGGAGGAATGGGGTGTTGCTGTAGAGATTCAAATAAAACAAAACTATGATCAGAAATTCCAGATTCTACCACCTCAAGATTGGTCACAAAAAAATGCTCAAAAATTACAGCCAGTTTTCAACAGTAAAATACTGTCATTTCAATAAACAGTTAAATCATGTAAATTTACAGCTAATGGTCGTTAAATTAAGCACCTGCAGTAAATTTACAGCATTTAACAGTAAAGAGAAAAACGGTTTCGCGCTGTAAAAAGCAGCACATAGGGGCGGGGCATCTTCAACACGAGCAAGCGGTCAACGGAATCTCTTCAAAACTCTTACCGTCTGCTGAAGAAGAAAACTGCTCGAGGTAAGTTTATTTCTATGTTGTTATTTTACTATGTTGCACTCAACTTGTAAAATTGCCTTTTTCGTAAGATGTTTTTGACTGTACTACTTGGCACGAATCGCGTGTTGCGGCCAGACAGACAGTTCTCGACGGGGGTGAGGCATTTCTCTAGTCAGTGTTCTCCAAACTCCGAATATAACGCTAGGTTCGCTAGATTTGAGAATAATTGACAACGGGCCGCTGAATTATTTGAAAAATAATGCGTATCCGAGGTTGTAATGCAGCCACGACTCCAAGCTTAATTCAGTGGCCCGTCGTCAGTTATTCCTCTCGGTCACCACACCTTAAGACATTGTTCAGATGTTCTATTTCAAGACATTTGTCAGGTTTTTGTCCTTACAACGATCTTGTGTGTAATTATTTCTTACACATCTGATACCAAGCCTCCGTTGCTATCCACCTTATTCCTACGCCCCATGACGCTTTGCGCGAATTATGGGTGTAACTTCCGTTAAGCTGTAAACAGTCAGTGAAAGGCTCGCTGTATGAACGCAATAATACGTTTTCTTTTTAAACTGGGTACAATGAGATGACATTATTCTACTCACCCTTCAACCAACGAACATTAAAAGAACATTTGAAAGTGTAAAAGCATCAACAAGGTACTTTCAACATGCCATGAAAAAGTGTGATTCTTTCCACAGCAATAACGGACGGGTTAAATATAACTATAGTGATATATATCTGTATTATGTAATATACGTTACCTTAATAAAAAATGTTCATGAACTTCAGCATTGCGTGATATTATTTCAAAGTGATCTCTTTAATAATAAATTGTATTTACCTATGACAACAAACCTGGAAAGAGACGTGAGGCTTTGAGGAGAAAAATTCTTGTTATAACATGTTACGTTAAAATACCAAGCATCTCATGATGTCTGAAAATAAAACATGAAAGAAAAATTGACAGCTCATTCAGTCAAACTGACTGATAAGCTTTATTTGTAGGGCAACCTTATGATTTAAAACGATTCGTTTCAGTCTTTTTAAATGGAAGTTCCTCAAACCGGAAGTGGAACCCATAATTCGAAACGCAGTAGGCTAGTCAGGAATAAGGTGGATAATAAAATATATAATAGAAAAAGTGATAATAGATAATAAAACATGAAAAAAGTTTGTCATTTTATCCTGTTGTTTGCAAAATTTTTGCTATATTTGCTTGATCAATTTCTTTGTGGGTCTTTACTCTTTTGCTGTTGTAGGTTCTAAGGATGTTTGAGATAACTGAAATGTTTGGCGAAGTGATATGGAACTGTAATGCGGTCAAATCCTCAAGATGCCTGGAACTACTTGGACCTGCCTGGAACAGCTGTAGTATAAAGATTTAATATTGCGAACTAGAGCTGCACGATTAATCGTAAAAATTCAAGCACCCACGCAATCCTACTTTATTAATGACAACGATTCTCCCGCGTCTAATCGGGGCGGATCTACCTGGGTGGCACAAGAAAAAGCTTTGCCACCCCAGAATTATCACAGAAAAAATATAAACGTTACAGTGTTTCAAGTACTGCTTTTCAGTGGCGCAATGTGATGACAAAAAAAGACAGCGCAACGCAAAATAATGGCAAGAAAACATGTCTTTCAATAAACTGCATGATCGTTGGCTGCACGCGCATGCAGCGCGCCCATTGTAGTCAGCTTCATTAACAAATGACTCTTATGAACCGGTTCTTTGTGAATCAAAAAAAAAAAAAAAAAAAAAAAAAAAAAAAAAGACACAGCGCAGCCAAGTTCACTTACGAATTGTTTTTCCATTTGTTCGTGAATCAGAAAATGACTGCTTCCTGGCTAACTCAGAAGTCCTCTGAGAAATGTAATCCCATCTGAATACGTCGGAGATTCATTTCGTAATTTTTTGGCGAGCTGATTCTCCGACCGCCCGCTCCACTTTCATCATGGATAAAGGTCCTTTTGCCATCCGACGAAACAATAACATGAAATCAATAAGAAGATCCCGATCACAGAAACTAATAGCAGAGTTAGGTAAGAATATAAATGTATTTTATTTTTTCTCGATTGCTAACACAAGTGATTCAGTTGGCCCAGTTTCCCAAACCATCAGTTCTCAAAACAAAGACACATTTCTCAAAACGTTTAACAATGACAACATTAGCAAAACTTATGACACACCAGTGGAAATCAGAGAGAGAGCTGAAAGAACAATTTACGGGGATTTTAAAGTTAAGTTACACATACAGTATAATTATAGTACACAGTACCACTACTTTAGATGAGGGAATGTACTTTTTTACTGTACTGTAATTGACAGTATACTGTATTGTGGTGCATACCAAGTTTATATACATGTACTTTTCTCATGCTTTTCATCTACTGCCTGCCAGATCACTTTTACAATAGTAAAATGAAAATTATTTTTTTCCAAAAGTTCATTGTTTTATTTTACCGTATCTGCATCTATTTTTGTATAGTGTAGTAGACATTGAGCTGCAAAATAATTCCTGAATCACAATAAGAGTTTTTTTTTTACAGTGTGAATTGATCTCACTAGTGTTCACTGGGCAGTGCAGTACTCTGTTTATTTGTTACGTTTTGTGTGTCATCTGATGCCAAAGTTTGATTTTATCAGAAGAGAATAGGTTTTTGACTAAACATTTTATTTTGACCTGGAAGTTTGAGGTTTGTGCAAGTTGGTGTATTTTGAGATTGTGTTTACAGTTGTGAGAAAATGAGAATTGTTTCATGAATTGTGTTTTAGCAATCAAGAAAAACAATAACTAGATTGAAAAGTTTGAAAGACAAATTTATGCTGGCTAATTGAAATAAAGCCAACTTAAAGTCTTGTTTAAAAAAGTAAATAGTTTTCTGTGTTAGGCCAGAATATTTAGATGTTCTGGGTGTTTGCTAAAGTGTTGCTAGGTGTTTGCTAGGCAGTTGCTGGGGTGTTGCTAGAGTATGTGGTTGATAGGGTGTTCTGGGTGAACACACAGACATTCTGTTCTCAAAAATTGTTTGCAAAACTGAAAATTCAAAAGTTTTTGTTGTTCTTTAACTTGTACTAAAACGTGATTTATAGGCTACCATGGAAGTAGCCTGTGATGTAATATGAATAAAACTGCTCATCTCCTTTTGTGATACAAGCTCAGACTCATTCAGAATCTGTTGAAGTTTTTCATAGTGTCTTGACTTGGTGCCACGATGGATATTGAAATCTTGATATTTATTTTTTAATTTTAAACAGTATAGATGAATACTTGCTGGTAATGCAATATTTGTGAACACAATTGTGTATGTCAAGCTATAAATCTACAAAAACTATGCATTGGGCGCTTGCTTTGGTGTTGCCACCCCTCATTCACCTCATGCCACCCCTTTGCCACCCTATATAAAATTTTCTAGATCCGCCTCTGCGTCTAATAAACCTTTGACAAAATCATACCGGAACGTTCAAATCTGTGTTCGTGCTGCCAGAGCCAGAGAGAGACATTTTGAATCACACATTAGTTATTTCTGTGTTACAAATATTCACATTATCACAGAAGTACTGAGATATAAGTTTTAAGTTAGTATTTAAACACTGATGTCTACGATAGCGATCAAAATAGAGCAAACTACCTTTTGAAACGAACTTGGCACTGTCAAATAACGGTTGTATCAATGGGACTTTAAGCAGCAGCTGCTGATACAACGGCAACGGCATTCTGGCGTTTAACTGCTGCTTCTTGATGTTCTACTGTAACCGTCTACTACGGGACAATAGACGATTTGCCGTAGTCGCTAATACGTGACAGATTAGATAAGTAAATGTTATGTTCTATAGTTATGTGGTATTTTAGTTGTATCTGTATGTCATTTAATGCCAAAAGCAACCATTCTCTTGCTTTTATTTACATGTAATGTATTGTTTACTATGTCAAATGATTCACGCCGTCCTCTTTGTTGTTGCTTAGCGATTTTTGCGTTCTTTAGCTACGGCAGTTGACATTTTACTTCCGGTCGTCATTGCCGTTCCATCAACAGCTGTTGCTTAAAGTCCCTAGTCCACTAGGTGGCGACAACTGACTGTTAAAAAATGTATTTGTCATTGAATCGTTCATTCAAAAGATTGTACAAGTATTTATTAATGAGTCATTGAATTCATTCAAAACCATTTTTTAAATAATTCATTCAAACATTTTCCAGCAATTAGAGTCAGCAATTTATATTTTGTCAAAACCTCTAGTAAATTACACGTTATTTTGTTTGGTTGTATATTCAGAATCGTGGGAGAATCGTGATCTCTATTTGAAACCAAAAAATCGTGATTCTCATTTTATCCAGAATCGTGCAGCTCTAATAGGAACCCTTAAACTGATTTAAATGTA
The DNA here is from genome assembly GCF_019924925.1 of Ctenopharyngodon idella. Lineage (NCBI taxonomy): Eukaryota > Metazoa > Chordata > Actinopteri > Cypriniformes > Xenocyprididae > Ctenopharyngodon > Ctenopharyngodon idella. The sequence continues at coordinate 16,166,741 of NC_067232.1, read as the reverse complement.
TTTCCAATTTAGTAAGATCAGAGTCATGTATTCTTGCAAACTTTGTGCACACACAAGGCAAATGCAAATTCAACGCTGAACTGCTACACGCATATACACGCTGAACTGCTCCAAGAGCGTTTGAAAGGGTTAAACGAACTAGGTGTGAAAACACCATCACAGACACTCAATTATTCACACATCTCTGGCTAACTGGAAAACACACAATCACTTCCTTTTACACACAACTAAACTGTCTGGGCATGTTTTGGCCCCTGCTTCTGTTAAGATGAATCGTTCATTCAAAAGATTCGTTCAAAAACACTGATTCATCCAGCAATACAACAAGTATTTATTAATGAGTCATTGAATTCATTCAAAACCATTTTTTAAATAATTCATTCAAACATTTTCCAGCAATTAGAGTCAGCAATTTATATTTTGTCAGAACCTCTAGTAAATTACACGTTATTTTGTTTGGTTGTATATTCAGAATTGTGGGAGAATCGTGATCTGTTTGAAACCAAAAAATCGTGATTCTCATTTTATCCAGAATCGTGCAGCTCTAATAGGAACCCTTAAACTGATTTAAATGTATTTCCGATTTAGTAAGATCAGAGTCATGTATTCTTGCAAACTTTGTGCACACACAAGGCAAATGCAAATTCACATACATGTTTCCAGTTGCATACAGAATACACCCATAGCTTAGGGTGTTTTCACATATAGTTTGTTTTAAAAGAACCAAACCCAGTTCACTTAAAGTGAACCAGAAACGGAACCAGCCGAAAGTGACCTCAGTCCTTTTGGTGTTCACAATCTAATGGACTCAAAAGAGAACCCACTTCTTTTTTTGGTCCTTTTCAGCATTGAAGTGATCTCAGACCCTTTCTTGTTCACACCACAACTTCATAAGAACTCAAGACCCCAGCTTTCTGTGTTTTCAGTAACACTGCTGCATTTCTCAAATTGTTAAAATAAAAAATTACAGGAAAATATAAGCAGTGGATAACTGATCAGAAGTTTATCACATCACACGATTGGCTCAACCTAATCAACCCCATTTGATACTATAATCTTCACGTCTGCCGTAAATCTTTTGTAGCTCAGAAAAAGAACAATAATAACACTTCACAATAAGGTTCTCTTAATTACTTTTGGTAATTATGTTAGGCATCATGAATTAACAGCATTTATATTAGGGGCGTGCAGTGGAGGCTGTATCTGTAACAATATCAAAATAATTTATATCTGTATTTGGAAAAAACTGGAAGTGACAGAGCTTTAACCAGAAGATTTTACAATTACTTGAGAAGACTGTCATGTCTATGGTTTTAAATGTATATCTATGTCCTTCGTAGTTCAAATGTGCCATGTATAAATAATAATAATAATAAATAATTAGTAAACATTAACATTAACCACGATTACATGCTGCTGGTGATCATTAGTAGTTTATATTAAGTGTAACAAAGGAATGCGATATTTTACATTATATCACAAATATATTAAGTATTCCCCCCGGAACACGATCGCAAATGAACTTTGTTTTCAGCAGTGACGGAAAAGACAGAACAGCGGGAATGGTGAGCCTGAAGGTGCAGTTGTCGAAACGAAACGCAAAGCGGACCGGGACCTCGATGCTTTCACATATCACGAAGCAATCGAACCACAAACGGACCCACAAACAAACCATACGGTTCGCTTTTAGGTCCTTTTAGGGGGGTCTGAGATCACTTGGTTTGTTCACATATACACGCTGAACTGCTCCGAAAGCGTTTGAAAGGGTTATACGAACTAGGTGTGAAAACACCATCACAGACACTCACTTAATTATTCACACATCTCTGGCTAACTGGAAAACACACAATCACTTCCTTTTACACACAGCTAAGCTGTCTGGGCATGTTTTGGCCCCTGCTTCTGTTAAGATGATATTTTGTCTTGTTTTCTCTACTGTAACAAACATACACCCTTATTGATTTACTTAATAAGTGTCTAATTACGTTCATCTACTAAACAGTTAATTTTCTGTTTAATTTAAAAGTGTGTCCAGACTGTATATGATGACTATCTTTCGCCATGTGCTACATATAGTCACTAACATTTTCTTAATGTTTTCCTCTCAGACCTGGGCGTGTTGACGAGTTTCATCAGACTTCTTGCTAAATCCTTCCAAAGTTGGCATGATGTATTGGCCTTTTTTTTCCCTCTCTCTTCTTAAGGTTTATTCACACACTAGTTCCTCTCATTGGACTATGCAATCTACACTTTTCTGTTTTTTCCTCCAAAAACTGTTATACTGTTTAAATATAGATCAGTATAGTTTCAAAAATAAGCATTCTCATTATTCATTTTCATGGTATGCATCTACACATCTCAAATTTCTTTTTTAAAACATTTGTGTTCTGCTGAAGAAAGGCAGTTGTACACATCTGGGATAGCATCGGGGTAATTGAATATTGAGAATATAGTTTTTGAACAAATTCTTAAAAGTATTCTTATTTTTGTTGGTTAAAGCAAGTGCCATTTCTTTTTTCTTAACTTACTGTTTGTGTTTATGCTGAAATTCAGTTTGGGTCAGTTTCAACCAATTTGTCAATGCCTATTCTGCCTGTGTTTTACTAAATAGCAAATGATGTACCATAATCTGATTCTTATTTGTTTACTCTGCATCTAGTTGAAATATAGTTTGACATTTCTGTACACATTATATACTAAACTAAAGATTTTAATTATGTATTGTTTATGTAATGTATTAATTTTTTTATATTGTAGAATTATAGCTGTAACCATTGCTGCAAGTACTTTACTGTGAAATTACAGTACAGCTATAAAATGTAAAACGGTATTGAAACGGTAGAATTACTTTAAATGGCTGGAACCACAGCTGCCAGTACTCTACTGTGAAATTACAGTAAAGCTGTAAAATGAACAACAGTATTGGTACTGTTGAATTAGAGTAAACAGCTGTTAACTGGAAAAATGTTGTTGAAACCATAAAATTACGGTAAATGGCTGGAACCACAGCTGCCAGTATTATACTGTAAATTTACAGGTACATTTTTTACAATGTACTGATGGCACAAGGCCTTCAAGGAAGGACAAGAAGGTGTTGAAGATCAACAACGATCAGGACACCCCTCTTTGTCAAAAAAGAAACAGAATATAGATACAGTGAGGTCTGTTGTCAACCGTGATCAATGGATCACTATTAGAATGATTGCAGAGGAAACAGGAAATACCACGTTAATTGTTCTGAAATCATGACTCAGGATTTAAGCATGAGAAAAGTGTGTGCAAAACTTGTTCCAAAGAACTGGTCACCCTTTTGAGTTCAGTGATCACAGGAAATGAATCCTGGGTGTTGGAGTACGATCCCAAGATGAAGAAACAAAGTTTAGAATGGCACACATCCACGTCACCTCGCCCCAAGAAAGTTTGTATGAGCAAATCAAAAGTCAAATCAATGGCTTGAGACATAGTTTTTTGTGTGCGTCCTGAGATCGTCCTGGCTCCTTGCAACTTTTCCATATTTCCAAAACATAAGGAAGGGTTTGAAAGGATGCTATTTTGGTAGTGCGGATAACATCCAAAGAGCCTCTACGCAGGCTCTGAACGCCATCCGACTTGAAGACTTCCAGCGATATATATACAGGGATCAGGGTTCTAAATTAACACCTGCCAACCGGCCAAATGCGGATTAAAATTCATTTTGGCGGGTGTTTATAAAAATTTACTAGCCAGTTTGGCCAGTGATGCATGAGGCTCTGTTCTCGGTCATTTATCCCCCTGGCAGCACTTCCTACATTTCCCATGAACACTGTGCCGTAATGCTACGCGATGACGTTTCATACGCCCATTGGCTGCGCGCAGTTTGCAGTGAAACCAGCGCGAGAAACCATGGAAACGAACAAAGCGTCCATCAGAAAACACAAGGAAGAAGAACGAACGAACGGAGCCAGAGCAGGGAGTTAGCTAGTAAAGGAAAAAGTTCAGATTAAACTAAATGCGGCGGTGGTTGGGACAGACTTCTGGGGGCGAGAAGAGGAACGAGGCAGAGGATGAGGATATCGACAGAGAAACGAAGAAAAGAAAATGTAATGCCAAATGGCTGATGGGTCGTGAATGGCTTGTGTTTGATCACCAAAACGTCGTCATGTTTTGTCAGGATTGCTGCATGTACGCGAAAGAAAAAAACAAAACGAGCAATTTCATGGTGGGAACTAATAATTTTAAAGTTGAGGCAGTAAAGGACCATGAGAGTTCTGATTCTGATGGCACCTCTGAAGAAGAAGAAGAGCTCTGAAGACATGTGATTCAAATGATAGATAGATGAAATGTTTGCACTTTCTGTGCATATTTTGTTGTATGCATTGTACTTTATATGTGTTTTTCATGCCAACAATGTTAATAAAATGATCAAATGAATTCAGTGGCACTCGGAAAAAAAATTGGCTAGTGGAAATTCTGATTGGCTGGTAACTTTAGAGAGTTACCAGCCACATTGGCTGGTGATCAAAAAAGTTAATTTAGAACCCTGACAGGGATATATATAAGTTAAACTGTGTCAGAAAAAATTAATCTTAATTATGTCAGATAACACTTAAGCAAAACATGGTCAGGTCAAAGTGTCTGAATAATTTTTGGTTCCAATTTTTTATCAGTTTTACTGGTAGTCCACTATATAAACATGTTTTGGGTGTAATATGTCACAGTTTACTTTATTTTGCTATCCTCACATAAATGAACTATAGTGTCCTGCACCCACTAGTAAACATATATCAAAAATGTCTGAATAATTTTTGGTTTGACTGTATGTGACCCTGGACCACAAAACCAGTCATATAAATTGAAATTTATACATCACCCGCAAGCTGAAATAAGCTTCCCATTGATGTGTGGTTTGTTAGTATAGGACAATATTTGGCCGAGATACAACTATTTGAAAATCTGAAAATATTGAGAAATACTGAGAAAATATTGAGAAAATCACCTTTAAAGTTGTCCAAATGAAGTCCTTAGCAATGCATATTCACTCATAAAAATTTATTTTTGATATATATATACAAATTATATAATAGTACAAGAGAAATCTCTTCTTTTGAAAAAAAAGAGAAAAAAAAAGTTTCAAGACATGCAATGTTTCTCTGTCAAGTGACACAGACAGGTAAAATATGTGATGTAAGTCTACAGTTTTTAACAAAAAAAAAAAAACTGCTCACCGTCCATCAGCTGAATCCGAAAGTCACCAGATCTGCTCCTTATGACTTTGCGCAATGGTGTCCTCAATGTCGGGTTTATCATCAGACTGTGCACATGATGGTTCCTAAATAATAAACAATAACAGAACAGTGTTTCTCCTCACTAAAAGACAGTCACAAAAGATTATGAAATTACTAAATTTGCATCATCTATACATTTCTGTTATAATTATCAAGTCATAATTATGATTTTTCCTTTTAGACTACACGACAAAGAAATTTCATACTTGTGCCTGATTTGAGAGCTGCTCTTCATGTCGAACACACCTAATGTTGATCGTGATTTTTATCAACTCTTTAGCATTGTTTTAACTACTGAAATAAGAAAACTAATTGTTGCCTTGTTTAATTCACAAACACAAATGTTCATGTAACACCTTGAACAAAATATCCAATAATAAGATAAAATAATAAAATAAACAGAACCTAAAGGTTTCATGGTTTCACAATGTTCGATTCTCTTAACTCTTACAAGCATCTGTTGGTCATCAAGTGTCAGCCTGTGATTGCAACTGCTTGTTTAACTTTAATTAACAACATAATTAAAATGAAAAGGTTTCGTACAGAGTTCTGAAAGTTTCATTTTGTGTTCATGTTAAGGACCATCTTGAGTCTTATCGGTTTGCTTATCAAATCAATAGGGCCACTGATGATGCTATGCTTACTGTGGTGCATCATGTTGTAAAACATCTAGAGGATCCAAAGGCTTATGCCAGGTTGTTCTTTCTTGGTCTGAGCTCTGCTTTTAATACCGCACATTATGCTCTCCAAACTAAATAGTATGGCTGTCAATCCATATAGTATCAAATTAGTATTCATAGTATTCATTTTTACTGGTAGGACTCTACAAGTTAGAGTCAGGCAGACTCTTTCTGAGTGTCCTCCAGGAGTGTGTGTGTTCACTACTGTTATTTACACTGTACACTAATGAGTATAGGAGTCATCATTCTGGGAATATTGCTGTAAAGGTTTCAGATAATACTGCCATTCTTGGTTTTCTGTACAAGGAAAAGGACATTCAACATTACACAGCAGAGATTGCCAACTTTGGTACATGTTCATTGTCTTGTGAACAAACATCTCTACAGTCTTGTGATTAACATTAGAAAAACAGGAAATGATTTTTGATCCCAAGATATTAGCAACCACTAACCTATCATGATAAACAATGAGCCCATTCTTTCATACAAATACTTCGGTTTACTCATTGATAATAATCTTTTATGACCGATGCATGAGGATAATCTATGTTGAAAGGTCAAAAAAAAAAAAAAAAAAAGTAGTTTCTATGGAGGCTACGACTTTTTGGAGTTGCTCAGAGGATCACGTTGCTGTTTTATCATGACTGTATTCAATCCATCTTACTGTATGGTATAGTGGACAGTTAAAAATACTATGGAAGTCAGTGGGGCTCTGGGCCTGTTTGGATGCCCATATTCTTTAAAATATCTTCTTTTGTGTTCAGCAGAAGAAACAAATACAGGTTTGGAACAATTTGAGGGAGCAGAATTTTAATTTTTGAGTGAACTATCCCTTTAAAAAAAAAAATAGGGTTTTTTTAATGTTTAAAATGCATGATTAAAATGTTTAGGAAATTTCAAATTTATTAGGCTATATCTATATTGATTTATTACTACTATTTCTACATTGATTATTGTACATTGATTTGAAATTGTTTTAATTTTTTGCTGATATAATTATTTTAACTCTTTAAAGAATAATAGTAAAACTGGGAAGAACTCTCTTCTTTTGAAAAAAAAAAACAAACAAACAAAAAAAAAACACCTACTTAATTCTTATTCAAAACCGGTTAAATAATAATAATAATAAAAAATGTATAGCCTAATAAAATAAAACAAAATTGAACTAAAATTAAATAGTAAAATAAACAGAACAGAAAGGTTTCAGATCACTGAACTGATTTAGTGAACCGACTCAAAACCAAAACATTACCTTTTATGGCGACACTCCACGCCCACATTCACTCTGTGATAAATGAATGGGTTTCGGTGTAATAGCGGCACGTAGTGAAGGACATACTTGTAAACTACGTAATCAGGAACCACCTTTCAGTTGAAAATGAGTGATGTCATTATTTGGCAATGTTGACGGATAACACACCTAGATTACTTTAAAGTGACAGTCACCTGTTGTTGACCCTGACAGTCCGTGAGCGCGTATGTGAAGAGCAAGTCTTCATGCGGCTCAAGGACCCCGTTACTTTTGCAGGTTTCTCCGAGCGTCAGCTCCTCTGCGACGGCCGAGAAACCGTAGAAACTCTTCTTCACCCTTAACACGAAACCTTTGCTCGAGCAAGTCACCGACACATCCGGGAGGCGGTTGAATTCGGGCAGGTAATCTTGGCCAGGTGGGATCCTCGCAGGTGCTTGGCCACGAATCCGCAGGACAGGCACCGATCTCTGGCGCGTCAAGTCTGGCGTGTTTGTGAACGAATCGCGCACTAGAAGTTTCCCAAGATGTTTCCCGCGTGCTGTTTGTGGGCGATCGACTCTCTCATCTGATAAAGATAAAGCACTATTTAGCAATGTTGGTTTGAAGAAAATGACAAGAATCGAACCTAGAACTAGGCGAGTAATGCTATTCACTTTCATATCAATTGTCTGTGTATCTATAATTAAGTTTTGCTTATGATTTACGTATCGTTTGTCCTACAGGTGGAAACTAAACAATCAAAAAAGGCCTTCAGTTGGTGATTAGATGTGATTGGTCTATAAAGAGTGAGTTGTAATTGATTTCCGCTCGCACTGTGCAGCATTGATCACTAGAGGGCGCCACAAGGCTGAAGAAACCACAACTGCAGAACCATGTGTAACCGCAGTCTGCGGACAACAGCGCCAAACCTGCAGTCTCAAACCGGTGTTGGTGTGGAGCATATAGATTTAGTGGTTAGGTGGTATTTACATTTCTCATTTGTTTGCATAGTTAAAGGATTAGTTCACTTTCAAATGAAAATTACCCCATGCTTTACTCACCTTCAATCCATCTTAGGTGTATATGAATTTCTTCTTTCTGACGAACACAATCAGAGAAATATTAAAAAATATCCTGTGGCATCCGAGCTTTATAATAACAGTATGCGTTACCAAACGAGTATGAGCTGAAGAAAGTGTCTTCATCTACATCCATACATCATAAACATATTCCACACGGCTCCGGAGGGTTAATAAATGTTTTCTGAAGCAAAGCGATGCATTTGTGTAAAAAAAAAAAAAAAAAATCCATATTTAACAAGTTATGAAGTAATATATCTGGCTTCCGCCAGACCGCCTTCCGTATTCGTCAGAAAGCTTACGCTGTACGTTCTACGCCTTCCCTATTCAACTTATGGAATTGACGCGACACCAGTTCCGTTTTTTCCAGAATTTGAATACGGAAGTCGGTCTGGCGGAAGTTAGATATTTTATTTAATAACTTGTTTAATAACTTGGATATTTTTTTTATTTTTTTTTACACAAACGCATCACTTCACTTCAGAAGGCCTTTATTAACCCCCCGGAGCTGTGTGGAGTATGTTTATATTGGATGGATGAAGATGGAAACACTTTCTTCAGCTCATACTCGTTTAGTAACGCATACTGCCGTTATAAAGCTCGGATGTGTCAGGATATTTATTACCATTTTTACGATTGTGTTTGTCAGAAAGAAGAAAGTCATACATGGCTTGAGAGTGAGTAAAGCTTTTTGGTAATTTTCATTTGAAAGTGAACTAATCCTTTAAAGTGAAGGGTAGGGTTAGTGGTTGGAGCGGGTCTGACGCTGTTGTCCCTGCTCTGACCTGGGGTGGATTTCATAGGGGTGACGCACTACCAAAGTGGGTAGGGACGGATTTTTTCAAATCACATTCAACCACAGAGTTACGCTAGCTGTTAGTCAATTTTTTTTCCCTCTGGATATATAGTCCAGATTTTCTTATTAAAACACTGTTGGATCTCATGCTGTAGAAAGGTGTGAAATTGATAATATATGACGGTCCAGATGAGATCAGCTGATCAGAACACTACATGATGAGTATATAATCTTCTGAGTTCTGAGTTTTTGTTTAGGATTTATTGGCTTTTGAGTACATTTTGCCACGCCCATTTTCTAAATGATCCTGTTATAGCAACCCAAAGGGTAAAGTTCAACTTTTTTTTGATAATTATTGATCTAGAGAGTCCAGAGAATTGTCCTGCACTGTTTTTTTTCCAATCGGGCGAAAAACCTAGGACTAGTTTGCAAAAGTAGGTTTTTCACATATTCGCGAATAATTAATGAATGATTTAATTGACAGCATTAGTTCTTGAGGCAAAGTTGTTCAGAATGTGGAGATCTATCAAATGATATGCATATTGTGTGGATCTGTGAAACACCACATGATTACTGAGGCGTAAAACTCGTTAGCGCCAACTAGTGGCCGATTTCTTCGAACTCTTACAGACCTCTAGGCCCATGAGTTGAACATGCCCACAGAGTTTCGTTTCTGATCGGCCTCCGTTAACCTTATCTAATAGGTGCTCAAACTTCATTGATCGATGGCGGCCATGTTTTTTGAGATACGCCAATGTCCTCATAGACTATCATGCCCCCTTGAACCAAGACACTGCACGCCAAATTTCAAGTTGATCGGACTAACAGTTGCATAGTTACAGCTGTTTTCTTGTTTTTTTCAAGTTAGCGCCACCTAGTGTCCAATCGACGCATTTTTTTTTTATCGTAAACAAAGATTGAGCCCCTATTCATGAGTACCAAGTTTGGTGAAAATATCTCATTTTGTTAATGAGTTATAGCCATTTTAGTAAAAGTGCCTCCGCCCATTTCGAATGTTTTGGCGCCACTTAGTGACCGTGAATCTAAATTTAGGACAAACGGTCTAGGAGTTATGAGCGTTTTTGCGTTTTTGATCGCTGTAGCGCCACCTATTGGCCGATTTGGACGAGTCCAGGTATCTGAGTAGCGAGCAAGACTACTACCATCTGACAAAGTTTCAAGTCTCTCGGCCTTACGGTTTGGGCTGCCCGATCAGTTTTAAAGCATAAGAAAAATAATAAAAATCCTTACAATTACAATAGGGTTTCAGCACTACGAAACCCTAATAAGCACAATATGAATACACACCAATGTCAGTATGTTTATAAAGGCCATAAAATAATATATACACATATTGTACATTTTGTAGTTGTGCAATGTTCTGGTGGTGTTGGTGGTTTTGACAAAAAAGTAATCTCCTTATAAAACTCCCTACAGACATTTTTTTGCATTTAATCTCAGCATTTACAGAGAAGTAAACTGGAGGTTTATAACATCACAGACAGCTATTTAACACATGACCCATCGCCCAGATCACTCATGATCTCAGAGCGTGGAAGAAAACCTTAAAGTACCATTTTTAAATTCACAGTCACTATTTAGTCTGTGAAACAGACTGCTTCATTATGTGCACAATCACTTATTTACCACAGAAAAAACACAAACATGTACAGAAACACTGACATTTCATGTTGGAAGAAAACTGCACCAATGAACATTAAAACTTTTCATCTAAACTTCCTTTAGTTACTGACTCTTTGGCACAGCTGCATTGCTGTGATTGTTGTAGAATTAATTTTACTTGTGTTAAATACTATAATCTCATTTGATCTCTTCATTTTCTTTCTCAATATAAGGCACTATAAATAAATACAGAACCATAAAAAATTGACACAGACAATAAAGTGTCATCTTCCTCAGGCTAACAAACTGCCCCACACAAGCACAATGATTTCAGGTCTTCTTTAAAGAAATGGAAAAACATTTTTTTGTTCTATTAATAATGTTTTACCCTCAGTGCAAAAACAAACCAACAATTCTTCACCACATTGAGGAAATGTCCTCGAACACCTGCAACTTAACATTTCTTATACATTCAAAAACCAAAATATGAATCCATTTCAAATGAGGAAAAAAAAGAGTTGCAACAAAACAATGTATTAGTAGATGGTAGATTTGAACCTCATATTTATCTTACAAGTCTCCCTTTGTTGACCAGAGAGAGCTAAGACTGTTACTGAAAGCAGCAAATAATGCCTTGTAGTTATGTTTGTACAAATATGTAGCTGTCATGACAGTAGTGCAGATATATAAGGGTTCGCCTCCATCCTTCACTGGTCCGGTTAACCAGCGGAGTGAGGAAAGTTCTGTCTCTAAAGTTCAGTTGATTGATTTCCTCATTGCAGTGGTTAAGATGTATTTTGGCGCCCTCTGCAGGCCAGAGCAGGAACAGTCAAGCTGGTATTTCATGCTGTGATATCAGGCTTCAAGGCCTCCATCTCAGCCTCTTGTTCTTCACTCCTGCATGTGGGAAACAATACAGTACTTTCATTTTCAACGGTAAGATTTGACCCTTTTTTTGACCCAAGGGTTTATAAGATCTCAGTATAAAAAAAACCATATATAATCATAAGTCTATGCCCTACCGCAGGAGCATCTGCAGCTGTTTGTTGTTGTACTGTCTGCGTTCTTCATCGATGGGATACGTTTTGAAGATGAGGAGCCCCAGAGCTATAAGTAACACAGGAGCAGCCGACACCAACATCTTCAACGTCAGATTCACTGAATCAGACTGAACACAAACTCCCGTCACATAACCTGCAAAGCTAAAGAGATGGAAAATGAAATATGAAGGCCAGAATGTAAACCCAGATCATGATCTGTTGTCACAAACCCATGAAAGAGCTTTTTAATACAGACGCAAAGAAGAAGAGCTACCTTAATGATAGTGTTGATACTCCAAGCGACACTCCAGAGGCAAATTTGGTGAAGAAAACATAGAAGGAGTAGAAAATAGCCTCATGGCCTTGAGAGGTAGGATTCTGGACTTTAAAATCATCTACCACATCTGGAAGCATGGACCTGAAACAGAAGCACCTTTATGTCTGAAATATTGGTCTATATGGGATCAGATGTGTTAAATTATATTAACTCATTAATCTAGGAAACTATCGAAAACTTCATATGACTATTTATTCAGGGAATGTATATAATTTACTCTTGTGACTGAGAGGAGCACATGAAAATAGTTGCACTGCTTAAAGGGACAGTTCACGCAAAAATGAAAATTATCCCATGATGGACCCATTCTCATCTTAGGACAACTCTGATGAACTTTTTTGATCCACTTCAAATGTTGACTACTTTATAATAATCGGCTTCCGGTAATGGCCATACGCAAATTGAGTTATGGCGGAGGAGTGACCTCTGACCCGACGCATGGCGCAGGATGTAGGAGTAGTGTAAGCTTAGGTAAGAGTAGACGCCTCTCGTGGTTCAAACAAACAGGGCCGTGCAACAAACTCAAGCTCCTCTTCTCTTATATCGAAATCCTCTGACGTTTCTCTTTAAAAATTCTCATTTTAGACTTCTAATTCATGACCGGTAATTTGTTTTGCTCTATCCTCTGCGCTTCCGCATTCGTCAGTACGTCATGTGTCAGGTCAGAGGTCACTCTTCGACCAGAACTATGGCACGTTCACACAGCAACTTACAGTAGCGTCTGGAACACTGTCTGTATAAAGGTGCAGCGAGAGTCAAGCCCGTATTCTCCTACTAGTAACCGTAGCGACAGTGACCAATGTAATATTAAAGATGGCGACGTCCATAAAACTGAAAAGTCTCATCACTTTTGACATGACAAGAGACCAATTGAACCGCGAGTTTATCCATCAAAACTTCATTAACCAACAGCAGCATGTAAACACTCGCTAGCCGGAGTGTTTAACCGTTGCACTCGCGTGTCACGTCCTTTGTGACGTCTCGCGCATAACACGGCATTTGAATTAGGAAAAGAAACACAAAACTGAGGGGAGCCGGAGAACAGTTACTGGATAACACCTTAAGATGACGCACAGCTTATATTTCTGTCACAGTAAGTTACCGAAATCGAAACCACACACAAAACACCGGCTCTCTTGCACTGTATGACGTGACACACAACGAGTTGTCCAGTCCTGTTCCGTTCACACAGCGCGAAAATTCAGAGAATGCGGTTGTGAGTCCTGAAAATTTACGGGTGTGAGTTCGGTTATAGAATGCGGTTGTCACTCCCGTAAATAACCGTACTGTGTGTCAACATAACCGTATTAAGGACTCAAATACAGGACTGACAACCGTATTCTGCTGCTGTGTAAACGTGGCCCTAGACTCACATATGGCCGTTGCCAGAAGCCAGTTATTATAGTTTATATTTTTACATATGGATATGTTTCTTACAAAAACGCATCACTTCGCTTCAGAAGGCCTTTATTAACCCCTGGAGTCGTATGGATTACTTGTATGGTGGATGGATGCACTTTTTTAGGCTTCAAAATCAAGAGTGCCATTCACTGTCATTATAAAGCTTGGAAGAACAAGAATATTTTTTAAAATAACTCAGATTGTGTTCGTCTGAAAGAAGAAAGTCATATACACCTAGAATGGCTTAAGGGTGAATAAATCATGGGATAATTTTCATTTTTGGGTGAACTATCCCTGTTTTTGATTCCCATGTATAACAACTAGCAAGTGTCTGCCAAATGTATAAATGTAAATATTATTCAATGATTTGTTTTTAGAGAAGTCATATTTCTAAAGGACTTTTGTTATAGATGCTTCCTTTTAATTCCAACTAATAAACATCCTGAAATACACCTCTGTCTTCTTTCTCTTTGACTACAGAACAACTTCAGTTAACAAATGCCAAACCTACCTGTATCTCTCTCCTCTTCATTACTATGGATTAAAGATTCTTAAAAATATTCAGTTCTGTTCTGATACTTAATGTTTCTGTTATGTGCACCACAGACAAACACTCACCAGGGCAGGAGAAAGGCCGCTGCCACACTGGCACCAGCTGCGATGGATACGATGTAGGACACGATGAGATTACTTTCTACACACACCACCAGGATCATGAAGGGCACTGCCCACTAAAAAACACACACACACACACGAGTCATCATCACTGCCATCACACACATCTCTCACTAACGTAACACTAGAATCAGATACCCACTGTGATGCCGATGTATACAGCAGTCTTTTTCCCAAACCGGCATAGGAACCACTGCCACATGGGAATCGTAACAGTGGCAGACAGCTGAGAAGACAAATCGCACAAACATTTATTTACAAAACCTGATTACCATATTATGCAAGAGTAAAATAATAGTGTGCATCTGCACACACTGTTGAAGTTAAAAACAGTCTTTTCATCTGTCGCCTCAAAGTCATGCTGCATCTTAACTAAAAATCTGTCTTTCATCACTATGGATACTGCTAACCTCATCCAAACCCGAGAGTGCTGTTATAACACGAAACCACACAATTTAGAAGCGTACAAAAACACTTATTCAAGTGGTCGGTTGAAAACACTCTCACCATGATGACCAGTAAGATGTTCTGAAAATCCTCTCTGAATCCCAGCGTGTACTTGATGAACAAAGCAAAATTTCCCTCCAGCAGCTGAGAAAGAAAACAGACAGACGAAATGAGATTCCATCAAATGATTGATGATTGTTGTCCATACAGTGTCTTCATTTCAAGCCCAACTTCAATCTCAAACCAATTCTGAACTTCACTTTTGACCGCAGACCTGTCCTAATGCTGACTGTGATTCTAAACCTAATCTCTTGCATGGCAGCCTCTCTCTCTCTGTGTGGCTCTCTTTGTTTTAACACACATAGCCCATCTCTGTAAAAGAGGTGTGATGTGGTCAGTTCCAGAAACTGCTTTCACTTATACATATCGCAGACATTCATGGCCTGAGAAATTGTCAGTTAAAATAAAACATTTTCGCTTTTTGTAAACAATGTGGAATCTGAGATATCTCTCATCATAAATCAGGAATTAAAATGAGTACAATTCAGAATTTCATTCATCAACATGTTTTCAGTGCATCTCTAAAGTGCTTTTATTACCATGAAGGCCAGAGAAGTGAAGAGGAAGGCCAGCACCAGTTTAACATACGGCTCGTGACCTATTACCAGCCGCAGACCGGTCCGAAATGACACATGCTTCTGTGCTTTTAAACCACCCTGAACTGAAAAAGATGGAGGAAAAATCATTAAATGCATCAAAATACACATTAGATGTTGATAAAAATGGTTTTCTGATGACCATAAACAGCCTATAGTTTAGAGTAGAGTTTCCTAAACTGGGGTTTGCGAACCCCTAGGGGTTTATGAGGGAACTACAGGGGGTTTGTGATCAATTGATGAAGAGCTAATAATTTAATCATAAAAATGTAAAATGAAAGCAAATAATTTTTAAATAGAAACAAAATAAAACATTTAATAAAATGATTAAAATTTCAGACAAAAAAACCCATGACCATGAAATGTGTTGCTAAATTATTTAAGTATTAACTTGAAATTTCAGGAGGGACTTTAAAGTAAATATTTTAGGTCAAAGTTTGACAAAAAGCCTAATAGTAGTTAGTTACTACTATATAAACAACAGAAGAATTGTTAGATTTGTTAATAATATCTAAGGCCCCATTTACACTAGTCCGTTTTCATTTTAAATTGGCGTTTTAAAAATGAAAACGATTCTCGTCTGCACTGGCGTTTCCACAGCGTTTCAGAAAAGATCTTCGTCCACAAGTTTCCTACGCCCCATGAGGCCTTGCATCAAAAGTGGGAGTGTCTTCCGGTTCGAAGTAAACAAGCTGGATGTGACACTCATTCATTCAAGTGATGACAGCAACAATATTTGAACAATGTTTTACAATTAAAATTGTTACAGGCGGCTGTCTCTCAGCCAAGCTGAGTATGCGCTGAACTTTCGCACTCTTGCCGCTCCCCTGCCGTTGAGGACACGTTAAAACTGCTGTTCCAAAGGGGTCTAACGCTGGAACTACAAGCTGAACTCGCGTGCCGGGATGAGGGAAGCTCGCTCAATGCTTTCATTGAACTGGCCATTCACATTGACAATCTGCTACGTACCCGACGACCCGTTCGGCTATCCGCCTCAGCCAGTCCCGCTCTGGAACCCATGCAACTCGGCTACACCCCACTACTTCCCGAAGAGAGAGAAAGGAGACGACAACTACACCTGTGTCTCTATTGCGGCCAGGCTGGCCATGTCAAGATTAACTGCCCCGTACGGCCTCAGTCTTCCAATCCCAAAGCTCTCCACATCACTAACTATTCCTCCAACTGCTTCAAAATTCCCCATTCAGATTACCGTTAATGGCCACCGTCTATCCACTCACGCCCTGCTGGATTCTGGAGCCGCTGGGAATTTCATGTCAGATACATTCATCAAAGATCATAACATCTCTCTAACAGACTGTAATTCCCTATTGACAGTGGAGGCGCTAGATGGGAAGCCCATCGGCGGAGGCAGAGTGGTCCATATCACCGATGAACTCGCCTTGCAAGTAGGGGCCTGATCCGCTTCTATGTTATCCACTCACCCAACAACCCTGTGATCCTTGGTCTACCGTGGCTCAGAACCCATAACCCTCACGTTTCCTGGAAAGAAGGCCAGATTGTGCAATGGGACGCTAACTGCCATGAAAGTTGCTTGAAACAAATCACTCCCCTGCCAGTTCAAGCTGCTGCACTCCACGATTCTGACACTGAAAAACTTGACATACCCGATGAATATGCCAATCTGGCTGTGGCCTTCAGTAAGAACAAATCCTCCGAGCTACCTCCTCATCGTCCCGGGGGCTGTGCCATCGACCTGCTGCCTGGAACCACACCTCCCAAGGGCAGGATCTTTCCCCTGTCACAACCCGAGTCTGCAGCAATGAAAGCCTACATCGAGGAGGAACTAGCTAAAGGATTTATCCGCCCGTCCACATCACGTCAGCCTTAGGATTCTTCTTTGTCAAGAAAAAGGATGGCGGATTAAGACCCTGTATCGATTACCGTGGACTAAATGACATCACCGTCAAGTTCCGGTACCCCTTGCCTCTAGTTCCTCCAGCCCTCAAACAACTCAGGCAGGCCGCATACTTTACCAAGTTGGACCTTCGCTGTGCGTACAATCTAATCCGCATCAGAGGAGGAGACGAATGGAAGACAGCCTTTTCCACAACCACTGGTCACTACAAGACCCTCGTCATGCCGTTCGGGCTGGCCAACAGTCCCTCTGTCTTCCAGTCTTTCATTAACAACGTCTTCCGTGACATGCTCAATTGCTGGGTTATAGTCTACATAGATGACATCCTCATCTACTCCAACTCTTTCAAGGAACATGTTCAGCACGTACGGGCGGTGCTGCAGAGACTGATCCAACATAAACTATATGCAAAAGCCGAGAAATGTGAGTTCCACCAAACCTCCACCTCCTTTCTGGGTTACGTTATCAGCCGTGAGGGCGTGGCCATGGATGACAGTAAGGTGAGGGCGGTACTGGAATGGCCACAACCCCGCACATTGAAAGAATTACAACGGTTCTTGGGGTTTGCCAACTTCAGGCGGTTCATCCGGAACTTCAGTGGCGTTGCAGCCCCATTAATGTCTATGACTAAGCGGCAGTCCTCACGTCTCATCTGGTCCTCTGAGGCAGTACAGGCTTTCCAAGAGCTAAAAGAGCGCTTCACCACGGCACCCATCCTCCATCATCCAGACCCCGAACTCCCTTTCATTGTAGAGGTGGACGCCTCCAGCACGGGCATAGGGGCCGTTCTTTCCCAGCGCCAAGGTAACCCAGAGAAAATGTACCCCTGTGCCTTCTATTCAAGGAAATTGTCGGCGGCAGAACGTAATTACGATGTGGGCAATCGGGAATTACTAGCGATGAAGGCAGCTCTGGAGGAGTGGCGGCACTGGCTGGAGGGAGCTAAACATCCGTTCACCATTCTCACTGACCATAAGAACCTGGAATACCTGCGTTCCGCCAAACGTCTAAACCCACGGCAAGCTAGATGGGCCCTATTCTTCACACGCTTCCAGTTCTCGGTAACTTACAGACCAGGCTCTAAAAACACCAAGGCGGACGCACTATCACGACAGCACGAGGAGGTGGAATGGACAGAAAATGTAGAGACAGAACAGACCACTCCTCCTTCAACATGCCCACCGGACCGCACCTACGTTCCAGCACAGTTTCGA
Organism: Ctenopharyngodon idella; assembly: GCF_019924925.1. Taxonomy (NCBI): domain Eukaryota; kingdom Metazoa; phylum Chordata; class Actinopteri; order Cypriniformes; family Xenocyprididae; genus Ctenopharyngodon; species Ctenopharyngodon idella. The sequence goes on along the minus strand of NC_067232.1, from coordinate 16,148,422 downwards.
GACAGACTACTTCATCACGTGCACGACTTCCCAAGCTCAGGTCACCCGGGTGTCACAGCCACCTTCCACCTGCTACAAAACCGGTTCTGGTGGGACTCCATGCTATCCGACACCACCCGCTTCATCACCAACTGTTCACTCTGTCAAACCACCAAAGCATCACATCAAGCACCAGCCGGATTGTTACAACCGTTACCCATTCCCCAACGTCCTTGGTCTCATATTGCCATTGATTTCGTCACTGATCTCCCAGAATCCCAGGGCCACACCACCATTCTCACAGTCATCGACCGTTTCTCAAAAGCACGCAGACTTATACCACTGGCCAAGCTACCCACAGCATTCGAAACAGCCGAGCTTCTATGCAATTATGTGTTCCGTTTCTATGGACTACCCGGGAACATTGTGTCAGACAGAGGCCCACAGTTCACATCTCGAGTCTGGTCATCCTTCTTCAAGAACCTCAATATCAACGTCAGCCTCACTTCAGGGTACCATCCAGAATCCAATGGCCAAACAGAGCGCATGAACCAAGAATTAACAAGATTTCTACGCACCTACTGCCAACGCAACCAGACTGACTGGAGTCGTTATCTGCTCTGGGCGGAGTACGCCCAAAACTCCCTACAAAAACCTGCCACTGGTGTCACGCCCTTTCAATGTGTCCTGGGCTTCCAACTTCCATTATTTCCTTGGTCTGGGGAACCCTCCAATCTACCGTCTGTCACTGAATGGATGCAAAGAAGCGAGGAAACCTAGGACCAAGCTCACCATCACTTACAACGCGCCGTAAGTAGGCAGGAGATGCAGGCCAATCGTCACTACGTCCCAATCCCCAGTACGCCGTGGGTCAATGGGTTTGGCTGTCCACCAGAGACCTCCGGCTAAGACTTCCATGCAGAAAACTCAGTCCCAGGTTTGTAGGGCCCTTTCAAATTATCAAACAAATAACTCCAGTATCATTTCGTTTAGATTTGCCTGCCTGTTTTGCTGTTGAAACCCTCCGGGGGCCCAAGAGGGGAGCCAGAGGAAGCCAAGGTCCGCTCCCCCCCCCCACCCTTGATAATTGAAGGCGAGGAAGCCTATCAAGTACGAGAGCTGCTCGATTCCAGGCGCCGGGGTAGGAGACTACAGTACTTAGTCAATTGGGAGGGGTACGGCCCGGAGGAGCGATCCTGGGTCAATGCGGATGATATCCTGGACCCCTCACTCAGAGGAATTTCATCGGACGCACCCGGAGAGACCGGCCCCTCGACCACGTGGTAGACCCTCGCGGGATTCCTCGCATCTGGAGCCGCTCACGGGGGGTTCTCATTCGGACTACGTTTCCCATGGGCCCTCATTCCTGGGACTGATTGCACACACACCTGCACTGCATCACACTCACACTATTTAAGAGACACACACACACACACACACACATATATACACACACATATACATATATCGCGAAGTCTTGATTTGCCTTGGTGATTATTTCTGAGCGTTTTCCTGTGGACTGTTACCTGTTATCGATTGGACTGTTTATTCCCTGTGACCCTTTGCTGCCTGCCTTGATCTTTGCCTGTTTCCTGGACTGTGATTGTTTGCTGCCTGCCCTGATCCTTGCCTGTACCCTGATTCTGTTTGTCTGCCGCCTGCCTCGACCATTGCCTTTCCCTGTTTATGCCTCTGCCTTTGCCCTGTCTGCTCTGTAAGTCCTTTTAATAAAATAGCTGCAAATGGATCCACATTCTGTCAACCCATCATTACACCAGCAAAGATTGCAGTTCAGTCTTCCATGTTATTGTTTACACGGTCGTCAAGGATACGCAGAGCAAACGTGGGCAGCCACGCCATCGTTTTCAAAAGTCTCCGTTTTGGTTCGCTTACACTGAAACGCAACCCCGGTGTTTTCAAACTAAAACGGGCTCTGCAGTGTTTTCAAAAGTCAGTTTCTGAGGTTCGAAAAGGCTGGAGTATTTTGTACTGACTCAGTGTGAATAATGTGAATGTGTATGCAAACTCACTGTTCTGCTCTCTTACTCCAAAAAACAGCACAACAGCACACAGAACATAGATCACACTTATGACTCCAGATGCAATCATATATGCACGCCTCTGTAAAAGAGAGAAAGATATGATTATGCACACGCAGAATGTTAATGAGATTTGAAAACATTCTCTGCTTTATACCACACCCCCTCACCTCATTAAGTATTTGAGAGTTATTGCCCTGCACAGAGTGATTGGAGCTATTGTTTGGAAATGTGCAGGGGGTGACGGCCATGCCCACAATCTGCCCCTGGACGGCAGTGCCGATTACTGTACCAAACACCTCTATAGTCATGCCTGAGAGAGAGAAAACAGAATACATGTCACTGAAGCAGTCAGATTGTGTATGCTGGGAATAAACAGGTGTCACACATCATACACACACCATTCAAAAGTTTGGGGTCAGCAAGAATTATTATTTAAAAAAAAGAAAAAGAAAGAAAGAAAATAATAATAATAATAATAATAAAGGTTTTTTTAGCACCAATTAAGCATATTAAAATGGTTTCTGAAGGGTCAAGTGACACTCAAGATGTAATGATCCAGTCCAAACTGAAGGCGAGCTTGATGAACCCAAGTGCAGTTTATTGAATTATCCAAAGTGAACAAACCAAAGAAAGCAACCAACTTGAACATGAGCAGACTTGACTATGAGCAACAGTAGGGTTACATTAACAATACACGACCAAGTAACATGGGGAAGACAATGGCTTTAAATACAAGAACTAAGAGAACACATGACTAAGACAACCAATGGGGAAGTGACACAAGGAACAAGGGAACCAATGACAGAACAGGACAGGCGTGGCAGCCATCTCGAGATGCTGGTCAGGGGCTGGAGTCCCCTCTGGACGCTGGTCAGGGGCTGGAGTCGATGTGTGTGCCGCCCATACACATAAAATGGCTGTGGCCATAATGGTCAGTGCTGCATTCTCTGGAGACTCTGGAGTGGCGGCCATCTTGGGGCGAGACTCTGGAGTGGCGGCCCTCTTGGGGCGAGACTCTGGAGTGGCGGCCCTCTTGGGGCGAGACTCTGGAGTGGCGGCCATCTTGGGGCGAGACTCTGGAGTGGCGGCCATCTTGGGGCGAGACTCTGGAGTGGCGGCCATCTTGGGGCGAGACTCTGGAGTGGCGGCCATCTTGGGGCGAGACTCTGGAGAGGCGGCCATCTTGGGGCGAGACTCTGGAGTGGCGTGAACAGGCCTTGGCGTGAGCAGTCTGTGGCCGGACAGACGTGACATGAACAGTCTGTGACTGGGCTGGCATGACGTGAACAGTCTGTGGCGTGGAAGACATCACATGAACAGGCACTGACCTGGCTTGCTTGGAGTGAACAGGACTTGGTGTGGCAGGCATGGCGTGAACAGGCCCAAGCATGGCAGGCATGGCGTGAACAGGTTCTGACGTGGCAGACATGACATGAAGAGGCTCAGGTTTGGCATATGCCTCAGCCACACTCACCGTGAAACTGGATCCACATAGAAACAAAATAAAGTCAATATACTGACAGTGTACAAGGGTGTTCTACCGAGGGCATGAGTTCAGCAAGATCATGGTCCAAACCAAAAAGAAAATACCTTTTTAGTTGAATCTCGTCCCAGGGTGCATGATTCATGAAACATAGAAAATCCCTGACATAGTCCTCAATAGCTCTTCCCTCTTGACGAACATTCAAGAGCTAAGAAACTGCTGGGTCCATATTGTGGGTCGTGTAATCTGTAACGATCCAGTCCAAACTGAAGGCGAGCTTGATGAACCCAAGTGCAGTTTATTGAATTATCCAAAGTGAACAAACCAAAGAAAGCAACCAACATGAACATGAGCAGACTTGACTATGAGCAGACTTGACTATGAGCAACAGTAGGGTTAGATTAACAATACACGACCAAGTAACATGGGGAAGACAATGGCTTTAAATACAAGAACTAAGAGAACACATGACTAAGACAACCAATGGGGAAGTGACACAAGGAGCAAGGGAACCAATGACAGAACAGAACTGAAAACCACATGACCAAAAACAACCAATCAGAACATGACAAAACCCAAAACTAGACATTACACAAGACTGAAGTAATGAAATAATGCTAATATTTCAATATATAAAATATACTGAAATAAGAAAAAAAAAAAAAAATTAAATCATGATAATATTTCTCAATAATACTGTGAATTAAAAAAAAAAAAAAAAAAAAAGCAGCTTTGATGAGCATAAGAGACTTCTTTCAAAAACATTACAAAATCTTACCAATCCCAAGTGGTAGTGTATTTTACAGTTGTAATGTGTTTTTTTGTGTTTATTATGTAGCTGAATGCAACATGAAGGCATTAAAGGGTGTGAATGCTCTTACGGTACGCTGTGGCTGAATCTCGTTCCCTCTGCTCAGTGCTGATGAACATGGTCAGTGCGGAGTACGGCACATGAAAGCACTAAACACACACAAACACACAGTTACTCATTGCTGGCTCACAACAGAATGTAACAATGCAATTATTATGCACTACCAGTCAAAATTTTGGACACACCTTCTGATTTTTTACTATACTTTACTAACAAAGTCATTAAAATGATAAAATAATGGAAGTGTGAGTACATGATTTAAACCATAAGATCCCATGTATGTAGGGCTTTAATCAGCTTTTCCTTCATTAAACAGTCCTACTCAACATTTTAGAGTCCAATTTTCACTATTAACTAGTTGCTTTTTAGCATGCATATTACTAGGATATTGGCTGTTTATTAGAACTTATAAAGCACAAAAATAATGCCTTATTCTGCATGACCATATTCTACATTCCTTAATCCTACCCAATACCTAAACTTAACTACCTTACTAACTATTAATAAGCAGTAATTAGGGGTTTATTGAGGTAAAAGTCATAGTCAATAGTTAGTTAATAGTGAGAATTGGACCCTAATCTAAAGTGTGACCACATAAACATTAAGATCAAAAGTTTTTTTATTACTATGAGAAAGGCAAATTGTGTCAAAATGATTGACAAGTAGTTGTCATGCAAGTATGTAAATATATAGCATCACAGTATGTAAATGTTACATTTAATTCCTGAAGAACTACAAATGTGTGTACTAATGTACTAAATGTACTAACTGTCTGGAGAGTCTGGAAGAGACAGTAGAAGAGCAGATACCACATCATCTTTCCCTGCTCTATAGGTGGAACCACCCATATCAGGAAATAAAACGACACAGCCGGAATGGTAGACACCAGAATCCTGCAGAGAGAGAAGGCCATCATCATCATCATCATCATCATCATCATCATCATCTAATTGTACTAACTGAGGCCTGTTGCAGATGTTTACAGTAGAACCGATCAGTAAAAATAATGCAAAAATCCAACACAGCATCTCTGCTCGTTTGATGTTGACTACGGTCACAAGGGTGTGTACGACATGTGCATTAATTCATCTGTATGAGGTTAAGTGAGGTAATGAATGTGAACCTCATCTCTGTGAGGATCACTGATTTTTCCCCTGTTGCTCCGAACAAAGGCGTCTGCTGCCCAGGGTTTCACTGGATGTTAAACAGACCCAGCAGAAGTTTGGCGGGGTGTGAAAAGCATTTCTAATCACACCACCTCATTCCAAAGCTCTGGGCACTAATCCCATCAATGAGGCTTCAAAGAAAACAGTGACCACTAAGGGACACTCTGAAATCGAAAGTTCAGATTGACAATGACAGCAGTGTACAGAGGGAGAGAAAAACATCTCTTCTTTATTCACTAAGTGAAAGTGAAGTGAAATGGATCGTTACGGTTCAGTTCAGTACAGTACAGTACGGTACGCAATTTTTGTTGTGAATGGTACCCTAATTCCAAACCGTACCACTTTTTTGGGACCCTTCCATTGGGGTACCTAGCACAGTAGTGCCAATAATACCGGTACCAAAAGGGTGGAGCTACACTCACTGCACAACGTTGATTAGTTGACAGAGAATCGTCACTTGCACATGCAACAAGGTGAATGGCAACACAACACCACTGCAACACTGTGTGTATTTTTTGGCTGTTTTTCCTTGCAGCCTTCACTCAAAAAAGCTGCTGTATGTCCTCCATTATTGTTTATTGTCACTTTCTTCTTCACGCGAGAATGACGTTGATAGCTACTTCCTGGCATTCACCACGCCTATCAAGTACGGGTACTGTTGGCGGTGGAAACGCAAGCCGGATCAGAGTTTACCATCCCAACTCGTACTGTACTGTACTGAACCGAACCGTACCCAGGACCAGATTATCCAATGGGCATTATGGGCATGGGCCCAGGGGCCCAAGCGAGAATAATTTTTTTTTTCGGAGTGTATTTACACTAAGTGCAAATAGCACGTTTGTTGGCAAACGCTATTTACACTATCTTCTCCCACCAATGTCTGGTTGGGCCACTCAAGATTAGAAAACAACACACAATTTAAATGTTTTCAGTGGTATCAGACTCGCACACCTGGCTTTGGACGTGATAGATGCGGGTTTGAATCTGCTTTTTGCCGAGCTCGTTCTTCTTCCTTTTCCCATCACATATCACATAGGAAAGGCATTTTGAAGAAAATGTTCAAAAAGTGGAAATAAAGTGCCTAATGAATGTTTAATAATAATAAAAATTGGGCATGGTAAGGGGTAGGTGCAGGGAGGGCTTTTATTCTCCCAATAACACCATGTCTACAGTGGACGCGAATGTTGCGTCACAATTAAAGACAATAGAACCCATTATAATCAGTGATTTTGTCTATATGCAGCGCGACGTGACACGTCAAATCCCCGACAGTAAATGGATTCCCCGTTCTCTTTCTGACAGTCCAAGAACTTTGCAATGGTCGATTTGTCACATCCAGTGTGGACAAGTGGCTGACAAACATCACGGCTGGTGTAGACACGGTGTAAGGCGGCATCAATTTAATAATTTTAATAAAAATAATCATTTACACTCCATATTATTATTGCATCCTGTTAATGTACACAAATACTGTACTGAACTGAACCGTACCCAAGGCCGGATTATCCAATGGCCATTATGGGCACGGGCCCATGCGCACTTGAGGCCCAAGCGAGGGGAAGAAACAAAATTTTCAGAGTGTATTTACACAATGCAAATAGCACACTTGTTGGCAAACGCTATTTACACTATCTTCCCCCACCGATGTCTGGTTGGTCCACTCAGGATTAGAAAACGACACACAATTTAAATGTCTTCAGTGGTGTAGTCAGTAGAAAGTCAGACTCGCATACGTGTTCTACTCTGCCCTCGATTGCCTTGTAAAAAAAGTGCAGCGATTTCTGTGACGTTGTGATGTCGACCTGTGAATGCAGATACAATGGCTAGATTGCATTTACATTACATGGAGATCCGATCACAATGCGTCCTTGACTTCCTCTTTACCAGGACACACTGGCCGCACGTTAATTCTGATTCAGGTCACATGTTAATGTAGGTGTAAATGAGCCCAAAGAGAGGTGGCTCATAGACTACAAATGGCTTAATTTATCACCTGAGAAAACAAAAACCTGAACAGCATACAGAATTTTTCGGTATTTCATATTTTCGGTTTTGGTTTTCGGCTAAATAAACTTTAAATTTAATTTCTGATTAAAAAAAAAAAAAAAAGGCTAATTTTAGTGCATCACTAGATAAAACTGTCTACTAAATTAATAAATGTAAATGTATCATTACTTTCAGTGATGTCAATCTGAAAATTAAGCCAATTTTGTGAACGTGAGGTTCAGGACAGATAGTATTATTTTTGACTGACTGTCCATATGACCCATTACTGTGCTGTAAAGCACAAAATATGTTTTATTGCTAACTGAACAGAACAAACCAGCCATCAGCAAGAGACACAGAGGGGAACTTGTTAATGTCTGATTCAGTCCTACAGATGCATAATAGTCTGTTATTGCAGCTGCTCTGTTCTTCATTGTTAGTGTCCTACAGGAAGCTGTAAAATCCTCCTAGTCCATTACTGGGGTTGGCCACCCCAGAGATGTCCAATCCAGGCCATGTCCCCTATTTCGCTAGACTTCCCTCACATAAAACAGCACTGCATATCTTCATGCAATCAGAATTTTAAGAAGTGCACACCCTACAGGCATCTGACGATTAGCAGAGCGGGAAAACAGCACTTTAGCATCAAGATACACGTTTGTCATGATATTGCATCAATACATTGACAAAGTATTGATTTTTAGTTTCTGAGCTGAGTGATTTGGCAGACTAATTTAATCTCTTTGTTAAAAGAACGACATGGTCAAAATAAATGTCCAATCTATTTGAATAAAATAATGTATTTTTGTAATTATTATCAGAATTTAATCAAAATACACAAATCACATCCTATAAAAAAACATGCAGTTTTTCATATTAATAATCCTTCTGTCATTCACATCCAGATTTCCACTTCTGACTGCCAAATATTTATAATTTCTTTATAAATGTATATTTATACAAATATTTATACATTAACTTTTATTTTCTATTTATGTATATTTTAAATAAATTTTCTTATTGTGGTTGAGTAAGCACTGGTGGTCTGATCATCATGTGTACAGTAAACTCAAAACTGAAACTCAAAACACAGTGTGACACAGCAGCAAACTGCCGCTTTAAAAAAACTGCCTCTCTCAGACATCCTGCATGGAACCTGATTGGTCAGTTTGGTGGTGTGGTCTGCTGAGCCAATGAGAAAGCGAAAGGCTTTTTTGCCCTCAACATCCGTTTTCCCACACACACATGCCTCATAAACAGATTTGCATTGTACTCCCTAATCATATTTCATTTTGTATGCCTGTATTCATATTGCATACCCTAAATATTGGTGTGACAACACACTTTAAAAGTCTGAATCAATCAATTTATTTTATTAAATATAGTTTAATTTTCTCAGCACTGTTAGGCTGGATAGTGTTTCATAATGAACGTAAATAAAGGGAACCAGTAAGTTTTCACTAATGGAGTGTGAGGATGCGTGTTGTGCCTTTTGTTTTGGATTACTGACAGGGATTGAACATAAACAACCCTATAAACCTTTTTATTTCCATTTTGGTTTATATTTTTCATGACAAATCTGAGTGCATGCATGAGCAGTCAGCAAAACTCCAGAGAAATTACACCACGTGGCGCTCTTCTACACTCTAGTAACCTCCTGTAGCAGATGGACTCGGCTCCATCACCATGGCTACTGCTCATTTCTCTGTCTTAAATATGTCTCTTTCTCTCTGTGAAAACCCAGCCATTCCCAGAGTTTCAGCTCAGTAGATTTCATTTCCTCATGAATTTAGAAAATAGTATCATGGACATTTCACATTCAGCCTGCATTACAGGATAATTTCATTGTGTGCATTTTTAAAAGCCACATACCAGGGCATCATGCGTCCGTGTCGTGTCCATGGGGTTCTGCTTACTAAAAACCCAACTGTCGGATCAGTCACAGCATCCCAGGCCCGACCCACAAACAGGATCACAGAAGCATTGAGGGGATCCAACTAGAAAGACAGACTCGGTCATTAGTTACTGTAGGATTTACATGCAGCATTGCTCTCTAAAAGTCTCAAATACTGATTCCAGTGTGATGAATGAAAAACAAACAATTGTTTGAAAATGCCACAGGAATGGACAGAGCGGTATATAAAATTGGGAGGTGGCTGTCCCGAACCCTAACCCCTAAATTTCAACTTGTAAAAATGATACTGAAATAATTTTTGGAATTTTTTCCTTTTTTTTTTTTTTTTTTTTTTTTTAAATATTTAATTTATATTTTATTTTTAAATCATGAAACTTTATGTAAAAAAATGTGTCCCACGGGGCGGGGATGTGATCGGCTCAGAATGCATTGAATTGAATTTTGCTACGTTCATTGTGGGACATTCAATGAAAATGCAATCGCAAGCATCTTAACTGTGAGTGTAAATGCAATTAAGAAAAATAACATTTAAATGATCATTTTGCTACAATTTTTGCTTGAACATGTTAAACATATATAATAATTTCTGTAATACATTTTAATTTTAATTTTGCAACTTATAAAGCATTAAAATATATGTTTAAATTATATGTTAAAAGTAGTGTAGGAAATAGCAAATGTAAATTATATTGTTACATTTGAATTATCATTTTGCTCCAAACATTGCATATGATATGGAAATTTAAATACAGAAATGCACTGCCATTTTACATAATGCATTGTCATTTTGCATATTACATTTCAAATTGAATATTGCTACACATAAGCTTCCATAAGCTACAGCCATGGTAGGTCTCTGATTAAATACTGATACCTAGTAGTCAAAAGCAATAGCAAAAGTAACAGGTCAGTATTATTAAATTGTAGACAAAGATTTTGGATAGCTAGGTTGGACTGTATGTTTGATACGGAATGGGGCCCAAAACTGCTAGCGGCGCCCCTAACATGTCATCATTGTTTTGGTAGTGACAAAAAGGAACACATAATCATTTATTTGTGGGAAATAAATAAAATTTTAGTACAGCTATGCAAATCATTAATATTTTAATATGTTTTATTATATTCTGTAATGTGATGTGGTGGCTACCAACACATTACTGTCACTACCGAAAATGTGCAGTCACTACCGAAACGGGATGTTTTGTCAAAAATAAAGTATATTGAATTATCAACTAAGATGTTATTATAGTGTTTGGTTCAATGTATATTCAAATGAATCCTTAACTTTGAAATCAGTATGATAAACTTTATGCCTTTTACAAAGAAAGTTTGGATTCAAAATACAATAAATCTCACAAATTACACTTGAAATATTGTTAAAATGATAATTATTGATTTATCCGTGAAAACTTTTTTTTTTTTTTTAAATAACAAAAAAATATATTTACAAGGTAGATGTTAACAAAATCTTAATAGGTCAAAATAAGCCTTCTTATTAAATTATTTATTATTGTGTTTCGGTAGTGACAAATTTGGCGAGAGGAAAAATATTCCAAAACTTTCGGAAAATACAATATGATAATTAACAGTACAATTACTAGAAATATGTACCTTTGATATTATACAATTTGCATACATACATACAAAATTTGTGGAGAAAGAAAATTTTTTTTTCAAGATGTTTCCAACTCAGCCTCATTCTGCTAAATCAGATGCAACTATAAGGCATGAGGATATTAACAATGATTTTTTTTTGTAAAGCTGCTTACAAATAAAACTGACTTGATTAAATTGATAGTTTTTCAACTATATCACACTATATTAATCCTTCATTTGCTTGGCTGACTTGGATGAGGAGCTCTGACTGACTATCGCTATGGAAACGTCACAACAATGATGCAGCAGGAGTTTTGAATAAGAGAACTGGAGCCAAAGATTGTTAAAGTCACACAGTAAGACAACAGCGTTCTGTCTCTTTCTGCCCTTGACCTGGGGCTCTGAGTCACTTCACTTGCTTTTTTTGATGATTGCAAGGAGAGATGATTTTCTCACCATTCTATCTAGTCATATGTAGTGATATGATTTAGTAAGAAAAACGATAACTGAGCCAGTTTATTTTTATAATCAGAAGGTGTTGAAGTCTTGCAGTATAGATCCTCTACGTTCCCATATGTATACTCACCAGTGCCACATCAAGCAAGAAGATTTGCAGAAAGAAGCCCAGGGCGGTGCCAGTGATCTGATACGGAGCCCCTCCGATTGCAAAACACACCTTACTCCACACAGTCAGAGGTCTTTTCCTCTCCTGCTGTGGTGAGAGCTGAAAGGGGGACAAAAAGGGATATTATGAAAGAATGGACAAAGACAGTGTTTTTACCAAGTAAAACAAGATCCATGAGAGACCAGTGAACTTTTCACCGCAAGAGGACGCGATAAAGTCCTAACTGGAAGAACTGATTTAGTTTGGATTCTGTTTGTGTTTTCATGACGTTCCATCTGAAGGTCTTTTTTTCCAAAAAAATCCCAGTGCTTAGCATCAAAGACCATTCAGAACTGCTGGAGGGATTTTAACATTTCAGTCCAGCAGTAATAAGATCCTCAAGTTCATTCTGCTCTGGATCTGCAGGGACTTTACAGATAAACTGTACTTTTAACTCTTCAAATTAAAGGACTAGTTCACTTTAAAATAAAAATCACCCCAAGATTTACTCACCCCTCAAGCCATCATAGGTGTATATGACTTTCAGATGAACACAATCTGAGTTATATTAATAAATATCCTGACGAATCCAAGCTTTATAATGGCAGTGAATGGGACCAGTGAGTATGAAGCTCAAGAAAGTGCATCACTCCATCATAAACGCACTTCACACAGCTCCGGGGGATTAATAAAGGATGCATTTGTATGAGAAAAATATCCATATTTAACAAGTTATAAAGTAAAATATCTTGCGTGTAGAGTACGTTTTGCTTTGGACAGATGCACTTTTTTGAGCTTCATACTCGTTGGACCCATTCACTTCCATTATAAAACTTAGATGCATCAGGATATTATTTAAAGGGGGTGTATAATGCTATTTCATGTTTTCTGACATATTTACACTGTTAAAGAGTGGAATTCTCATGCTAAACATGGCCAGAGTTTCAAAACACGAGTTGGACGTATGACGGAGTATTTCTGTGCCAAAAATACTCTTCCAAATCCTCATAAACTTTGCAGTCTTTTTTTTTTTCGAGTATGTGCCTGTGTGACATCAGAAAGGTCGGAATTCCTTGTACGGGCACTTCTTCCGGAAGAGTGCGTGCGCACACGTCGACCAGAGCGAAAGAGCAAGAGCACACCCATCAACGCGCGTTCGGCTTTACGGAAGTTGTCGGCAGCGCTGCACAGGTCACAGGATTTCACGAATCAACAATGTCACCAAAGAAGTGTGTTTTTGGTTGTGAGGGAAAGATAACCTTGCTTCCCAAAGAACCCAGCGTTAAGTGGAGCTGAGAGTTTTGTGCTCACGTATTACATTGATGCGCTCTCGATATTTGTTATTAAAACAACCATAGAAACTGATAGTTGCAATCACTTTTTTATTAGTTAAAATGAATGGAGAATATCTCGTGTTTTTCCGTGGCTGCTCGAGCCCTCAGGATCGGCGCTTATGGTTTGTCTGTTTTGTTGGCAATAGGTGCCTAAGTGCATATAATGTAAACAATACGAACGTAGTAAATTCATAAATTCATTATTCATCATTTACCATATGCTATATTCATTATAGTGATTCAAAAGTTATCCAGGGATAATGCGATGGTGTATTGTGTGTGTTTAAATACATCTGTTTAGCTGACCATTGATAGCTTGCAGACGATCACTACACAAAAGTTGTGCGTGCTCGTCACTCTTTAGCTCCGCTCACACGACACGCCTCCAGGTGCTCGCCTTTTTTCGGAAAGACTCGGTACAGCATATATATCTTTTATAAATATGATAAAACTAAAGACTTTTTGGAGATATGAAGGATGCACTACTACAGAAACTGTGTGTGATACCCCCCCCCCCTTTAATATAACTCAGATTGTGTTCATTAGAAAGAAGAAAATCATATACACCTAGGATGGCTTGAGGGTAAAGCTTAGGGTAATTTTCATTTTAAGGTGAACTAATCCTTTAACACTATAATGTCACCAATCTGACTGCTTGCACATTTGCCTAATAGTTAAGTTTAGTTAAGGGCTTTAATATGCTTATAAATCATCAGCACATTTAAAACTAGCAGCCAAACTTTGCTACTTCCTCTAAATGGACAAGGCTGTAACCGTCTCACATTGTGAGAATTATAGTTAAAACTGTGCTCGTTGTTCCCTCTTTTCTATACAATTTCATAAACAAAATCCTTGCTATTGCTTGGCCTTAATTGACTCAGCATGCTGAGGGGGGTCAACAACTAATGCTTGAACTAGGTGCACTCATTGACTATTGTATCTTACTGGCTAGCGCAGAACACATCAATGACTGCATTAGCATTAGTCGTCAGACAATGATGACTCTGAGGTTAGTTCTTCTCAAATGGTTGTGGTCTGTGCTTTGTCAGTTAATGCTGACCAGTCATAGATGAGATTTTAAACTTCAGACACATTAAATCTGCAGTCTCTACATGCTGAGAACCTGCACATTATCTTGAAACAAAGGTCTGTTGGGAAATTGCTGCATTAACAATATTTTACTATGCAGTTTGCCTTGTGCTTTACAATAACTTTAAGACTTCAAAAACTTAAAGTAAACTTAAAAACTGTAAAATGTATACAGAGAAAGTGAATTGATGCAGTGCCAGACATGATATGACTTTGTATGCCATCATGTAATAGCATATGTGACCCTGGACCACAAAACCTGTCATAAGTAGAATGGGTATATTTGTAGCAATAGCCAACAATACATTGTATGGGTTCAAAATTCCATGAAGATATTTTGTAAATTTCCTACCATAAATATATAAAAAATGTATTTTTGTGAGTGGATATGCATTGCTAAGGACAACATTTTGACAACTTTAAGGGCGATTTTCTTAATATTTTGATTTTTTTGCACCCTCAGATTCCAGATATTCAAATAGTTGTATCTCGGTCAAATATTGTCCAATCCTAACAAGCCATACATCAACGGAAAGCTTATTTATTCAGCTTTAATTTATGTATAAATCTCAATTTCAAAAAAATGGACCCTTATGACTGGTTTTGTGGTCCAGGGTTACATATATGAAAGTCGTCTTCTTTCACATAGTCTTCTTTGACCTGTAATCAGCACCGACTGTATTTTTCTGGGTTAACTATTCGTTCAAGTCTAAATGAACATTTAAATGAACACGTCCCCTTTAAATCCGGCTTTTCTTCTCGGTGGTCACAGACACGCCTCAGTATAGCTAGTGTGTATATGAAACAAATATGAATATCCCCAAATATAGACCATCGGATTAGCCTATATTTCTATATTTACAAATAAGACATTAATGTCATTTGCCCGTAGCAAGTAAGCTCTTCCGCATAAAATGAAAACGGCCGCGCGCTAATGACACGTGCAGCTGTAATCATCATTCAGCATCAATCGAAACTCCCGCGGCGCCTTATCAATTAATCCCACCATTTGCTCTCAGAGTACCTATGTGGAGCCAATATATATATATATACACACACACACACACACACATATATATATATATATATATATATATCAATGATTTAATTCCTAACCAGGTAACCTACCTTAGCAATTTTGATTCCATCTTGAGTCAAGGTTTTAGCTGTAGGTAACAAACCGGATGAGAACTGCTCAGCTCCTTCTCCTCTTGCCATAACACTGATCAGAGGTAATATTGCAGGAGCAGAGTACGCTGCTTTATTCTTGTGTTCTGATCAAGTAACACTATTTGACAGGGTGCTGCTGCCACGGTCGAACAAAACGAGATGCTGTTCTGCCTCCACTTCTGCCTCGTTTGAATGTTGAAGAGTCCGTGGCGTGTCCACGCCCACGCGCTTTCTTTTTTATCTGTCACGCATAGAAAGATGTGCACACGCGTTTACTCCAAAGGGGATCGTCTCTGTACTGCAAGTCACAAATGACATTTTTTGAGGGGGAAATGCATTTAGTGCAGTTCATGATCTGCATGCAGTAAGTGGTACATTTTTCATATTTTAGTTGCACTCAGATGGAGGACTCTAATGAAGAGAGAAGAGAGTATGCAAAAAAGGTGCCAGATTAAGGGTGAATGTTTATGCTTGCATTTAATTATTTTCTGCTATTAATTATTTAATAATCTAAAAATGTTCCCTTTTGTAACTACAGTAGTTTTTAACAGTTTTAGTGAGTATACAATAGGCTATACAGTGTGTGACATACATGACAACCAACATTCCCTTTGATAGAATTATTAAAATCGCGATAAAACAGAAGTACCGACAGATTTTTTTCCCCACCGTATTATGACATAGGCTAAATAAAAGTTCCAAATGGAGGTTTTCACAGCGATGCCATAGAAGAACCATTTTTAGCTCTCCAAAGAACCTTCCAGTTCTTAAAATAGCCATTTTAATAATCTGAAGAAACCACTTTTTTTTCCACTTTAAAGAACCTTTTGTGCGTTGTAAAGGTTCTATGGCTGCTAAAGTTTCTTCATGGAACCGTTGATGCCAATAAAGAGCCTTTATTTTTAAGAGTGTACATCCGAGTGTGATGGATTATCGAAAAAGAAAAACTGTAAGACAGGGGCTTGGTTCAATTCTTCAGTTGTTGATTGGATTTTGAGATGTGGGTGTTTCACTCAAGAACTGAGACAGATGAAAGCATTCACCCTTATTCTACCTGTAAAAGTTGCTTCTCTCTTCATTAGTGTCAATCTGTGTGCAGTTAAAATATAAAAAATGTCCCACTTACTGTATTTTCATGAAGGTTTATTTTTTCAAACTGAGGTTAAAGGGATAGTTCACCCAAAAATGAAAATTCTGTCAAGCTATCTCAAGGCCAATTTTACGAGGTGGCTAATTCGTATGAATTCGTATGATTTGTCTAAACGCAGTGACGGGTAGGTTTAGGGGCGGGGTTTGGGGGTAGGTCATTCCTATTAATTCATACGAATTTGTCAACTCGTCAAATACGTATGATTTAGCAAAAATGTATGAATTCGTACGAATTAGCCACCTCATAAAATACGTACGAATTGCTGTGAGATCAGGTTGGTAATATCAAGCGGCAACCTCCCCCAGTTTCTCTTGAAGACAATATGGACTGCAATTCATCGACTGGCCGCTAGGAACAGGCGCCAAAAGAGAGCAGAATCTCACTGACCCCCATGTTTAAATCGCCAACTTTACAGCAGAAAAAAAAAAACATGTTTACAGCTGGTACAAATTGTGGTTTTGGTCTATACTGCTAAATTTGCCCTTCATGACAACTCTGAGGGGGGTGAATTTTTTTTATAACTCATCCGTTTAAATTATATTAAGCCTTAAAGTTCTGCATAATTAAGGGCGTGGTCATTTGAGTGACAGGTGAATTGCCGCTGCTGTGTGTGAGCCGTCACTTTACCTCAGATAATTCCAGCCCCTGAACTAGGGATGGGCAGATCGATATGAAGTATCGATATATCGATACTGACGTTGAGTACTGAAAGTATCGATACTCAAATTAAAATATCGATACTAAGGTGTTTTTTTTTTTTTTTTTTACCAGTCATTTTGTTTATTTAACAATAAATTTAATGCATACAATATACATTGAATTGGACAAATAACCTACCTATATTAGCGAATAATTTGTA
This sequence comes from Ctenopharyngodon idella, assembly GCF_019924925.1. Classification (NCBI taxonomy): domain Eukaryota; kingdom Metazoa; phylum Chordata; class Actinopteri; order Cypriniformes; family Xenocyprididae; genus Ctenopharyngodon; species Ctenopharyngodon idella. The sequence goes on along the minus strand of NC_067232.1, from coordinate 16,131,178 downwards.
GCAGAATTATTTTCCTGCTCATCTGAACACGCAAATACTGCAAGTCAGAACCAATCAATCACAGAGTGTTCGCTCACTGCCGACACTACATTCAAACGGTTGCGTTTAGTATCGTGAGAAAGTATCGAAACGCAGCCCAGAACAATGCTTAACAGCAGACAGAAAAATATAATATTATTATTATTAGTTATTTCACAATAAACAAAATGAAATTGTAGCCTACATTCTTTGTGCAATTACATTGAAGGTTAAAAGTTCATATTGATGTTCTGTCAGAATACAAATGTTGCATTGAATGGGTGCAACAGCCTGTCACTGGCAGCTTATGAAAATGAACCATTACTAAAGTGACCATAGTTCAGCTAGGCATATAGTAGGCTTATTTGTAGATTTGGTTTACCAAGTAAACATTTTAACTATGTGTAAACAAAAATATAATCTAATAAACTGTAATTAAGGCATATTGAATGTTAAAATGCCTTTCAAATATAATGTTAAGTGGGTATCATAACCCATTTTACTCTTAGTAATTCAATAATTGAATAAATGTTAAAATCTATAAATTCATATTAGAGGTATCATATCGGTATCGATATCGGCGATATTGGCCTTGAAAGTATCAGTATCGTATTGAAAACAAAATAAGTGGTATCGCCCATCCCTACCCTGAACTTGGCATCTCTGCCGTGTTTGTGCATTTTTCGGGATTATTTTACACAATTATAAAATAATATGGCTTGTTGCGTTAATGGTCGAGACTGATGTGCATCTGTGTAACTTACATGTGCACGCATGCAGAAGATAAACAGAACACAGGTTGTTGGATCGTGGCATTGGCTAAAAGTTTTGTTCGTGAGATTTACTACAATGACAATGGCGGGAGGATATAAAACTCCGACAGCACTGCTTGGATATTATAACTAAAACTGCTGCATTTTGAAAAATTATACTTTGGACGCAGGCTCATTTGTTTGTGAGATATACGATACAGTTTTACAACATAAACGCTGCTCAGGAAGAACGATGATGGAGAGCAGATCATTCAGAAGAAATGTGATGCAGACAATGGATAATATATCAATATTTCATGGATTTAACGCTTTTGTGGACAAAAAGTACTGTTTTTTGTTTGGACACTCATGGACATTTTACCCAAGTGCCACGGATTGGATTCATCTCGCGATCGCTATTTCATTATAAAGGTATGAAGTTCCGTTTGATTTTACGTGTTGTCATGTGCACAGCCGACACAAATTACAATTACTGGTGCTGGAGCATCTATATTGTAAAAAAGACACCGTAGACTGACAGTAAACCTTTAGAACTTTTTAATGATATAACTTATCTTTATTAACTAATAAAGATAACAAGTTATATCATTAGAATATTAATATTTTAGATAGTATCTAAGATAGATAGATAGCCTTTGCCTGCTAACTTGATCACGTCGAGCTAGGCGGTCATGGTTTCAGCCAGAGCCGTTAAATATGAGAGTTGCGACACTCTTTGATCTCGCCGCCACGATGTCACGTGGTTCGTGGAAATCCGCGCTGTCAACCAGTTTGAATGGTTTTAAGCGGGACAGACAGCTGTAGCTATATTTGCAGAAATTATCGGTAAATATTGACGCATAATATACATTGATTATTACGTTGACACTTACATTACATACATATAATAGCCTTTTTTTTCCTGTGGAGTGGCGGAAACACAGCATTAATAAGTTTTTGTGTTTAATTTTGGAGAGAAGAGGGGCTGCTCCCAAAACGTAAAATACATTTACAGCAACTACTGTATTTGCAGCATTTTTTTCGGTAAATATTAACGCATAATGTTGATTAAATATTGAATAAAATTGATTACTACGTTGAGTACACTTATAGTGTATTGTATCTGAGTGATAGAGAGACGGCATTATCGTTAACAGTGTGGTCTGTTAAAATGTACAGGTAACTGGAGAGATGGTTACTGAGTGAATTAACAATGTTCCTAAATACGATCCATAACATTAACATTTCTGTTAACTGGATTCATTTCAGTATGGCTAATGTAGCCCTTCATCCTGACCTCCCCTAAACATAGGCTAAACCGTTCATCAGAACACACACAAATACATACATACATATGTGTATATAAGTTTTATATATACATATATATATATAGGCTATATCATGGAAATAAAGCCCTTTGAATTGAATTAATTTTTTTGTGTATTTAATTTTAGAGGGAAGGGGGGCTGCTCCCATAAGGTATACATTTACAGCATGTACTGTATATATTTTTCCCATGCTTCTATGGTCATAATTACTAACATCCTATGTGTTATGTTAAGATACATGCACATAAACATGCACAACAAGTGAATATCCATGAATGAAGCTGCTCAGTTTAAGTCAATAAAGAAGTTTGGTCAACAGTGAAAAATATACAAGGCAAACAATTGCATTCAACAAAACATTTAATTATATATTATATCCAGGGAGAGGGTAGGTAAGTTTACCTTGAATGTTCTGTCTTCAAAGAAACTTCCTACAGGGAGAGAAAGATGGCAGAAAGCAGGCCAGAGAAGGAATATAAGTGTTCACAATAGCCATTATATTCTTCCAGCCCAGCTGTATGATCTGGAGACCTGGGGCCTGTACCATGAAGCTCCGGGGCAGGTTATGTTGTGGTTCAGAGATCTCAAACCGAAATTGGGCCAAACGGATGTGAGCTAAATGAACTGACACATCCAATGCAATAAAGTCACTCCCCCAGTTTCTCCAAATTAAAGGTCACTATGTAGTAAAAAAAAAATTAACAATTAAATTGTCTAGCTTTAATGATAATTACTTAGAATGATTTTATGATTTATATGTGATTTATGTAATAATTCAATGATATATTATTATTAATCCATTACACAAGAAATTTTAGTTTAACAGTTCTTATTATTTAGTTTCAATAAATATTAATATATACAGATCAAATGTAATATAAATAAGCTGTAAATAAACTTCTATCTGTCTTCTTCTTCTGTCTCTATCGCTATATATTTGTAACGAAGCGAGACTCAGGCGGGGATCCATTTGCTAGCTTTATTATAAAAGAACGTGGTCGTACAGGCAGGGTCAAAGCAGGGGCAAACAGGAACAGCAGGGACAGGCAGAATCGTAGTCAGGATACAGGCAATAGTCAGGGCAGGCAGAAAACACTCACAGAACAGTATACCAGGCAAGGATCAAAGGTAGGCAGCAACGGGTCGATAACGGGTAACAGACAGGATCGGAAACAAACAGGCAGACAGGAAATAAACGCTCAGAATTGCAACGAGGGTTAACAAGACTTCGCAATGAGGTGGTGTGTGTGTGAGTCTTTTATAGTCCAGGTAATGATCTGCAGGTGTGTGTGGCAATTGGTGATTGGAGTGGAGTGTGCATGTGATTGGAAGGGAGGATTGTGGGAAATGGAGTCCAGGAACAGACGGTGATCATGACATAACGCCCCCCTTCCGGAAGGCGCGTCCTCGCGGCGTAAATGGCACAGATAGGGAGGGGGGGTGGGTGCATTGGAGACGTAGACAGGAACAGGGTCTCCAATGCAGATCCAGGAACTCAGGCAGCCACGGTGGGTCAGGTGCCACGGGCGGCCACGGCGGGTCAGGAGTGTCGGGAGGCCACGGCGGGTCAGGTGGCTCGGGCAACCACGGCAGGTCAGGTGGCTCGGGCGGCCACGGTAGATCAGGTGGCTCGGGCAGCCACGGCAGGTCAGGTGGCTCGGGCAGCCACGGCAGGTCAGGTGGCTCGGGCAGCCACGGCAGGTCAGGTGGCTCGGGCAGCCACGGCAGGTCAGAGTCCGAAGATGACCACGGCGGGTCAGAGTCCATTAATGGCCATAGCAGGTCAAAGGCGGTTGAAGGCCGTGGTCGTGTAAGGTCCCCACCCACAAGCTCAAGCAGTTCGGAGGCCGCTGATGATCGCGGCCGTGCAGGGTCCCCACCCACAAGCTCCCCACCCTCAAGCTCCCCACCCTCAAGCTCCCCACCCTCAAGCTCCCCACCCTCAGGTACATGGCCCCCCCCCAAAAAGTTATTGGGGAATTCAACGGACTCCGTGGTGGTTTCTTGGATAAGGAGCTCGGGTGGCGCCGGCAGGGCAAGACGCTCGGGCGGCGCCGGCAGTGCAAGGTGCTCGGTGACGGCCTCCGTGGCCGTATCAGGAAGAGCGGACTGCTCTGGGGCGGCAGCGGGCTGCTCTGGGACTGACTCACGGGCTGGAGCGGGCTCACTGGCTGGAACGACCCCTATGTTCACAGACACTGGAGGGGCGGCCATCTTGCCCGTGGGCACTGGCAAAGCGGCCATCTTGTCCATAGCATCCAGAGAGTTTGAGTGCGTAGCAACCGGCGAGCTTGAGTGCGTAGCAACCGGCGAGCTTGAGTGCGTAGCAACCGGCGAGCTTGAGTGCGTAGCAACCGGCGAGCTTGAGTGCGTAGCAACCGGCGAGCTTGAGTGCGTAGCAACCGGCGGGCTTGAGTGCGTAGCAACCGGCGGGCTTGAGTGCGTAGCAACCGGCGGGCTTGAGTGCGTAGCAACCGGCGGGCTTGAGTGCGTAGCAACCGGCGGGCTTGAGTGCGTAGCAACCGGCGGGCTTGAGTGCGTAGCAACCGGCGGGCTTGAGTGCGTTGCAACCGGCGGGCTTGAGTGCGTTGTCACCGGCGGGCTTGAGTGCGTAGCAACCGGCGGGCTTGAGTGCGTAGCAACCGGCGGGCTTGAGTGCGTTGTCACCGGCGGGCTTGAGGGCGTTGCAACCGACGAACTTGAGGGCGTTGCAACAGACGAACTTGAGGGCGTTGCAACAGACGAACTTGAGGGCGTAGCGGCCGGCGGAGGCTTAGGAATGCCAGCCGCTCGTACTGAAGTCAGCGGTGGATCAGCCACACTGGAACGCAACCCACTCTGCTCCCAAACAGATCCAGAGACGTGATGTGATTCTAGAAGATCAGCGGAGATGGGACGTGACTCAGGAAGTTTAACTTGGACTTGACTTGGCTCACGAAGATCAGCGGAGACTTGACTTGGTGTTGTAGTACTGGTGGCCGCCATTTTATGCGTGTTCTCTGGCGCGGCGGCCATTACATGATTCGGCGAGGTGTCGTATTTCTCCGCGACACCCACAGTAAATGGAGAGCCCACAGTCATTAAAGCAAACTCCAAAAAATGACTAAGAGAGGAACGAGGTCCCTCACGCATCAATTGTGTCTTAAGTGGCTGATTAACACCCTCACAGAAAAAGTCTATCAGTACGCAGTCTGGCAGATCTGAACCATATGCAACATCCAAATATTCTCTGATGTATTCCTCCAACGACCGGGTGCCCTGCTTGAGCCATAATAATAATTGTGCAATGTTCATACCGGGCCAGTGTTCTCCAGGAAAGCCGCTGGATCCATGTGTTGGCGAAGTCTTCTGTAACGAAGCGAGACTCAGGCGGGGATCCATTTGCTAGCTTTATTATAAAAGAACGTGGTCGTACAGGCAGGGTCAAAGCAGGGGCAAACAGGAACAGCAGGGACAGGCAGAATCGTAGTCAGGATACAGGCAATAGTCAGGGCAGGCAGAAAACACTCACAGAACAGTATACCAGGCAAGGATCAAAGGTAGGCAGCAACGGGTCGATAACGGGTAACAGACAGGATCGGAAACAAACAGGCAGACAGGAAATAAACGCTCAGAATTGCAACGAGGGTTAACAAGACTTCGCAATGAGGTGGTGTGTGTGTGAGTCTTTTATAGTCCAGGTAATGATCTGCAGGTGTGTGTGGCAATTGGTGATTGGAGTGGAGTGTGCATGTGATTGGAAGGGAGGATTGTGGGAAATGGAGTCCAGGAACAGACGGTGATCATGACAATATTATCAACTAAATAAACTAACTTCACAAGTTTCACTTGCACTGATAGAGCAAGATAATTTCTTTTATTTTCACCAGTGTAAATGAGTTTAAATTCTTCATTTTCTTCAATCTCTTAACCTTCAGCAAAAGAGTTTTGAATCGTGCTGGCTCTCTCGCGAGAAGTAAATGTGATTGGCTGTTCACCACTGATGTCACACATTCATGTGCACATGATCCACAAACTCAGGATCAAAGCCTGAGTTGACAGAGAAAGTTGATGATAAGCATCATGGTACCAACAAAGCCGGATTGGAGTGGTTTGGTTTTGTCAACTCGAAACTAATCCTACAACTCTGAGTTTGTTCAACTACCATCATGGTACAGGCCCCCTGAGATGAGAGCATTGAGAGCATTCCACTGCCAGAAGCAGACTGTGGGCCTGTTTCCACCTGGTATTAAGATGCGTTTTGGCTGATCGGGTCACAAGTGGACGACACTAAATACAGGTGTAAACGGTGTCTAAAACGGTTTGAGTTTGTCCACTTTCAACCACTTCCAGAAGTAGTCGAAAATGCATTCGACCCGACTGCTTTCATAGTGTAAATGCTCATGTAGTCGAATGTGTTTGAACAGCCACTAAAGACCATCTACTCTCCATCTACTGACCTAATGTGTAAACATTATGGGAAGCGCTCGAGCCAGACAGGATTTAAACTTTGTTGGCTGAAGACCCAAGTTTGGTTTAAAGATGAAAAACGTACCAAGCACAATGTTCTCTCACCATTACTGATTTCTAACACACACTCACAGCGTTCGGCTGGTCTCACGGCTGTCAGAGCAGAAGCGAACACTGATGCTCTCAATATGTTTTCCTGTCATCTCTGGGTGCATTCATATGTAAACTGCTCAAGCTTATTTTGTCCATTAGATTGAAAGATCTGTAAAAACCCATACATTTACCCACCCCCTGGAAGAAATCAGGATAGAAGTGGTTGAAAGAGGACAAAAGAGATGGATTAAAACACCAGGTGTAAACGTGCATGTGTCTCTCTCGTCCACTTGGGATCCGATCGACCAAAATGCATCTTAACTCCAGGTGGAAACAGGGCCTGTGTCAGAGGCCCCAGAGGTGACCGGGTCTGGAGTCGAGTCAAGCCTGTTGCTGCTGGAGAGAACTGGGAGTTGTAAAGAAAGAGGAAACAGTGTTAAGGTTAATACATTTAAGGACAGATTAAATACACGTTTCCCAAACATTTTCACAAGGTTGACATTACAGAAGTGAGAGCACACACCTACAGTTAGGTCCATAACTATTTGGACATTTGTCATGATTTCTGTTATTTTGGCTCTGTACTCCAGTACAGATTTTGAAATTAAATGAGAAAAAAAAGATATATCTATATACAAACCACTATTGTTATTCAAATTTTTATTCTTCCACACAATAACATTATGGAAGAAGCTGGGTGATTATTTTGCTCATCCAAGAAATTATGCAAGTAAGGGAAAAGATAATTTTATTTTTTTATGCTGTCATGATTTAGCATTGAGGTCATAGTTTGTGGGGGTGTTTTTGCACTTGTTGCTTCATATCCAGATGTGTTTAATATTCTGGCCACCTCATGTATGTAAATAAGAAACCCATCTGAACACAATGTAGTGCAACATCACCTTTAACTATGATCTCAGTATTGAATTTACACATTTCTGGCTGATTATAAACTTCATTAAAGTAGAATTCCTGGCAGAGCTGTTGTATTGAATTACATTAGATTGTAAAGGTGTTCCTAATATAGTGGCCACTAAGTCAAGTCACCTTTATTTATATATTTACAATGTAGATTGTGTCAAAGCAGCTTTACATTGATAACTGGTACATTATTTGGCTGCACAGCAGCTCTTAAAAGAATAGTGTCAATGCAGGCAGATCAAAGCACAGTTGAATATCAAATGTCAAGTCAAATGTCAAGTGTCCCCAACTAAGCAAGCCAGAGGTGACAGCGGCAAGGAACCCAAACTCCATCAGGTGACATCAGGTGGCAGACAAGTGGCAAATTGGTGTTAAAATGGAGAAAAAAACCTTGGGAGAAACCAGGCTTAGTCGGGGGGCCAGTTCTCCTCTGGCCAACAGTGCTTTGTTACAATTCAGGTTGCTATCATAAGTCCAATAGGATCGCAACATTAAAAGTATTTATTCCAGTTCCATCCAATTGAGGATCGTATTGAGGATCACGCCGGTATGGACGGTTGTTGAGGAACTGTGTCGTGGCTGTCGTGTCGATGAGGCCCTCACAGTGGATGATCTAGTTGACTCAATCTCTGCTGATACGTCAGGGCTGCGTTGTGGTCTTTATCTCTTTGTGAACTTTTTGAAGTGTCAAAGTGTCAGTTGCGTAGCTGTCAATGGAGGGACAGAAATCTCTCAGATTTTAATAAAAAATATCTTCATTTGTGTTCTGAAGATGAATGAAAGTCTTACAGGTATGGAACATGAGGGTGAGTAATTAATGACAGAATTTTCACTTTAAGGTTCTTGATGTGGGAGCAGTATCAGGAAAACACCATACGATTAGTCACGTAAACTGCCCTTGAAGGCCATGCAACATATGAAGATCTGAGATGATGAGGTCCTTAAACAGTTTCAAAGTCTGATTTGATTCCAAAACTCGCAAGAAGAAATGTGGTAATTCCAAAGCATGCAGCAATTTAGATTTAAGGAAGTAATCGTATGAGATTACAAAACAACTTTTGCGCAATGCGTATTGCTATATTTGACATAGTACATTATATCAAGAACATCTTTTATTTTATTATTTCCATATATTTTATTATTCTATGTATTAGGCGCTGAACAGTCCTCAAGATGTAAGAAGAATAGAGGGAGCAAAGTACAATCCTGGTGCAAAATGCCTGCAGTACTGAAACTGGGAAGAAGATTCACCTTTCAACAACAAAATAAATGAAAACAGATAGTATAAGCTGGAATGGTTTAACAAAAAAATGCCAATATCCTGAACTGGCCCAGTCAAAGCCCTGATCTCAATCCTACAGATCATCTGTGGAATGACAGAACATGGAAAGTTTACAAAAAACTGTATGGAGCTTGAGTAAAAAGCCTACGTTGGCATAAAGCACAACTGAGGAGGACTGTAGTTTGGGTAAACTATCACTTTAAAGAGATTGTTGCCAATAGGTCCCTATTACACGTGTGGATGATGAAATCAATTTTTAATTAATGAGGGTATAAAATTAGTCAAATCTGAGTTTCCGTTGAAAAGGGAGTTTCAAAACGAGTTCCAAAAAGACTCACATCTACATTCTTTGACTGAAACATACTTAGACTCGCTGTCAGTCAGGGTGTGGGTGATACAGCCCATATGCAGCTGTTCTGCAAATACTTCTGTGCATCACAAATCTTTCAAAAGCTTGTCAATCTGTTATATGTGATGTGTAGGCTCTGTGCATTCAGCTCCTTTCATACTATTTCTGTCTAATATTTAGGACTTCAGATTAGTGTGTTAGTTTTTTGGATAAAAGTGTCTGCCAAATGCATAAATGTGTAGAGGTCATAATGTAGAGTGGTCTGTAACTTTACTCACACATTCTGAAATGAGTATATGAACCCGATACTGTGGAGGTCTGTCGCCTCTAACTTGCATGTGTTCTCATCAGCACATGCATGTATGTTCATTTATGCACACACAGTGTATGTTATTGATAAGGCAAGAAAATGCTTTGAAAATTACACCACTTCTGAATGCAATGTAGCTTCAAGACCTCGACCATTATCCCTGTTCCAAAAAAAAATCCAGGATCACAGGCCTTAATGATTATAGACCAGTTGCAGTAATGAAGTCTTTTGAGTGCCTTGTGATGTCACACCTCAAATCCATCACAGACCCTCTTTTGGACCCTCTGCAGTTTGCATATAGATCTGTAGACGGTGCAGTAAACATGGCTCTTCACTTCATCCTTCAGCATCTGGATTCACCAGGAACTGCTTTTAACAACATCATCCCTGTTCTGCTACAGGACAAACTCTCCAAGCTGAGTGTACCTGACTCCATCTGCAAATGGATTACGAACTTTCTGACTGACAGAAGGCAGCAAGTGAGAGTGGGAAAACAGGTTTCTGACTATCAGACCTACTGGTTCCCCTCAAGGTTGTCTCCTCTACTTTTTTCCTTGTACACCAACAGTTGCACCTCCAGCCACCAGTCTGTTAAACTATTAAAGTTTGCGGACGACACCACCCTCATCGGGCTTATCTCAGGAGGGGATGAGGTTGCTTACAGGTGGGAAATTGACCATCTGGTATCTTGGTGCAGTCAGAACAATCTAGAGCTCAATACTGTGAAAACAATGGAAATGGTGGTGGATTTTAGGATTTCCCAGTTGAGATTGTGGACTCTTTCCACTTCTTGGGAACTATCATTACCAGGGATCTAAAGTGGGACTTAAACATCAACGTGATTAAAAAAGCTCACCAACGGATGTACTTCCAGCGGCAGTTGAGGAAGTTTAATCTGCCGAGGACAATGATGGTGCACTTTTATACTTCCATCACTGAGTCAATATTAACCTTCTCTATCACCATCTGGTATGCTGCTGCCACTGCAAAGGATAAAGGCAGACTGCAGTGTGTTATTCACTCTGCGGAGAAGGTGATTGGCTGTAGTTTGCCATCTCTCCATGACCTGTATACTTCAAGGACTCTGAGGAGGGCAGTTAAGATTGTGGCGATCACTCTCACTCTGGACATAAACTTTTTGAGGTTCTCCCTTCGGGCAGAAGACTGTGGTCTATAAAGACCAAAACCTCACGCCACAAAAATAGTTTTTTTTTCCAGTTGTTACTGGCCTTATTAATACTGCTTCATGTGTTACACTAAACACACATTAATCAGACTGTATGCTGCATGCGCTTACACCAACTCTTCAAATTGTGTATTCTTATCAAAGGCCTATTTATTTATTTATTTATTTATTTATTTATTTATTTATGTTATTATCTCAAATTTATACAAACCCGATTCAAAAAAGGTTAGGACACTGTACAAATTGTGAATAAAAAAGGAATGCAATAATTTACAAATCTCATAAACTTATATTTTATTCACAATAGAATATAGATAACATATCAAATGTTGAAAGTTAGACATTTTGAAATGTCATGCCAAATATTGGCTCATTTTGGATTTCATGAGAGCTACACATTCCAAAAAAGTTGGGACAGGTAGCAATAAGAGGCCGGAAAAGTTAAATGTACATATAAGGAACAGCTGGAAGACCAATTTGCAACTTATTAGGTCAATTGGCAACATGACTGGGTATAAAAAGAGCCTCTCAGAGTGGCAGTGTCTCTCGGAAGTCAAGATGGGCAGAGGATCACCAATTCCCCCAATGCTGCGGCGAAAAATAGTGGAGCAATATCAGAAAGGAGTTTCTCAGAGAAAAATTGCAAAGAGTTTGAAGTTATCATCGTCTACAGTGCATAATATCATCCAAAGATTCAGAGAATCTGGAACAATCTCTGTGCGTAAGGGTCAAGGCCGGAAAACCATACTGGATGCCCGTGGGGTTGCATGAGTGCGTGTGGCATGGGCAGCTTACACATCTGGAAAGGCACCATCAATGCTGAAATGTATATCCAAGTTCTAGAACAACATATGCTCCCATCCAGACGTCGTCTCTTTCAGGGAAGACCTTGCATTTTCCAACATGACAATGCTAGACCACATACTGCATCAATTACAACGTCATGGCTGCGTAGAAGGATCCGGGTACTGAAATGGCCAGCCTGCAGTCCAGATCTTTCACCCATAGAAAACATTTGGCGCATCATAAAGAGGAAGATGCGACAAAGAAGACTTAAGACAGTTGAGCAACTAGAAGCCTGTATTAGACAAGAATGGGACAACATTCCTATTCCTAAACTTGAGCAACATGTCTCCTCAGTCCCCAGACGTTTGCAGACTGTTATAAAAAGAGGGGATGCCACACAGTGGTAAACATGGCCTTGTCCCAACTTTTTTAAGATGTGTTGATGCCATGAAATTTAAAATCAACTTATTTTTCCCTTAAAATGATACATTTTCTCAGTTTAAACATTTGATATGTCATCTATGTTGTATTCTGAATAAAATATTGAAATTTGAAACTTACACATCATTGCATTCCTTTTTTATTCACAATTTGTACAGTGTCCCAACTTTTTTGGAATCGGGTTTGTAGATGTTTTTATTCTTTTTATTTCTTAATTCTTTTTAAAGCACCTGCATACCAAAGCAAATTCATTGTACTTCGCAATAAAAGTGGATTCGGATTCTGATTCTTCTGTGTTCCCCATAACCGTTGATTTCATTTGATTTCAAGCTGATTTTTTTTGTTTTTTGTTTTCTGTTGTGATGATTTGCTACAGATATATTCTGTATTCTTGTTCTCTATTATTATCATATTGTTTTGGAGAAATGACGTGATCAGCATTTAAACTATTAAACTTTTCAAATATCAACAAACACCATGAGGGAAATTGTAATTTGGACAGTTTGGGCTCTGTTCCAAAGATGGATGAATGTAAGGATATGGCGTCATCTGCTGGACAGCAATGCAATTACAAACAATAAAAAGACGAGCTGTAAATTTGTTCAAATGGAAATATTATCAATTCTAACTAAGGTTTATTAAAATGAACTTGGATTAGATAATCGTAATAATAAAAAAGTACACGATTTACCTGACACAACAAAATAGTAAATAAAATGCACCTTTAGCGAGATCTCACCTTCTAACTTGACTGTGAAAAATCAGTATAAGCACTTTTTTCCCTTAAAAGCTATTGAATGTGTCATGGCACGTGAAATTTACATGACAATTACAATGAGAGTTACATTTTAAACTGCTTCTCTGATCTCTGTAGTTCACTTATCATGTGAATGTGCTGCTTGGCTTGTGAATGGCCCATCCAGGAAACAATAGCATTTGTGCTTAAAGATTTCATTTCAGGGTTGTTGTTGTTGTTGCTGTTGTTGTTTTTTATCTTGTCATTTCAAAGATTTAGCTTACTGCTAATATATATATATATATATATATATATATATATATATATATATATATGTTGAAAACAAATCAAAGTTGTGCTGCTTAATATGGTGTGGTAACCATTTTTCAGGATTATTTGATGAAAATAAAGTTAAAAAGAACAGCATTTATTTGAATAGAAACCTTTTGTAGGATTATAAATGTCTTTACTGTTACTTTTAACCCGTTTAATGAATCCTTTCTGAATAAAAGTATTAATTTCTTTTAATAATAAAAAAAATCTTATTGGCCCCTAAGATTGTAAACAAATAATGAGATAAACTTCATGAATGTGCAACATACATACACACACAGCTCAAACTCGTTAAGAGTTCTCACATAAAATCTTTCTTGTCTCTGAACGCTGGTCTCTATATATGAGACCGTCTGAGGTCATTGGGGGTCGAGGGGGTTAAAGGTGAGATGAGGGGAATGGGGATTGAAAGCAGAAACATGAGTTATTTTGAAGATCAGACTATTCAAGCACACCTAACCCTAACCCTTATTTTGGCAGATTGTTTGTCATCATCCATAGCTTGTGAGTCTGAACATACTTGGTCTTTCCTGATCAGTTAATTTCCATGTATAAAAACTATTATTGTTCATGTACAGCATCTCATTTTCACCTAATGAAGTTGAATGCTCTTTTTTCGATTCCTCTTTAGAGAGTTTGTGTGGATAGTATAACTGCTGAAAGGTGTCAAGTTTCCAACCTTTCTCCACATGCGCATATAAGACTGAGGCTCTGCAGAACAATACCAGCTCCCAGCACATGGAGCGGCTGCTAGCCTGCAGCGCTAACCCTCCCTTAACCCTTTGTTAGGGGCTAATCTGTTGCCTTAACAAAGACACTGGCCTCCAAGTTTTTGCCTCCATTGAAGAGGGGGGATGGTGGGGTACAGAAGCAAGGGAATGAGAGAAGAGGAGAGAAAGACAGAACTGAGAAGAAGCAGAGTGGGGGATTTGGATACTACTACTGCCATGCCTTTGGGTGGCTTCTTTTGTGTTAGTAGGTTGTGGTGATGCTCAGAGAGGGTTTAGAGTTTAAATAGCCACAGATTTAAAATAAATAAAGACAATATTCCAATATATTTCAAATAATTAAAATAAAAAATAAATATATATTTTATATGTTGTTGTTATTTTTTTATATTTGGAATAGATGCTATTTTTATCTCATTGTACTATTTTAATATTATGGAATTATCTGTATACAAACCCTCCAGGCAGGAAATAAGATGGTAGGAGATTTCTCTCTAAATGAGGGATGGAAGAAACAGAAGAAAAAAAAACCTTTTGTTTCTTTCACGCGAGCCAATGATGTGTTAGGAAGTGTCATGTATGCTTTATGCAGTAGGGGGCGCCCAAATCCAGTCTGAGTTGAGTTGAGCATAGACATGTGCTTCTTGAAAGGTGTGTGGGGGTTCTTTGTTTAAATAGTAAGTACTGCCTATTATAAGCTTTTACCCACAACCACTTGACTGGGTGTTTTGACTGACCAGACTTGTACAACAGATGTCCAGAGCAGTTAACAGAACAGACTTTTATATTTACTTAAAATAATCTGAACATACTTTTAAGAAAATGCTGAACTGTTTGTTAGGACAACAATCACTGTTCCAGAACTCTCATTTCTCCGCCTTTCCTGTGTTTGTGTAGGAGTTTGATGATAATGTAATACACCCAGTTTTCATCTTAGCTGCACACAGATGTTACAAAAGTAATAAAGAGAACTATTGATTGTCTCCTACCTTAGTACTGGACACTTTCTTTGTCTTTCCTACATTATCATGAACCTTACATAAGTATACCAGACACATTTCATTTTTACCACTAGCACTTTTTCCTGTAACACAAGCTTTTTTACTTCCATATCTACAAATGATCTGTACACGTCTGTTGCTTATGAAAGCAGTTTCATAGAAATTTCAGTAACCTGATAGACCTAAACTTTCTCCTCTGTCTCTGCTCTGGTCATTTGCATAGATGTGTGATGCCCCGTACGGTCAAGCATTAGATCACACATCTACTCGACTAACGTTCACACTCAGCCCTCAGTGGGGAGTGTGTTGGGTGGAGGGGTTCATGGACGCACTGACGTCAACACAACCATTAACTGCTCTATACTAAACCACAAACCTCTCATGTGAGCGCAGAATCCAAATGAAATGGAAAAAAACATGGATAACTTGGCTCCACATGAACAATACGTGCCTACATTAGCATACAAAAGTAGCTGAGTTAGATATCTTGACTGAAATCATATAGGCTAATACAAAGAAATGCATTATCAGTTCATCAACAAACTTAAAATGATACATTGATCCTTGCAGCATGGGACAAAACATGTCGCACAACTACCTGCAGTTGGTTTGTGGAATAGATTTTTTATTAAACTCAAACGTCCACTTTGAAATTAACCGTTTCAGTTGATTTTCTCTCTCTTGTAAAGAAATTGCTTGGGACTTTTTGTTTTGTAATAACCCTCATTTCAAGTTTGGTTCATAGCAACACCCAGAAAAAAATCAATTTTTTCATGTGTGATTTGCACAATAATTTTTATCTGACCGGTGAAAATTCAGTTTGTAATAAAACATTTTTTGGGTATATGGGAGCAGAATGAGATGGATGGATTGTATACGGATTGATACAAAATATTTCTTACTATAAATAATAAATAATTATTTTCCACTTAGTTTTGTAGCCTATTTTGCCCCAAGACAACAAGAATCAGTGACACCTCAATTCTGGTAATGAAAAAAAGAAACATAGTATTATTTTTTTGCTTTCAAATTACTGTTCTTATAATGTTATTAGTAGATTTTTTTTTTTTTTTTTTTTTGCTTTTCCGGTCTGAAACGGAAACACTGATGATGTTAAATACATTTATAATGTTATTAAAGCACACTACAAATTTTATTTTTAAAAAAATCTGTTGCATTTTATCAACAGATGCTTTAACAAAACAGTACAGAGGGCAGAAACGCCAGTGTTTGCATCTTGGCTTTCAGACACGACATATTGATTAGTGCGTCATGCATCAGAAGACAATTAAAAGGACGCATCAGCTATATCATGATTAGATTGGCGTTGTGACGTAGACGCTTCTATTTTTATTCAAATACTTATTTTAGTGCTGCGAATTGCCCTCACATTTACAATAAGCGCGGTTCACACGCTCTCCCCGCCCCGCGATTCCGGTGGGTGGGTCCACGCTGCGCTCTCGCACACAAAGACGCAGATCTGGCGCGAAAGCACTTTTACCGGCAGTGGGCTGGGGGAGGGTGCGGCTGCACTGCACCACGCGGATCGATCGTTGCTGCCGTTGTAACAGGACACCGCTTTATTTCTGCAAGGCAAAAAAAGTTTTCTCGTTGTTCAGGTTAAACGGTCGTAAAACAAAGGCGTTTGGTGTCGCGCGCGCTATTGTTTAGTGAGCGCGTGTGTACCGGAGTTCTACCGGACGCTGCGCTTCTTTGTTCTGTTCTGTGCGTCCCATAGACTCTCCCTGGACTTTGCAGGTCTGCGACCCCATGGTAAGTGCATTTTACATCAGAATTGTGTAATTTGTTTTAACGGTACATTAAGTTCCCTTCGTGGTGAACTTTCGTGGTAATCCGTGAGCCGTTGAACATTTCCTGGATCCTTTAATCGGAACGGGTGCTCCCTTTACCCCTTGTTAGTGGGTCTAATCTTTATAGAAGTAATTTAGAACCACATTTACACCACAGGTGATTGTTTCTCTGTGACTTTTAAACAGGGGTAGTATCCTGCTAGTGTTAATAAGCTACTTTGATATGTTGCTTTGGTTGTTTTGTGGCTGCACGAGCGCTCACTATACGAACCCCTGCGGTTATGCATGTGCTCCAGAAATCAAATGTGTAACATATAGTTTGTGCATTTAATCAGTGCAATTGAGTGAGAGCGTGCAATTATTAAACATGTGTTTACATGTATAGCAATGCATTTAGTAAGAATGAGTTTGCATGTAAATATTGTGCTTTTCTTTTTTTAAAGCGTTAGAAACTTGCATTAAATTAGCTACCTTATGTGAGTTTAAGCAATGTAATTGTGTAAGAGCATGCGTTTAGTGAGAGCGTTTTGCTTGTGATGTGCATTGCGTCGCAATTGAACTCCACGTGGGCAGTCATCATTTGACCTAATGACCCGTTGTGTTCACAGATAATATTGTAGAAGTTCTGCAGCAATGCCTGGGATCAACACTCACACACTGTACGGCTGGGACATGGAGCACTACTTTTACGACGAGATGGACACCGGGGAGGACTTCTTTAAGTCTACAGCACCAAGCGAGGACATATGGAAGAAATTTGAGCTGCTTCCCACCCCGCCCATGTCGCCTTCAAGGACTCTAGATGTGGACTGGTTACTGTCGCTACCGGGGGACCGGCTTGGGTGGGCGCCGCCGAAGGTATTAACATGTGATGAGGAGTACGAGGGGCTGCACAAGTTCGACCCACTGGACATTTTTGGTAATTTGGGCTCTATCGTTATCAAAGACTGCATGTGGAGTGGGTTTTCCACAAGTCACCGGCTGGAAAAAGTAGCTCATAACGAGCGAGCACCAGTGACCGCTCAGATTCAGACCTCGACTGCACAGAAAGCTGCTCGTGCTGCATTGGGCACGCCCGTGACTGGGAACCAGGCGGCACAGTGCGTGAACCCCGCTGCAGTCCTGGAACTCCCTGTCCCGCATAACAAGAAAGTGGCTGCAGGCTCCTCTGGTTCTGAGTGTCGCTCGGATTCATCCGGTAAGATATTACATGTGATAACATCACATGTAATTACTGGCATGAGTCGATATGTACTTCAGAATAATGCTGAGCCAATGAGGTGATGCATCAGCTGTTACTGTGCTATAAAGATGGATGTTATCCGAGTCATTTATGTAATAACTTGCAATTGACCAGATTTGGCAGTTAATTAGTGTAATTTTTCCCCTCCCAAGAAAATTGTTCCAAAAGAAGCCAAAGCATCAAGCTTTGCCTATGACCAAGCCACTTACCGACTAAAAGCCGTGACTAAAAAGTGTTTCCATGAGGGGAAACGCTTAACTTTTATAAACCCAATTGTCACTGCATTCAAGGTCATGCAACGTCTTTTAATATACTGTTATAGCATTCATTTTAATTTGTTTTTATTAGTAATTTTGTGAGCTTTCTGCGTTTTAGTTTTCTATTTAGCCAATTTTAGTACTTCAGCTGCAACTTATTTCTTAGTTCCCAATAATCATCAAAAAACATTTGTTAACCAATAGTTTAGGTTAACAATAACGGCACTACCCAATAATCAGAATCAGTTTGGGGTATTTTCCTTTATTTATAAAAATGCAGTTTATACAATCTTGGTAGTTTTGTTTTTAAACTGTTTTGCCAATAAAATGGCTATAGAAGCTGGTATGCTATTAAAAACAAACTGACTCATGTGGCTGTAGAGTTGAAATGCAACTTTCTTGCCAAGAACTGTGAAATATTCAATGGATTGACTTTTATTAGGGTGGTGAAGTGTGTAAACAGCCATCACGCATTGGTTAACTTAACTGTTTTGCAGTGGATGCATTTAATTGAATTGAATTTGGGAAATATCGAGTCTGACAACAGACCAGTCCTGTTTTCTTTTTATTAAAAATAAAAATGATTAAATTGTTGTGCTGGAAAAGATCTCAATAGATTTGAAATGCTAAGTGCTTTAGCTAAATGTGGCAAATGTTTTGTGTCTCAGATGACGATGATGAGGAGGATGATGTTATTGACGTGGTGACGGTGGACAACCGACCGAAGCGTGGTCGTCCTCCAAGCCGCAGAACGCCGGTAACTATTACAGTGAGTGCTGATCCATTTGGACCATGTCCCAAGCACTTCCACGTGTCTCTACATCGGCAGCAGCACAATTACGCTGCTCCCTCCCCTGACACGGATCCTGAGGATGACTTTGATGAGATTGAGTCTGTGAGCAAACGGCCACGTCTGGAACCTTCGTCCTCTCCCTCGTCTCCACTTTCTTCACCTGCCACATCGGACTCTGAGGACTTCAGCGAGCAGCGTCGTAACTTCCTGGAGCGAAAGAGGAGAGATGACCTTCGCTCGAGGTTCCAGGCGCTCCGGGAGGAGATTCCAGGTCTGTCCGGATCATCAAAAACCTCGAAGGTGGCAATTCTGACGCAGGCGACGGACTACTTGCTGAAGCTGCATGCGTGCCAACGACGTCAAGCTCAGGAGAAGAGAAAACTGAAAGCCAAACAACAACAGCTTCTCCGCAGGATCAGTGTTTTACAGAACTCCTGAGGGGGAAAAAAAAAAAGTCTGCTTTAATACTGCACAATATTTCCAAAGCTCATTATGGACATGGGAACTCATTGTTTGTCAATCACTGAAATGACACTTAAAACACTGCAGGGAGA
The DNA here is from genome assembly GCF_019924925.1 of Ctenopharyngodon idella. NCBI lineage: Eukaryota > Metazoa > Chordata > Actinopteri > Cypriniformes > Xenocyprididae > Ctenopharyngodon > Ctenopharyngodon idella. The sequence goes on along the minus strand of NC_067232.1, from coordinate 16,111,807 downwards.
TCTTTAAAATCGCTTTGAATTCTGCCCTTCTTGAAGGGATCTGTACATGTGACTTTAGTTGAGATATGGAGAACCTTGTGTGAGGAGACAATGACAGAAATGTGCACATGCAATGCCTTTATAAACCTCAGCAGATGGCGATGAAGAGGAAGTTGATGAATTTACCTCCATGGCAAGAAGGGTGGGTGGTGTTTGTATGCATGTGGGGGGGTGTGTAGGGGAGTGTGGGGAGCATGGTGTTTGAACATGTTGTGTAGAAAATGAAATGTCTTGTTCATAACTTGATCTGTACAAAACTTGTTGTAAATACTGTATTCAGAGGATGTTGTATTCCTTCTGTATCTACTCATCAACTGCACAGAGATTCTATTTTGTTAAAGAATAAAGCATCTAAAATGACAAGTGGTTTTTCCTATTAAATGCACACTATTAAAGTGCACTGAGTAGTGTACTTTCCAATCTTGTAAATCTAATGTAGAATAATGCAGTTTAAACTTGATTGTAAATTTCTGGATTTCGCTGCCATTGGCAGGTGTGGTAAAAAAAAAAAAAAATTGATTTTGCATCCTGGCCAGAATTGAGATGTTTGTCTTGCAGCAAATTAAGGCCACAGCCACACGAAGCCAGGAGCTTTCCCTATCAGATTTTTTTTTTCTCCTTTCCCCTCGTTCAACCATAAACATGGCGTCATTTCAAGAAAAACCTGCGTACACACGAAACCACTGAAACCAACTCAAAATGTATACATGCCAGACCAGTATGTGGCACTGTAATTCTGCCACAGAGATACACTAAACTGAGAAAAATACTTTGAGCGTGTGCATAAACCTTGTGATGACGACACCGTTTCACAAAATATACGGATTGGCTGTGCACACGAAAATGTTTTGTTTGGAAATGGTGGTTTTCAGATTTATCCATTCTGGGACCCGGTTAAAAAAAATAGCAGTTTCAGGCTCCCAAAATGCCTGATCTGTCTGCACAAAATGCCGATACGATATAAAATTTTTACGTATACAACTAAATGTGTCTCCGTGTGGATAGTTCACCCAAAAATAAAAATTCTGTCATCATCTACTCCCCCTCAAGTTGTTCCAAACCTGTATAAATTTCTTTGTTCTGCTAAACACAAAGGAAGATATTTGGAAGAATGTTTGTAACCAAGCAGATCTCACCCCCCATTGACTACTATAGTAGGAAAAAAAAAAATACTATAGTAGTCAATGAGGGGTGAGATCTGCTTGGTTATAAACATTCTTCCAAATATCTTCCTTTGTGTATAGCAGAACCAAGAAGATTTTGGAACACCTTGAGGGGGACTAAATGATGACAGAATTTTCATTTTTGGGTGAACTATCCCTTTAAGGCTGAAGTTAAGATTAGTTTTTCAGATCCTTCCCTCTGTGCTTGCTGTTAAAGCTGAAAGAGGAAGTGTTCTGGATATTTACTGAAAAACAGGTAGTTCAAAAATCACCTTTACCCCCATTATCCTGAACAACAGGTTAAACAGTGACATGGTAGTGGTGTGAAAACTGATTTGAGTTTATGGGAGGCTTATTCACTCCCTCATATGTTAATTGTAGTTGCAAATGTCTCCTTTTTTCAAAGGAATTGTTAAACTGCAGAAGTGGGATGCAGGAAGCTGAAAGAGGAAGTAATGCAAGAAACCCCATGCCTTTTCACGTTATATGATTTTCTTCACCAAACTGGGATTGGTTTAGATTTTATTTCAATTTTTTTTTTGATCGAAACAAATGGAAGAGACTGCAGTAATGGCTGCTGAAAATTAATTGTTAATTATTGTGCATTTTTTAATTGTACTTAATGTTTTACTGTACTTTTAATAATAGATTAAATGCAGCCTTGGTGAGCGTAAGAGAAATAATTGTTTTGGTGAACTCGCCTTCTACTGGCTTGTGTACATTCCCAGTGTTAAACAGTTGTAACTTTATCTGCTTTATCTTCATTTTTTATTATAGTGCAGCTATTATTGGTGTGTTTATTTTCCATCATTGCAAAAGAGGTCATATCACTCTCTTTTTTCCTTTATTCAAAGTCTATTGCATAAGAATCCACACATAAACAGCTGCTCTCTCAGACATAAAGCCTACCAGCACCATCACTGCCAAGCACTGACCCAGATTCCATTCCCATAAAATCACAGGAAGTCAGACCGCTCCAAACAACCGGTGACCCACTGATCATAATGAAGCTAATCTTTGCCACACACAGACTCACTTATTTAGTTCCCACTTCCCAATCCCTGTGTGTGTGTGTGTTTCTTTCTCTCTCCATTCTCTTTCATTTCTCCTTTTCTCTCTGTCACAGAGTTATGTAACTGCAGTTACACAGAAAAAAGGCAGTGTTTATGTCTCTCCCTCTCTCGGTCTGTCTGTCACCTCACTGTCTGTGGATGTTATGGTCTGGGTGTGGCACAGACTCAAGTTTATTGCATTTTCTTGCTCTGAAACTGAATCTGTCTCTCCAAACTTTTAACTAAATCAGCAACAGCTTTTATTGGGTGTGCCTTTGGCTCAAATCTCAGATCTTAATCTTAATCTCACAGGTTAAACACAACAGCCATCTGGGCGCAGATAGACTATTAGTATTAACAGATAGACCCACACGTCTCAACTTTGCCACCCAAACATATAAACAGTATTGGGGGTAATGCATTACAAGTAACGGGAGTTATGTAATCGGATTACTTTTTCAAGTAACTAGTAAAGTAACACATTACTTTTAAATTAAAAGAAAATACCGGAGTTATTATTTTTTCAAATGCAGTGCAGGTAATACAAAGTTTTTGACATTGTTTAGAATAGTACAAGCTAGAACAGGGCAAGATTTAGGAAAAGTGAAAGCATAGGGGACGATTTTTTTTTTTTCAGTTAAGTGCTGACAGAAGAGATGTTTCTTGAATATTGTCAGGGATTCAGCATTTTGCATAGGGTTGGGAAGATCATTCCACCAGCAAGGAAAAGTGAACGGAAATGTTCTGGAAAGTGATTTTGTGTCTCTCAGTGACAGTATTATGAGGCGTCGCTCACTTACCAAGGCTTCAGGAGGGGATGTAGACTCAGCGAGTGGGTGGAGGTAGGAGGATGCAGAGCCTGTGGCTGTTGTATATGCAAGCATCAGTCTTGAACTTGATGTGAGCTGTAAAAGGTAGCCAGTGCAGAGAGATAAACAGAGGCGTGACATGGTCTTTCTTAGGCTCATTGAAGTCAAGATGTGCTGCTGCATTCTGGATTATTTGTAGAGGTTGGATTGCACATGATGAAAGTCCAGCCTAGAAATGACAAGGGCCTGGACGAGAAGTTGTGCAGCATGCCCAGTTAGGAAGGGTCTGATCTTCCTGATGTTGTGCAGTGCAAACCTGCATGATTGTGCAATGTGGTCTTTAAAGGTGGTTATCAAAGATTATTCCAAGATTTCTGACCCAACTTGATGGGATTATTGTTGAATGATTAATCCTTCCTATAGCAGCAAATAATAATCTAAACGACAGAAACAGAAAACTGGGTATTAAGCAAAAACTTGTGCACTCCTGCCGTGTCGAGTGACTAATCGCTTCACCTGTGATTAGTCACTCGACTACTTTAAAAAAATGCTGGGTTGTTTAAACCCATATTTGGGTCAAATATGGACAAACCCAACTGTTTGTTTAAATTTTTAAATTATATTTCTAAACCCACTGGTTGGGTTTGTCCATATCTCACCTGGGGTTGAAACAACCCAGCATTTTTTAGAGTGTAAGTGACTATAAGCGACAGTTATTGAATGACTTCTCTCCTGTCCCCATGTTGAGAGAAATCAGGAGTAAGTGCAGAGATGTTGTGTGCGCTGTCTAAACGTGATGGTTATTGTTGTTCTAGACTAAATGTGAAAATGCATTTACTCTTCTCACTTGCACAAAAACAGATTCAGTATCCCTCAGAATTAATAAAAATAGGGAATTGCGAACTCAGAATATTATGCAAACCTGCAATAATTAACTGTTACATTACACAAATATACTTTCCCCCAGATTCACAGACAAGGCTTAAGCCTAGTCCCAGACTAAAATGCATGTTTAAGCTGTTTTAAATGAAAGCAACTTGTACGGACAAATCTTAAAATATGTCAGTGCCATTGTTTTGTCTCAAGATGCACACCAGTAATGTTTTTTTTCTAAGGCACATTCATAAAAGGCCTAGTCCTGTCTTAATCTAAGCCCTGTCTGTGAAACCAGGCCTTTATGTATTTAATCTCACTTTATTAAACAACATCTTTGCTGCTGACATTTGATGATCCAATTCAACTATACTAATAAGCAAAAATGACTTTTGATAAACATCACATTTTTAGTTTTTAGTGCTTAAGTAAAAGTGTTGAACTTTCTTTTTCTGAGTCCTATTCTTCTGTACGAAGCCCCGCACATGCATTGCAAGAAAAAAAATTAAATCGTGCGCACGATTTACTATTTCGTTCCCTCGATTTAGCCTACTATTTTTTTCCTGCATGTCATGTCCGGGGCTCCGTATTTCTGCAATCCAGAATGGAGGCACAGCTAAAAGGTTTGTTTGAGCTGCGCCCTCTACTGTACAGGCCTTAATTTCACTTTTGGTGTACAAGGGCCTTTACATCTGCATATAAACACACTATTAGACACTAAAGTCAGCACAAAATCTAAATTGACCCTATATTTTTTTCTTTTAATTCAACCATGCATACATTTTTAAACATTTTTTACATTTTTTTTTGTTTTTTTTTGGGAAAAATTAAACCAATTGCATTTAGATCTGCCTTCATTCCAGTACTGCAACATTTTTATTAAGTGATGGAAAACTTTCAACAAGTATTATATATACTTAACAATGACTAAATTAAATTGCTGTCTTAAATACAGGAAATACATGTCTGTACTTTATTTTTATTTTATTTATTTATTTATTTATTTTTTTACTGCACATAAAATTACAAGTATTAGATTCCTAAGTGATTTTTAGATTGTATTTCAGGGGTTTGTGTCTCTATGTGTGCTCGTTGGTAAGGAACAGCTGTTGCATTGTGTGGATGCGCTCTCAGATGAATGGAGAGAGCCTTCAACTGAACCAGTTGTATCATTTGAAACCGCCCCTCTGTGATGTGATTGGCTGAAGGGGTTGCATCTCAGACATAGGGGGGTATTAGATTGGTGGGGGGTCTTTGTCTATTTGGGGTTTTGTCTTTAATGAGATTTTAGACTCCCAAACCAAAGTCATCAAAACAAAGCTTCAATTATCGGCAGCACCACGATTGCACTATAACTTCAATGCATGTTCATTGATGCGGTTTACAATTTTCCTGGATGCACTATTAAATTAGAGTAATACTGTATGCAAGTTGGATATAATATAACAATAAATTTGTGAAGGTGTGTACAGCTAGGCAAATATTTTTAATTTCCCCCAAAAAGTGGGAAAAAGGAGAAAAGGGTGTTCTCTAGCCTACTAAATATTTTATGGATCTGTATGAATTTTCTGTCTATAAGGGATCTATGCAGCATGTACAAAACTAAGAACTGTACTTTTGCATTGTACATTTACATTTTATTCTATTTTTGTTCTATGCAAGCACTAAAAAACAGTACTTAAATTATTCTTAGACTCAATGCATATTTAGATTATAACTTTAAAAAATAATGTAAAAAAAAAAAAAACACTTGCGAAAGAAAAGATCTGTGAATTTGTCTTCTGTAATTAAGTATGTATGGTTAGTGTGTGTATATGTGTGATGTAAGCTAAATATGGGTCAGTAGTGTATGGAGAGGGAGCACAGGCTGACCTCAGCACAAACATGCTATTGTTATGTAACTCTCTCTTCTCTTCCCTGCCCCTCCCTTTTTCTCTCGCTATTGCATTTTTCTCAGATTCAGACTCTGATTTTTTCATGCTTTTGGCCTGATAAAATGAGCTTATATACGCAACGCATTAATAAACATTTTTTATATACATACACAGTCCATAGTCCAAATATGCGCATAAACATATAAACGCAATCTCTCCCAGCCATAACTCCCAACGCATCGCTGATACCTGCTTCATACAGTGTGGTATTATTTGTGATCCGATGCTGCCCTCTGATGGTAGAAGGACGCATAACTAATAGTCTTGAATGTAAATAAAAGACGTGGGTTTAATTAATGCGCTTATTATACGCACAAGCAATTAACCTGTAAAAATAAACAAATAAATAAATAAATAAATAAAAAACCTTTCAAAGCACTGAATTTTGCATAGCTCTTTATTAAAGAAAGTTTTAGCAAAGTTTCTTGCCTGTGTAGATTCAAAGATCTCCTCATAATTGCTGTTGTTTGTGCTATTATGAGCTATTTTATAGTTTTAATTGCTACAGATCATGTGTATTTTTTTATCTAAATACACAACAATAAACTATAAAAATATATTTTCATTCCTTTTTATAGGTAATCTCCACCTCATCCCCGTTGCAAACCTGTTTCATTGTTTAAAAAAAAGGATATAGTGAAAGTAAATTGTGACATTGTAACATCTAAAAGTAATTAAAATAAAGTTTATCTCTCTCGTAAATGTGTCCGTTTAATTACATCGAAACACTAGGACGAAAACAACACAAACAGTTATATTTAATATTTTTAAAACAACAGCAATAATAGTTTACGTTGACAATTTGACATTTCTTTTCTTCTAGTCTACAGCAAAAGGGTAAACGAGGTCATATTTATTTGACTTCATAATCTGTCTGCGTCAAGGGTTTTTTCCCCATTGGGTGATTTGGATGTCTATCAAAAGAACATCCAGTAGGATGTCAGTTTGACTCGCAATGTTATTGGTCAATTCATATGATCACCCCGCCTCACAAGTTTAGAATCATGCATTTAATTGGCTGAGACTGCGTCGTTTAAATTTGAACCGTTTCGAACAGCGGAAAGTTGTAGACGCACAGCATCTCTGTGTGTTTCGCTGTCTTACACTGAGAAGAAAAGGGTTTTGTGTTAAGTTTGAGCAGTTTGAATAAGGTACGTATTTTAGGAAACTGTGTATAAACTTATAGGAGACTAATAATGAAATATTGCGCGATACTGAACATTAAAAGTCGTTGCTATTGACTGTTTTGCTAGTGCTACTAGAACGTTAATAATTATCCGCATATGATATTGTAATTTTTTTTAATTACTGTAATCGATCTAATTGTCTTTTATGCAGAGATCTTCACTCTTATTGTATTCACGAAATTAATGTAACGTTAACTATTTGGATGATAATGGCAAGAAAATGTAGGATTGTTCTGGAAATAAATATAAATTATTTGATCATTGTTTAAGATTTAGAGACATTGCATTTCCAATAAAAAGTATGTATTTTGCCTTTCCTGAAATGTATGTTTGTTTCATGTTAATTTTATTCAGCCCTCTCATCCATGTGGGTTCATTGCTGTGAACTGTTAGTCTTAGTTCAGTTCTTCCTGGCTGTTCTTGTTTTTCTTTACTTTCTTGCTTTCATTTCGACGACTTGATCTTAGATCTAACTGTGTCCAGGTTAAAACCTGATAATGTTATTTATGATAGTGAGCTGTTTATCACCTGTCCAGGTAGGCTGTAGGAGAGAGAAGCTGTCAGAAGTACCTGTCATTACAAAGCTGACAATTTAATTGTCAGTCCTACATAGTTGAGCAGAATCCAGGGAAGGACAGATGAGGCCAAAATTGGTAATTTCTCCTTGAAGAATTGATCAATTTCTTCCTTGTTCCTTCTTATTGTCATAAAAATCATGCCATTAAGGGATTGCCACAGTGTCTGGTAGATCATATGTCACTAAACCAAATCACAGGACCGTGTTGCTACCATTTATATATATATATATAAAAAAAAAAAAATGGTTAACTGCTGGTTTTCTTCTGTTATAGCCTTTGACCATCTCTCTAAGGCATGATTCTTTCACAGATAAAGAACCACTTTGTTCCCTCAGCACATGGCTGAATTGCACCGGTTGATATTACATGCTTGGGTTGTTAGTCACAGTGGGTTAGTCTGATATCTGTCTGATGCTCGAAAGAAATGCAACAGATTTGAGGTGTCTCATGAGGATTAGTTTCTCTGGGTGTTGGGTGAGAAGTTCAGATGCCCGCCTCCGGGTCTTATCAGTAAAACCAGCTGTGTATGGTGCCCACTGGGCGTGGCTTTCCAAAACCCATGTTGTCATCTGTGTGTCTCTCTTGTCTTGCAGTATGAGTTCTGAGGCGCTGAAGGAGAACCAGGGAGCTGTACGGATGAACAGCAGTTCTGAAGCTGCTTGTGACATTTTCGCATTGGAGCAGACAACTGGCAGGCCCTCGATCCTGCGGCAGTCGCAGGCTGAAAACATCAGCAGGACTGTGCCTAGAGGGGCAAAGGTGGGCTTTTTAGAGTTTTCCAAACATTTGTTTCTAACTTTTTTTTTTTTTTTTTTTTTTTTTTTTTAATACAAATTTCAAAAGAACAGCATTTATTTGGAATAGAAATCTTTTTTTTTTTTTTTAATAGTGCTAAACTTTTTACTTCTTACTATATTAAAGGGTTAGTTCACCCAAAAATGAAATTTGTCATTAAGTACTTTACTTTGAACTTTACTTTTACTTTACTAATACTTTTTGTGTGCAAAAACAAAACAAAAATAACGACTTTATTTAACAATTTGAATTATTGTCACACGCAGTGAAGGTTTCTGTGTTTACGTCCAAATGCCAGCTCAGTATTGGCAGACACTGTACACATGAGCAGCATGACGCAGGCCAATAATGAGTTGGCATTTGGAAGTAAAACACACTGCGTTCGCTGTCAACTGCGTATGACAAGAGTTCAAATTGTTAAAGTCGTGTTCTCATTGCTTCATAACATTAAGGTTGAACCACTGTAGTCACGTTGACTATTTTAACAATGTCTTTGGCCGCATTTACACTGCAGGTCTCGATCAATTCCGATTTGGTGACTATCTGAATTATTATTATTATTATTATTATTATTATTTATTTTTCATGCTTACATTTCTTTTAAAAGTGACCTGTATCTGATGTCTGCATTTTACACTACACTTGGCGAAACAAACCAAAAATAGCATACATGACATCACAAATCATTTTAAATAGTACATTGAGTTTAATTTATTGACATGGAATTCATATAGAAACCTTTTTAATGCAATAATTACATCCGTACATCAAAATAGCTACAAATTATTCACGACAGTGATTTATGTACGCAGCTCCGCTGGAAGCGTGCGAGTGGAATGTGGAATAAAACTCAGGTGGTAGATATTTATTAAACACGTCACAGCTTCTGGGTTCGGGGCTGACGGGGCTGAAGCGCACGTCTGTGCATGAGCTGCTGTCACTGACAACAGTGGCAACGTGCACTCAGTATGGTTTCAAAAGCAACACATTTCAACGTCAGATCGCCTTTTAACGCAAACAAACAAAATTAATTCTGTTTGTTAGTCAATTAGAGATGTTTCATTTGTTATGTATGTCTGCACCGTGAAATATTTTTTTTAAAAAAACTCACTTTTCAATAGGGCTGGACAATCATGGCCTAAAATCAAAACTTTGATTAATTGAACATTTTACTGAACGATTATTTTTTATTTATTTTTTTATTTATTTTTTTTGCCCTCATAGTTCACTTAAAATGTTTGTACTGTAAATATGCTTGACTATTAAAGGTGGGATATTTTTTCCTATTGAAAGAATGATCTGACATAACAGCTCACTTTCAGTAGTTATTTTATCTATGGTTCGAAACATTTCTTACAGATTTCTGCTCGTAAGTCAGATAAAGATAAATTAGCACAGTACCAGTACATAATGAGAGCGATTGCGTGTGTGAATTAGTCATACCGTCTATTAATTGTGAAGCTGAGGGTTGTAAATAGTTACTTCAAAAGTAGAAAAATATATGCTATAATAACCTGAGTTTCTAAGCGACTTTAGTGATAAAGTGACAAAGTCGACAAAGTTTAGTGAAGGAGCAAGGCTCACCGCTCGCGCGCCGTCTCTGTGTGTTGACACGCGGTAGATTGTTTTTAAGGGGGAAGTATTAACAGGATTAAAAAAAACAAAATAACCGTCATGGGAAAATTACATCGGTTAGAGGTTTTGAATTTTCGGTTTCGATTACTTTTCAATTAATCGTCCAGCCCTACTTTTCAATGATGCGCTAACAGGGGAATATCCGATCTGTCTGCTAACAAGGCAGACTCAAATGCACGTATCTGATTCATATCTGATTTATTTCCGCACAAGAATGAGGCTTGAAACGGATCAGTGAATATCAGAATCCATGTGCTTTTTTCCTGCTTACATGGTCATGGCTCATATCCGATCTATGCCACATAGGAGGAAAAAAATCGGAATTGGGTCATTTGAACCATGCAGTGTAAATGGGGCCTTTAATACCTTTCTGGACCCCAAAAGGTGCAATGATGTTGCTGCCTATGTGTAGTACAGAAACCCTTGAATTTCATCAAATATCTTAATTAGTGTTCCGAAGATGAACGAATGTCTTGCGGGTTTGGGATGACATGAGAGTGAGTACTTAATGACAGAAATTTCATTTTTGGGTGAACTAACCCTTTAAAGGGAACCCCTGGTATTAAGACTTGCATAAATTAACATAACATAAATGATGTCTCTTAATGAAATCTGTAGTAGAAAACCCATGAAAGATTTACGTTATTTCAAAAATCCATGACGTATTTGGAGAATGGGGGGCGCACCTATTTGTTTAGGTGCACAGTGCATTCTTTGTCGATGACGTCAAGTGGTTGCATTTGGTGAGCTACTGATGCTGCCTTGTTGCTATTTTTACCACAGCACAACTCGGAAAATAATATACGATGCCACATTGTGCAGCTTTTGGTTGTAATTTTTAGTCGATGGGCAACAAGAGAAGTGACGTAAGTCTTCACTGCTTTACTAGCGGTAAGAGGAGAAAAGAATGGGAAGTTGTGAAGACCCACGTCTTCCTAAAGACCCACGTCTTTGTTCTCTTCACTTTAGACCTGATGCCTTTGGGGCTTTTAGTAGACCACAGCTACTGAAGGAGTTTACAGTTGGCGATGGAAATAAGCGTAGGCTTTAACCAAATGCCAAACCTCTCGTGGAGACTGAGGGCAGCCTATAGCACATCTCAATTGAGACAGACTACCTCAAAGCTTGTGTGTGCTGTGATGCACGAGATATCTGTGATCGCATAAAACAGTAGCATCTTAGCACGTTTAACTGTCAATCATACAACAGTAGTTCGAATAGCCACAGAGACATTGCACGGCTTCAGTGTTTTCATTCTCACTAATTTTGCGCTCTGGCTCAAATCGAAAAGGCTGATCATGTTTTAAAAGGATCCCCCACGGGTATTAAGAATTGTATGCATTGCTAGATTACCGTTGCACCAAAAACGTACAGATGAAAAAGGCATCAGGGCTAAATTGGAGAGAACAAAGGCACGGTTCTTTAGGAAGTTTTATTTGTCCATATTCATCACAACTTCCCATTCTTTTCTCCTCTTACTGCTAGTAAAGCAGTAAAGACTTACATCACTTCTCTTGTTGCCTATCGACTGAAAATTACAACCAAAAGCTGCACAATGTGGCATCGTATATTATATTCCGAGTTGTGTTGCGGAATATAATCATGGATTGTCCAAATATATCATGGATTTTTGAAATAACGTAAATCTTTCTTGGGTTTTCTTCTACATATTTTAGTAAGAGACATAATTTACATTATATTAAGCCATTCAAGTCTTAATGCCAGGGGTTCCCGTTAAGAAGCATTTGTTGACTATGCATTGTTGGACAGGTAGGCTACTGTAGTTTAGATTTACATTTGTAGTTCTTTGTTGCTTTCGTGTAGGTTTGTTTTCAAACTCCACTGCGAGATCCAGTCACAAAGAAAATCATGTCCCCGAGCCGCACCAGTAGGCCGGCCATTCAGGAGGACAACACTAAAGCACTGGACACTCACACAGCCTCTTCTGACCAGTGAGCAAATTACTTGCAGCTCAACTTGTTTAGGACTTTAATTTTTAAAATGTAATTTAAGGATAATAGTTCATTATCTTTATGCAATCATTAGCTGTAACAGTCAGTTTATAAATTAATAACATTCATAGTAATCTATTTACACAAATGACAAAATCCACTAACATGTAAAACAAATTCATTTTTACAGGAGTTCAGTGTTGAATAACACTTCCACCACACTGATTGAAATGCAAAGTAACTGTGTTGCTTACCCTGATGATGACATTCCTGTTCAGAGCAAAGGGGCCTATACCCTCGATCTCGACAATCTAGATGCCATTGACCCTTTCCAGGGGTCCAATAAAATGGCGAATTCCCCTCCTAAATCTTCTGCTTTACCTGAGGCTTGGACATCAGAGCTTGTAGAGTCAGATACAACTGCAGCCCCTGTTTCTGCACCTCAGGCTGAGGTTCCAGAGGTGACCAACGCCGCACTTGATGAGACTCTTCCTTTTACCCCATCAGCGGAGAATTCCCTTGCAGAAAGTTCTGTCAACATATCTTCAGCAGAGGGTACTGTCATCATCAAGACTGATAATGTTGAAAACAGCACCACAGACACAGAGGAGACCGATACGACTGACCCAGCCCCAGCGTCACAGCAGATTCCTACTATGGAAGATCAACTTGAGGCCCAAGATTTGCCACTACCCCCGGCAGGATCGTACAACTTGGATTTTGACAATCTTGATTTGCTCAACCCATTCCAAACTGGTGGCTCAAAGATCCCAAACTCTCCTGTGATTGGCAAAGCATCAGCTGTTTCTGATCCATCCCTGCCTAGCCAAGAAGCCAAGCAGGAATCAGTGCTCTCAATCCAGACCCCAGATGTCCCAACATCCTCAGATGCCTCAGTGCCACCTCAGGAAAACTCCACCGTCACAGAGAGCTCCTCAGCGCCCCCTAAGAACAACCAGATGCTACTAGAGTTTAATTTTGACGACGGAGCTGAAGTCAAGCGCAAACCTCCTCCAAAACGCCTCGGGGTCAAAAGACCTGCAGGTGCAAAACCTGGGACCAAAAAACCAGATGCACCAGTCACTGAGAAGAAAGAACCAGAACCCAAGAAGTTGTCCCCTAAGAACACAGAGAAGGCAGATCCTGTGGATGTTCCTCCTGCTCAAGGTTCCTACACCTTTGATTTTGACAAGTTTGATGACCCAAACTTTAACCCCTTTGGTACAAAGGCTAAGATGGATAGTTCTCCACCTCGTGGGGTCCAGACCAGCCCGGTTTTGATGAAAGCACCATCTCCACTTCAGCAGCCTGAGGCTCCAACACAGGATGACCAGCCTGAGCAACGGTACAGAAACCAGAGATAGCACAGCATGTATAAACATAACGTGTGTAATTTTAAAAATAATTTTCAGAATCAGAAGCGTTCTTGTAGTTCAAAAGTAGAATATGGTGCTATCAGCATTATGGCTTTGATTCTCAGATGAAGTGATAAAATGTATAACCTGAATGCAATGGAAGTCGCTTTAGAAAAAAAAAATTACCAAATGCATAAATGTAAATAATTGTTGAGCTTAGATTTTTTTTTTTTTTTTCTGCTCTAGATCTCACCAAGCAGTTTCTGAAAGCAATGAAAACATGGCAGAAACTGATCTTCCTGTCACCAAGCAGGTAACAGTGCCTTTCAATTTAAGAATTTAACAAAAATCAGTTTTTCCACAAGTTATAGTTGTGTTGACACATTTTACACTCATTCTCTTACTAGCAGGTAGAAGATGTAGAGTCATCTGCTGTGTCCCACACTAACATATCACAGAATCCAGCAATACAGGAGCCAGAGATCATAGCAACACCTGAATCTATAGTGTGTCTTCAGAACCAGACCTGTGATCTTGGTGTGGTGGCACCAAGTGAAGATGAGTTTGTGCCTGGGGCATTGTGTGAGTAAACATGGTTGCACTTTTTTTATTTGAGCTACACTAATCAGGTGCAAGCTTTTAACATTGTGAGCAATATTGTTCTCTTTCTCTCAGTCATGCCAGGAGGAGATTTTGATGGGCAGATGGATTATCTGGAGCAGTTTGGATCAAGCACTGTAAGTGTTTCCATTTATGAGCCTATATAAACCCATTTACTGAATTTTTTATATATATATATATATATATATATATATATATATAAGAATATGGAAATAAGGAAATGTTGCACCAAATAGTGTAGCCATTAGTTTATTAAGCAACATTTCCGATTTTCAGTGCTTTACAAACACTTTTTATAGTTTAAGGAGTCGGCTTTGCGGAAACAGTCACTGTATTTGAAGTTTGACCCGCTGTTGAAGGAGAGTCCAAAGAAAACTGGAGTGGACAGCTGCAACTCTGGATTCAGCCTGCCACGGCCCTCTCTTGCCATCAGGTCAGTCAGTATTCTTCACAAACTCATTCAAATGAACTGTTTCCTAATTATCAACTCTCTTTTGAAATCTTGCTGAAAATATTACAAATACACTTTAAAATGATTTGACTTGCCTCAGTGCAACAGATCTGATTTACATTGTGATCAAAATCCAGAGTGCACACATGAAGGATCATGCAAACTTATTTTGTCTGTTAGGATGATGGAGGCTGCAAAGTCTGAAGGAAAGCAGAAGTCTCACTGTGACAGTATGAAACTGCTGGATCTGCCTGCACCAGTAAGGCAACACAAACTCCCATAATCCTTTTGTTTTGCAACTTGAACATTGTCACTATACACTGTAAACCAGAGTTCTGCACGCGGGCGGGTACCCAACGGGTGACCCGCCAAATTTTATGTAACGGGTGGAATAATATTTACGTGTCGGGTGCGATGCGGGTCGGACGCGCAGTAGACACGGGTAGACTGCGGCTCCAATAGCCAAGACTATTCCAACTCAATTCGGTGCATTTGACAGCTGCTTTTAAATGGTTCCGTGCTTATTTGTAGCCAATCGCACTGCATCTGATTGAAAGCTATAGTGATTACTAAAGGAAGCGCACTTTGCTCGCTTTATGTATTTAATATATGCTATTTACAATTTGAATAAAAGTTTTAGAATATTTTTCACGCTGCTACAAAGAGGACCAGCGGCCAGGTAAACACTGCTTAGTTTCATAAGAGACAACTGCGTTTAAATGCTGAGTGAATCTGATAAAATATTTACTAGCTTTAAGCTTACAGTTAAATAGCCCAACCAAAATATTCTTTGTTCTATTATTGTGTTGTTTAATGCAATGTTTAATTAGATGCAGTGACATAATGCCTAATTTTGGTTTTATTGCTTGTGTTAGGCTACATGAGGAAAAATATTTTTGTCTACCTGATGTAGGAGATGTAATGTGGGTCGGGTCACATTTTTTATGTCAGTCAGGTGTGGGCTAAAATTAGTGTTTCTGTCGGATATCGGGTCGGGTGTGCTGTTAATAACTGCGGGTGCGGGTTTATCAAACAGGACCCGTGCAGGTCTCTGCTGTAAACCCAAATAAGACGGCAAAACTCAATTTTTAAATTAAATTCAGATTTTAAGCAGAACTGGCAGATTTTTATTTTGTACTCATACATTTTAATTGTTCTTAACTTAATGTTTGAGTACACTAATTCATACATTTAACTTAAAATTGTCATCTAATGTCAATGTTTATTAGTGTAAACATGGCTAGCTATAACAAGCTAATTCAGAAAATGTTAACTTGCTAATTTGCTAACATGTTAACAATAGCATGGTATAACACTTGCTAAATGAGTGCAGAAATATAAAGCATTTAACATACGTGCTCTCAAACCAAGCCACATGCGCCACTTGTCACCATGATGGTAACTCCAAAAACCCACTTAAACTCTTCTAAATTAATGTAAAACAATAATCACTACTAAATCTTCCACTTAACATTAATCTTGCACAAAAACATTATATAACAAAATTTGGCATTTGCTCTCCCTTTTGAGTACCATGGGCAAAGCATGCTGGGAAATAGAAATCCTAGCCCAGTTTATTAAGCTTAAGTTCATCTTACTTAAAATATCAGTTCTGTGAACTTAAAAGAAAAAGTGCTAAATACTCATAAAATTTAATTTGAACTAAATTAAGTTTGTCTTACTCAAACCAATTTAATTGAGTGTTAGGATTTACAGTGTATTAGTAGGCGTTGAATAAAGCAATAAGCCCCAGGAAGCCGTGGTGTACAGTAAATTTAGAACAGCTAAGCTGTTCTAAATTCACTGTAAACCACAGCTTCACAGGCTTATTGCTTTATAAAATGGTTAGTATTAAAATAAATATTTTTATGGACTGAGTTCACAGGTGTATGTTTGTAGAGTAATTTTCAATTGGTTTCAAACACTGCTCAACCAATCAGAATGAAGGACTGGAACTATCTGTTTTATAAACAAAGCAATTTTTCTTTGCACACTGGAGCCAGTTTTACCATGTCTATTCCTCTTCAGGCAGTGGAAACTGTGGTACCAGATCCAACTGTTCTGGACTTGCTAGTTCCCACCTTAAAACAGCCAGTGAAGACTGAGGACTCCATCATAGAGGTTCTGAAGTACAGTCAGAGAGACATGGATGCTGCATTACAGAAAGCAGACAGACAGGTCAGCTTCCACACAAGATTATGAGCACATGTGTCTCATTGGCCTCTCTAATGGTTTGTCTTTTCTTAGGCGGAAGAACGGCGACAAGAGATGCAGACTCAGATTGAGACATTGCGTCTGGAGAATCAACACATGTTGTAAGTCTTTATTCAGACAAACACTTTCACATGATGATAAATAGGGGTTACCATGATCATGGAAAAGCTGACATTGTCTTTCAGGATTGGAAAAGTATTAGAATATCTAGAATGAATATTTAGTCAGATTGATCTCCCTATTGTGATGTTTGAATTGTGAGCAAGTTGCTGTTTTGAGTTTCATTTTAATTTGATCCTCAAATGAGTCAACTTAAAAAGAACAGACACCAAGGAATGACTCTCTCGCAAATCAAACATTTCGAGTGAGATGATTCATAGTGTTTTTAAAAATACTTTTCCAGTCAGTTGGGATTACTGGATCAATCAAAAAGTATGGGATCCCTGATGAATGAATGATTGACATTTGAACAGTGCATCAGTCACACACTCTTCCTTCTCTTCTCAGGTTTATAGTGTCAGAATATGAGGCCACCATCACTCAAATCACAGGTGTGACCAGTTTTTTTTTTTTTTTTTGGTTTGGTTTTTTTGTTTTTATTTAAGTACATTATTTTTAAGGCAGTATGTTGGATACTAAAACATATCTGTGTTTACAGATGAGCATAAACAGAAGGAAGATTTGGCTAAAATTGAGTTGGAGCGAGTCCTTCAGGAAAAAGATCAGCTGTCTAAAGATTTGAATGAATTGGAGCGATCCTTCTCCTCTGTTGTCAAACGCCTTGACAGATGCAAGGAAGTTATTGAGGGATTCAAAAAGGTGCACTTGAGACTTCTTAAGCAAGACTTGCAAACTTAATCCCAAATCAAGATGTTATTTTGGTGTATAATGGTCTTTTTTTTTTTTTTTTTTTTTTCTTTCTTTCCTTCTCTCCTATAGAATGAGGAGACGCTGAAGCAGTATGCTCAGAACTGCATGGACAGACTGCAGAAAGAGGAAAAGCGTTATCAAGCTCTGAAGGCCCATGCTGAGGAGAAACTAGATCAGTATGTGCTCTTCAAACAGTCTTTAATGTCTGAAACACGTCCTCTATTATGAATGTAATAATAGAGTAAACATGGATTGATTTAATATGGCTGAAAGTCTCACCAATACCACTGCTGATGTTTCAGAGCTAATAAGGCCATAGCCGAGGTTCGCACTAAACAGGGTGCAGAGGTGGCAACACTGCAGGTGCAGCTCAGGAGAGAACAGCTTAAAGTTCAGTCCCTAGAGAAGGATCTGGAACAAAAGGTACATGAGCGCACACAAGGGATGTCACTCTTACAGTGATTCTTATAGGTGTAGTTCTAAATTACTTGGTGTTTAATTTATATATAATATAATCTTTTTTTTTTTTTTTGGTTTGGATTTGCTTTTTTTGACTATCTATTTTCTCTTCTCAGGCTAAAGAAGTCAAAGATGTCACAGAGCTGTGTGATGAGCTGCTGCTTAAAGTGCAAAAGACTGGTTATTAATGCACTCTGCCCTTTGTGTTCATTATTTGTGTTTGTTCGTTATTTGTATTTGTTGTAAGGAATTTTAATTAATAATAATTAAAAAAAAAAGAATGAAAGCACAAACCTTTGTCTTGACTATTAGGACCCAGGTTTAAGTTCACATCTTACTTCCTCACACCACTGCTCTAAAATATGCTGCCATATAAAATGTCAATGCTTAAAGGATTAGTTCACTTTCAAATGAAAATTACCCCAAGCTTTACTCACCCTCAAGCCATCCTAGGAGTATATGACTTTCTTCTTTCTGATGAACAGTTTTTTTCAATTTGCTTATTGGCCCACTCATTGAAACCATTCACTCGTACTGACTCTTCAGACAAAGTCAGCAAAACTACAAGCACATTACGTGCTTTACATTGTATGCTTTTGAAAAACTTCAAGCACAGTTCTCTACACTAGACACATCACTCAAAACTAACAGCTCTTTCATTTAGGAAATACTGACATTTAAATACCACAATCATTTCCCAATCACCTACACCATAAGATCATGTGTGAAAACTCTTACACACAAATTCTTCATCACTTAGAAGAAATCAAAACTCAGTGTTTTGAGAAAGAAAAATGATTTACCCCCTTTTATTTCTTTTTATAGTATAAATGTGTGTGTGTGTGTGTGTGTGTGTATATATTTTCTCACACACTGAATGTGTATACAACAGGGTTCCCACGCGCCTTGAAAATATTTGGATTTCAGACACATGAATTCAAGGCCTGGAAAGTAAATATTGGTCCTTGAAAGTACTTGAATTAATTTTGAAATAAATTTTGTAGAAATTATAACATGCCCCCATTTGGAATATTATATTTTACAATAAGTTACCGAGTGCTTTCCATTGTGGTACTTCCCCTTGCTTGTTATTAGGTGGGGTTTGTACATTTGAGCTGTGACACTTGCTTTGTCCAAAATGAACATTCTTATAGGGATGTGCGATTTTGATCGTGGACGATTAAAAGGTCTCCACGATCTGCTTTTGAAGAAATATCATTGTGCTAAAGTGCTTTCTGTCAGTTGCAGTCCTGCCGCCTCTGTCTCAACATACTGTGTGTAGTACAAAGCGATATACATTCACATCACATGTTAACACAGCGGTAGAGTTATACTCATGGAACATTGCAGTTATTCACAATCACAAAAGTTGTATTATTTGCATGCGTTTTAAAGCCTTGCCGGTTAAACATTTTATCCGCGTGCTGGTCTGACAGTGACACATGCTTTTCAGAGCGGATACACCCGAAGCGCGCACACTCTAAAAGCCTGTCAAACACTGCATTTGCTAGACAAAGTTATCATTCGCATCTTACTCTGTTAATACTGTCAAATACACACAAGGTTTACACCATCGGTTAAGTGTAAAGTGAAAGTAAGCAGTTGAAAGAAAAGCGAATGCGTGTCAATATATTAGATGCGCGCTTGAGCCCTAAAGGGACAGACAACACATGCTGTGACTTGTCCTTAAAGGGATAGTTCTGTCATTTTAAAGTTGATCCAAACCTGTATTAATTTGTCTTGTGCTGAACACAAAAGAACATATTCTGAAGAACGTGGGTAACCAAACATTTGCTAGTACCCACTGACATCCATAATATTTTCTTTCCTACTATGGAACTCACTGGGAACCAGCAACTGTTTGGTTACTCACATTCTTAAAAAAAACCTTGTATGTTCCACAGAAGAAATTTATTAGGGTTTTAGACAACTTCGACAGTGAGTAAATAATGACAGAATTTCTTTTTTTTTTTTTCTTCTTTTTTAAATTTCTTTAATACAGTAGCTTTAACAAGAAACTTAGTTATACATTAGTATTTTTATCTTCATCCACTTTGGGTTGAAAGTCTGTCATTCTTTTTTTCTTTTATATTTTGTTACCTTGTAAGGCTACTTTTTTAATATAGGGAAATTAGTGTGACTGTACTGCTCAGTCACTGGCAAAATAGTAAAACCAACATGAAAAAGATTTGTGATCAAATCATGAATTGTGATATTTTTGCCATATTGCCCACCCCTACTTATTAATAAGAATAGTATGTATAGTATGTAGTTAGTTTCCCTCAAGGGGGCGTTTTCCCCCACTCTACCCTAAATTCACAATTGCAAGTTAAAAAGTCAGAATTGCGTGATTATAAAGCCACAATTGTGTCTTATAAAGTCAGAATTGTGATATATAAATTGCAATTCTGATTTTTTTTTTCCTCAGAAGTGCTCATTTATATCTCTCAATTCTGACTTTTTTCTCAGAATTGCAAGCTTTTATCTATAATATACTGATTCTGACTTTATAAGCCACAATTACGATCCATATAATCCTTATAACCCATATAATTTTTTCCATCAATTGCAAAATTGATTTTTTTTACAATATTCTCTCTATATTATAATGTTTTTACTTAAGTAATGATTCATAAAAAATGAAAACCAAAACTAGTGTGGAAAGATTGTTAACATTAGAGATAAGGAAGCTGCAAACGGTTTTAATATATTTCCAAAAATTAATGTACAAATGATTCTGTACCTCTTCCGGGTTAAAATGGATGCAAATGCAATAGGTTTAAAATGTTAAGTATTCAAGGTTGATTGGGACACCTTTTGCTTTGTGCTTTTGCAAGAGATATGTGATGTTTTGCATGCTGTGTAGAGATTTGAGAAATGGAGCCATAGTTTCAAAAACTGTGTAAACAATTTGAAAAAACTGTATAGCGCTGAATGTGTGATGAGGGGATGTGAATCAGTGACCTTTTTGTTTCTCTACAACAACACAAGTGGATAAACTGGCTTTTCTTTAATATGATTTAATGTTGTTAGTTATGTCACTGTCTTTATTCTCTCTGCCATCACGGATGTAATTAGCTGTTTTGGACGGACTGCTGCTGAATCTGCGTTTTGAACGAATCTGTTGAAAAAATGATTCAATTACCTATTCATAAGACGTGTCCCAATTCTGTCACCATCCTGATCACAAGATATTTACCTAAAGACAATATATTTATCTAAAGACAATTTTCTTCTACCCTTTCAATATGAAGGGGTTGAATTGAAAAGGATATGATTATTGTCCCAGATTAAATTATTAAAGTGTTTAATTTCTAAATCTAAGTAAAATTGAGAGATAGGAGAGTCTAAGCCATGCTCTTTTCCGGGTCAGCTGGGACCAGGGCTGAAGGCTGCTCTGAGTTTCTTGGTTCAGTTGTGAAGTGGCTATCAGAGGGGCTTGATGGTTGTAGCTGTCCAGTTTAAGAATCAGCTGCACCTTTTCAATTAGGTTGTCAATCTCCACACATAGTTTTTGTGAAGGTGACTGACTCAGACCTGCATTGTCCTGTTGAGGAAACAGATGTAATTGTGTAATTCTAGGCAGGTTTAATGAAGGCAATGTGTATTTTTTTTTTTTTTAGAAATCTTAATCTAAGTAAAAACAAGAGATAGAAGGGACTTACAGAAGTTTCTGTGCTCCATGGACACACCTTCTTCCTCTGGCTGGGCATGGGTGCTCTCTCGGGGGAAAAGATGGGTGCTCCCAGGGGGGAAGTGGGGGGTGCTCCCAGGGGGGAAGTGGTGGGTGCTCTCTGGGGGGAAAAGATGGGTGCTCCCTGGGGGGAAGTGATGGGTGCTCTCTGGGGGGAAGAGATGGGTGTTCCAGGATGGGTCTGTGCCAAAGCACAAGAGGCTTGGGGCTTCTGCTGCCTCAGATGGTGAGGAATTTTATGTTTTCCCTGCTTCATGGTCTTGCTGGGCACTGCTGCTCCCTCAAAGGGTTTACAGGCACATGTGCACCTTCCGGAGCCTAGGCATGCATGAGTGCTTCCTGTTGAGACCCAGGTGATTGCTGTGGCATGGGTGCTCCCTGGGTGGAAGACACAGGCACTGGTGCATTTTGCTTTTGCACTTTAAGCCTCCATTTTCCTCTCTTTTTGGTATGTGCAGGCACTGCTGCTCCCTGTTGGGTGCCAACATGCACTGGCGCTCCCACTGGGGTTGTGTCCGGCAAAATTGCATCCTGTTTGGACTTGGCTGGAATGGGTGCTCTCTGTACTTGTACTTGAGGCTTCTGCTGTAGCAGCTCCTACCTCAGTGGCTCTGGAATCTTTAGTTTTCGCCTGTCTGGGATCTTGCCTGGCACAGGTGTTCCCTGTGGGGACCCAACAGGCACAGGTGCTTCCTGTGTCTTCTGCCTCCACTGATTCGTGGCCTTTTCTGATGCATCACTAAAGACTGGAACTGAGGTGAGGTTTCCCCCCTCAGTTTTCTCAAACCCAGCAGCCTCAGCTGGTCCCTGATGCTTTTTCTTTCTCCGCTTTCTCTGCTGCTCCATGGTCTTCAGTGTTGCATCTGAGAAGTCTGAGTTCGGGGCCTTCTCATCACTGAAGACCAGGGATGAGGTGTGGACCCCCTTCTCATAACTGGCAGGCACAGGTGCTCCGTGTTTGGACCTGGCAGAAAAGGGAGCTCCCTGAGTTGTCTTCTGCCTCCACTGCTTTGTGGTCTTCTGTGTTGCATCTGCGAAGCCTGAGTTCGGGGCCTTCCCATATGAATCACTGAAGACCAGAGATGAAGTGAGGTCCCCCTTCTCAGAATTGGCAAGCACAGGCGCTCCGTGTTTGGACCTGGCATGGACAGGTTCTCCCTGTGTGGACCTGGCAGCAAAGGGTGCTCCCTGCATTGTGTTCTGCCTCCACTGCTTTGTGGTGAGGTCCCGCTTCTCATGACTTGCAGGCACAGGTGCTCCCTGTTTGGACCTGACAGGGACAGCATTCAAAATTAGAGTCTCTCACTTCAGCTAAAATGGATCATGGATTTTCATGACATCACAACTTCTCATCTCTCTAGAATCTGAAGTCCCCCCTCCTACACTATCAACATACACTGAAGCTGCGGCTGAAATCGGCCATTTGTTCACACATTTATTAGTTTCTATATGGTGAATGGCACATAGCGCACTAATTAGAGGATAGGTAATGATTCAGACAGTGTAAATATGCTTTCCATGGATGCAAATGAAGTCTGTTTTCGCGTTAAGGCTGATTTATACTTCTGCGTCGAGTGTACGGCGTAGACTGTTTGTACCACGCGTAGCCTACGACGTAGCCTGACGTGCACCTCTTCAAAAATGTAACAACGCGTCAATTCTACGCGGACCGCAAGCGCTGTGATTGGTCTGGTAGAACCTCGGGTCAAAAATCTGGCGCGGAGCAATAGGAGAAGAGCGAGCGTTTTCAACTTCAATATGAATGGAAAAACGCTCTGTTTCAGGGGACACATGCAGTCAAACTGCAACAAAAGTCGTTACCTATTTGCTGCTTCTCTGACAACGTACATGACAAGCTGCTTCTTCTTCAGCTTTTGCCTTGATACTCAACATGACCGCGGACACTGCCTACTAGTGGTCTGCATGCACGTTGACGCGGACAATGACGCAGAAATATAAATGAAAACAGATTTTTAACAGTCGCCACCTAGTGCCGTAACGATGTAATCGATACAATCGTTAATTGAAGCGCCAATTTAGTTTTAAAACGTGATTTGCTCTGTTTTGATCGCTAACGTAGACTTCCGTGTTTATAAGCAAAACTTTTATTTCAGTACTTCTGTGGTTAGTTGGATATTTGTAACACAGAAATAACAATAGGCCTACTGTGTTCACTTGCTTTCTCTGGCTGACACAGACACAGGAAAAACGATGTAATTTAGAAATGAGATCTGTAGCCACACTGATGTGGACGTGTCCGCATTAAAGCATTTCACTGGGCTTAAACAGCAAACTTTACTGCAAACTACTGACAGTTGTGACCACCCTCAGAGGATCCCCCAGTTCCCGGCTAATTTTCAGTCAGACTTGTAAATTCAGTTCACTGGAGACTCGCCCTGAACGGATCATTGAATCAGTGAGTTGTTGACTCGAGAACAGCTGCAATACGATCAGTTCAATTCGCGAATGAATTGTTTGATGTGATCGATTTAACAGAATGATTGAAAAGAATCAGTTCGTGCGTCTCTGAGCATGTGGCAATTTCTTCATTTAATAAGTAACGATATGTTTTATGAAATGTAGTGGAGTAAAAAGTACGATCTTATGCTTTGGAATGTAGTAAATATTGCTCAAAATAAAGTACAGATTGGCTGCTTGAGAAATGTACTTAAGTACAGTAACAAAGTAAAAATACTTTACTGTCCACCACTGCCTATAATTTATATTATGGTTATTGTAGTTCTAGACTAAATGTGAACATTTAATCATCTCACTTGCACAAAAACAGTATTCCTCGAAATTAATAAAAACAGTGAAACGCAAACTCAGACAAACGCAAACTATTAAATTAAACAAATAATCTTACTTTATTTACCAATGTCTTTGCTGCTGACCTTCAATTATCCAATTCAACCATACTAATAAGCAAAAATGACTTTAGATAAACCACTGTGATCAGCCTTTTGGTGTGAAAGGGCCTTTATGTGACACCTTAAAGTATGTACACATTTTGAATATTGTGGTTTTGGAAGAAAAAGTTTTTCTATATATATTTTTTCATTTTTTCTTATGTTTTATATTTTAAATGTAACGGGAAACTGGAAAATGTCAAATTATCTTTTGTTGAGTGAGAGCGGGACTCTTATTTTGAAAGGGAACTGTGGACTCGTGCAGAGGAGCATTGTGCGCCGGCGCCCTCACAATTGCTGGGGATTATGTGCGACACACACATAGTTGCTCCGGTGTCCTCATTTTTTTCCCTGTTTCTACAGGTAATACTGGTACAACAACCAAGCAATATGCACACGAGTCATTTGTTACCTATGTGTTATTTTGCAAAAAATATTGTATATAAATGTTCCAGTTTATAAAGATTAAAAATGCGTATATGATCCGCCATTTTGTGGATGCTGTGATGCTCGCGAAATGCATTTTATGTGATTAATACAGGCTCCAGTTACCAAGTTATGTTCATTATTTGTTTATTCTTATTATATTTGTTTGGTTATTTAGAGCTCATGTGTGTCAAATGACAATGCACTTCTCCAGTTGAGTTTTTTTAAAGAGACATCTCAGTGCAAACGGATGTAACGTTAATGCATATATTTCCTGCTAATGCAGAGGGGAGATTGATGCTGAAGTGGCATGGCAGATCTGATTGTAAAATCAGTAACATGTTAAATGTGTATTGTTTATATACATCTACTTACATGTTCATTTATGTGATGGTATCATATTGTATTATATGCATAAGACAACTTTTGAGTTTTTGAGTTAAAGAAGCAAAGAGAAAAGCTCAAATGTATGTTTGTGGAAAAAAAGGGAGAAACATGAATGTGAAATGTGCATTGTTTGACAGAGTGAAAAGAAAATTACATTTGTGCATTAATAAGGGAAAAAAAAAGAAATATGTTTTATTGAAAATGCTTTATTGGTTTTACAATGTGAAAACAATTGAATAAACAATTGCTGGGGATTATGTGCGACACACACACAGTTGTTCTGGTCTCCTCATTTTTTCCCCTGTTTCTACAGGACTTTCTAATCTGCCAACACGGCCTTCCGCACGGGGCCTGTAACATTTACATTTGCCAAAAATAGAACTTTTTTGTTATTAAAAAAACAAAACAAGCAAGCCCAGCTCAGGTGAGAAAAAGTAATGCAAAAGTAATGTAAAGCATTACTTTCCACAAAAAGTAACTAAGTAACGCAATTAGTTTTTTTTTTCTAGGGAGACATGCAATATTGTAATGCATTATTCTCACATGTATATTTATTTACCTGTTGATGTGATATTTTACAGCGATTTTCAACTTTTTATATTGATCAAAAATGCAGCTGGTATTTTTTTTTTCTCTTTTGTCCATTGGTGGGTGAAGTCAGCTTTATTTCTACAGCACTTTATTCAATACAGATTGTTTCAAAGCAGCTTCACAGTAATAAACAGGAAAATAACAGTGTTGATGTTGGAAAGTTCATCAATTAGCCTATAAAGCAGCTCTACAGAAGTGTCATTATTCAGATCAATTAAACAAAAAACAATTATATATATATATATATACATACATACATATAAACACACACACACACACACACACACACACACACTGAATGTGCATACAGGCCAAGTCAGAAAGCCAACTTTACAGTTTTTTTTCAACCACTTAAACACAAAATCCTTACTTGTCACAATTTCTGAAAGCTGACACTCAAACACCAGAACCACACACCAGATCTGGTGTGTGGTTCTGGTGTTTGAGTACACTAATGCTTGGCCTTTGACTCAGTTTTCAATTTCATAAAACACGTTTTGCAAAACACAACACACAATTCTCTATGTAACACACAAAAATCTAACAAGAAGTATCTTGATTTCCTTTTTCGAACACAACCATTGTTTCTGTCCAACTACACATGGTTGATGTACTTCTTTTCTTTCGTATTCACAACCACAAATGCTTAGAGTAAAAAAATAAATAATTTGGTTTCAATCTTGCTTTCATGTTTACCGTGAATTTTTCAACATCTCTCTGCCAATTACTTTCAATCTTGTACAGAAATGTACATAGGAGCTCATGAAAGAAGAGCTTTAGGTTTTGAATAACTGTGTGTATATATGATATATCCAAAAACAGAATATTATGGCAAAGGTGTTTGCAACGTAAGACAAATGTTTGCTTTTGAGATGTGTTTGTGATATTTTGAATGTAGTGCTTCATTTTGTAAGAGATGTGAGGCATTTTGCATTTTGTGTGTGCAATTCTTGGATTTGTGTGTAAAGTTTTGAAAAAAAGAGGCAAAGTTTTGAAAAATGTGTGTAAGCAGTTGAAAAAAAATGTAACTTAAGTTTCTTCGAAGTTCCAATGGAAGATTTTGTTTTTGACTGATTCAGTATAGTACTTGTCTTTTTCTAAAATTATATATTTATTATTATTATTTTTTTAATAAAAAAAAAAACTTCCACTTCCTCCTATTTTTCTCAATCTAGGAGTCAAACATTTTACCTCAGACTTTTCCAGCTATTACTGGCTTATAGCATTTTTACAAAATAATTGTATATCAGTTGCACAAACAAAAAGCAATTTCTAAATGACTTTTCTATTTATGTAAGACAGAAGCCCTAAACACCAGAGTATCAAATGCATTTACACAAAGTTGCTATATATATGTACAGTATGTGTGTGTGTATATATATATTTGTATTCTCCTTGCACTGATTTTAGGCATTTATAACATTTAAAAGGATTGGTAATGTTGATGACTTGTCCTTTATTTTTACATTTTTTTTTTGCAAGGCTATTAATCCAGTCAGGATTTTTATCTATGGAAATGAAAACATTTATTCACCAGTCTTTCACACACATCTTAAACAGAGATCAAGACAATATGCCCCTGTGTATTCCTACTACTGATACACGCTCACACACACAAAAAAAATCAACTAATTCATACATGATTTTGTGCTGCACTGATACAATGTTAAGACACTGTAGCTGATCATACAGACTCATGCTGTAAAACACCAAGGGCAAATAAGCACAAAGAATCCAGCAGTGACATCACAAAGCATTTCATTATTCACACAATAAATATGTCACATCAGCACATTCAAGTTCCCATGGCCTGAGCTCGGATTCAGCATGTTTATTAATATAAAAACAACTATCTGTAAATAATCCCTACAGTCAGACAAAACAGCTGTTAAAATGAGTCCTTAAAACATTCAGCTTTTATTCTATTATGATAAAAATGTCATGACATTCTACTGCGGTGATAGTGGAAATACATCTGCTGTACAGTGTGATCTTCCAACGGGACCTTATACAGTAGTCATCGATCTGTGCCTACAACAGTCATTCTCATAATACAAACACAAGCATTCTATTGTAAACCACACTTCAATCATGTTTCAAAAATATAATTCATTCTTTTATGTTTATTAAATAGCCACAAAATTGTTTTGAATGCACACAGTTAAAGATCTGGATGATCTAAGTGTTATACAGTCAATTAGTCAATAATACTGAACCAAACTTCAGAAATCCTAGATTTTCTTCAGATATTTTTTTGGTATGTAACGACATTGTGCTGGATCTCAGTAGCTCAGAACAAAGACACATGGAACCAGCCATTATTTCGACCTTGGATTCAAAAAATCCATGTAAACTGACATTGACTTGCTCTGTCAAGCGTCTTAATATTGAGACCAAGGTAAAATATCACTTTCTACACTGTAACAAGAAAATGATACAGTATGGCATGTTTTTTCCCTTTAAAACACCTTTAAACTCTCCTTTAAGATAAATGTTACATTTTCAACTGTCATCTAAAACGTGTAATGACTCCCCCTTAAGCAGGCTAACACTTCTTTGCGCTTCTACACTGACTTATGCTACAGTATATGCTGCATTATAGTGCGTCATAGTCTTAACATTTTTAATGCATTAGAGCAATACAGCTTCATGAAATTGCTAGAATATTTTCGTTAGCCATTATTTAAATCTTATTTGAAATCTTAAAATCTAAATCTTACTGTTAGCAAACTCACAAGGTAGATCACATGAGTCTGAAATAAAACTTAACAGATGATGTGCAACTACTACGTTTGATGACAGGTCTCCAACACTACATATAAGCAAGCGCTCACAACATATTTATGGAGATCTGAGAAGACAGTGGTCTTTATTCGAAGTCTAGATCAGGGCAGGAGTGCTTTACAATTTAGAGTCTATTTTTGAAAAATTTGGACTTTAAAAGAATATTCTGGGTGCAATACGTTAAACTCAGTCTGCAAAATAAATTGTTCCATGTTTTCAAAAGAAAAAAAAAAAAGAAAGGTTACAGTAAGTGTCTTAAAATTACAAAGTAAATGGGTCCAATTTTTTTGAGGATTTAAAGGGATAGTCCAGACAAAAATGAAAATTCTGCCTTCATGTACTCATCATTTTGAAGAATGTTGATAACTGAACAGTTTTGGTTCCCATTGACTTCCACTATATTTTTTTGTCCATACAATGATAGTATATTGTATATACTATAAAACATTGACTATTTAAATTATTATACAATAGTTTTATACTATTAAAATTAGTATTTTAGTGTTTACAAATTACGTCCATTGTAAGTAACTCACTAAAACCCACATTTTTGCTTTGCTTTTTTTTTAAAAAAAAAAAAAGGAGATATAAGTGGAAATTCATTTTTGTGGTAAACAACATTATACCACAAATGCTGTTGCGGTTCTACCATTTCGACAATCTCAATCGGCAAGTACATACTAGATTTTAGTGTGCAATTGCGTATGCTTTTTAATCTAGTTCCCAGGTTTTTTATAGAGTAGGCCTAAGTGTGCTTATGATCATTTGCAGATATTCAGCCAGTAAGCACACTGAACGATTTCATCATGTCAAGAAATGGGAAGCCAGATTGGCATTGTTTTGTAGAGGGTTGTTAAATACGCAGAATCTCAAGTGATATTTTCAAGTAATTTTCACAATTCTGTGGCCAACCAGTCACTTGCGGGACCCCTCGGCTAAAGATGTCTTCCTCAATTGAAGGTTATGTTGATGGAAGCTAAAACATCTACTTGATCATAGGGTCATCACCTCCCGGAGAGCTTAGGACAGGGAAGTCCACAAAGGGCTCTGTTTTGTCCTCCTGGGGCGAGTTGACGGTACCGTCTGGCATGGAGGTAAAAGCCAGGTGGTCATGTTCCATGATGGCCAGGCGGTCCTGGGGCTTCTCCTTCTTCAGATAGAACATCTTCCTCAGCTGCTTCAACTGCTGCAGCTCACAGAAGGTCTCCAACACCACCAGCATGGCAATCAGACCGAGGAGGAGATACACTGTGGGACACAAAGGGGAGAGAGATGGAAAGATGAAGGAATGTAAACTTTTCACTGTGTTTATGCTAACTTTTGAGTTAAAGGGTGTTTTTACAAATCAAACATCTCTCTGTCTGCTCTACATGTCTGTGTGTTTCTTGCTACATTGTAGCCTTGAAAGGAGTTTTATCTAGTCTGGCAAAATGTTACAAATGGACACTGCAACATCTGATATTAAAATGTCTTTATATTCTTTTACCAAAGGGCAATAAATTGTGACCCTGGACCACAAAACCAGTCATAAGTCACACAGGTATATTTGTAGCAATAGCCAACAATACATTGTATGGGTCAAAATTATAAATTTTTCATTTATGCCAAGAAAAAATTAGGATATTAAGTATATTTCCTACCATAAATATATCAAAAAATTATTTTTGTGAGTGGATAGGCACTGCTAATTGACTTCATTTGGAGAACTTTAAAGGCAATTTTCTCAATATTTTGATTTTTTGCAGCCTCAGATTCCAGATTTTCAAATAGTTGTATCTCAACCAAATATTGTCCCATCCTAACAAACATCAATGGAAAGTTTATTTATTCAGCTTTCAGATTATGTATAAATCTCATTTTCAAAAAATTGGACCCTTATGACTTATTTACTACACCCCTTCCAACCACCTGGGTTAAGTATGGCATATAATGCCCATTTTTGCAATCTGATTTTTGATGGATAAAGTTAAATCATGTTCTACATTTCTTCATAAAGATACAACATATCATACATAAAAAAATGAAAAATGTTAAAATGAAAGGAAAGGTGTGTATATGCTACTTTAAGAGTCATTAATAAAATGCTTTTTAGTCTACATCTTTACTTTCATCTTACTAACATCAAGACAAAAGTAACAAATCCAACAGAAATCAAACGCCAACTCAGCATGTGTGGGCCTCACAAATGCCATATCCTCCACAATTACGCTACGACAGCAAATGTGGACCTTTCTCACCGTCTCCCACATACAGAATAGAAAGACGGGACCATCTGCATCAAGTAAACCCACACACGTACGCAAGCCATGTGGCATTTTCATGCAACTTTTTTTTTTGAAAATGAGACCTGTACCGCTTCATAAGTAACACAAACACTAGATGGAGCAGTAGAGCAGCAGTGAAAGAACGATTTGTAACCTTGAATCACATGCACTTCCTTTTTATCTTCCATCTGTTCCTATGACAGCAGACCAGCCTTACACATGAAGATTTGTAGATATATAAAAGGAAGTCAGTGGAGTATTTTTACTTACATATTGTGCAGGGTTTCACTAACGAGAAGTGACTCGACTAGCGTTTACTCAATAAAATATGTCACTATGAGGAAAAAAAGGCTTGAGTAAATGTAAGGGCCTGTAAACTGGACCACAATGTTAAAAATATTTTAGAAACCAAAAACTACAATTAAAATATGAAATCAGTTTACATGACAAATATACCACAGGACATGTGTAATACTGACATTTGTTATTCGTCAGCATATCTGAGACCTTTTAGAGTTTTTAAATACATGCTTAGAAATATATCTTCACGGCTTTCAGTCAAGGTCAAGTCCTCTATCTTCTGCATTCTGACAAAAATTCATACACACTTCAAGTTCAAATACCAAATGACTATTAGGAGACGCATTCAAATACACATAAAACTAATGGAATCTTATCACGTAGTTTTTCATTACAAAGAGGTACCAGACAAGGACGTCCTCTATCTCCTTTGTTATTTGCTGTTTTCATTGAGCCATTGGCAGCGGCAGTTCGCCAAAATGCAAATATACAAGATATATCTATAGGAAACATGGAACATAAAATCAATTTGTATGCAGACGATATATTGTTATATCTCCAAGATCCATCTAATTCTTTAACAGACCTTTTTAAGATTATATCATCGTATTCTCAGATTTCTGATTATACTATAAATTGGACAAAATCAACAATACTTCCAGTAACAGTGAATTCATGGAATCCTCCATCCCAGCTCTTATTCTCGTTAAATGTTAGAGATAATATTTAACACTTGGGCATAATTATTTCTTTAAAACTTTCAGAAATTGTTCATTTAAACTTCTCTCCGATATTAACAAAAATTAGTAATGATTTAAACTGTTGGAATACTTTGCCTCTTTCCTGAATAGGGCGAATAGCAACTGTCAAAATGAAAACCCTCCCTCAGATTAATTATTTACATTCAATGATTCCATTTGAGCCGCCTTCTAAATGGTTTCAATCACTAATTCAATTATATTTGATTTTTATTGGAAAAACAAGAAAGTTACAAAATCTACTTTGCAAAAAAAATAAGTTACAGGGGGACTTAGATGCTCCAAATTTTTTTATGTATTATTTGGCAAATCAGTTACAATTTCTTACTAAGTAGATGCATATTAATTCAGATTATGATATTCCTGAAAGAGAATTTTTTCATCATTTAAATATAAAGGAGGTAATTAGGAATAAAATAAATTATACTTATAAATTATAATATACTATTAAATTATAATATGCTTCAGCCTTCTGCATTTGTTACTCAGATCAAAACGCTCTCACCCTCAAAAAAATGTTATCTATATTATATAAATTAATACTTCAGCAGCACAGATAATTTGTTGTATCTACCTTCTGAAAAATGGGATTCAGATATATCCTTTTCCCATGATCCTAATGTGTGGACACAAATTTGTAAAAATATGTTCTCTTTGATTAATAATTCTAACTTACAACTTATTCAATATAAGATTTTGCACAGAGTACATATTACACAATATAGAAAACATAAAATGAGTTTTTCTAATTCACTAAAAGCGCTATTCTCCAACATTGGAAAACTGAGCAGTCATTAAATATTAACCATTGGTTAAATTTATTATTAGAACATATGGCAATAGAGAGGATGGCTTCTGTAGCAAGGAAGAGCATTAGATCTTATTCGGAAATGTGGTCCCCCTTTATTAGTTTTTTTGGAGTGGAGCAGTGATTATCTCATATTAGAGTGATTATCTTATGTTTTGTTTTTTTTCTGTGTGAAAATAATATATACATTTTAATATATTAGGTACATAAAATCATTTCCTCAAGGCATGATTTTATGTACGAGTTAATTTATGTATCTTTGGTATTGAGTAACTGGCATCATGTTATTGTGTTTTTTTTTCAGGTTATTGTGTTTTTTTATGTTTGTATGTTATTGTATGTCTTTTGTACATTGATGTAAAATGTATTAAAATGAAAAATAATAAAGTAGAGTGAAAAAAATACACAAAAGTTCAGTTACAGTATTGTACTTAATGCTGTATTAAGCAACTATATTGTTGCATCAACTGTGATTTTCTGAATTTTCAAAAAAATTAGGCCTAACTGCTTGGTAAAATCACATTCTTCTTTAAAGAATTCTATATAAGCCAAAACAAAACACCAAAACAAAGCACATAGAAACCACACCTACCAGTGATGCCCAGTTTGTAGAGCTCACGAAACTTCTGGTTAAAGGCCTCTCCTGGCACATAGTCACCCAGACCGATAGTGGAGAGTGAGATAAAGCAGAAGTAGAAGGACTCCAGAAAGTTCCAGTTCTCTTCTAGGGCAGAGAAGATGGCGGCAGGGATGAGGAAGAAACAGGACACAGCCACGATGGCCAGCAGGGTTGCATGAACGAGGGCCACCAGTGGTTTAGACAGACCCCAGCGTGTATGCACGTACATAATGGGCCGCCATGTGCTATAGACCATGATCCTTTGCACCACAGCCGTAAGGAAGAGGAGGGTGAAAGGGATGCCAATTACAGAGTAAATGATGCAGAAAGCCTTCCCGCCATCAGAGAGAGGAGCAGTGTGACCATATCCTGTGAATTGTAAAATGGAAATTACACATTAAACGTTCCCATTTACTTCATGAAAACGTTTCCTTCAGGAGACTAGTTTATACATGGATGAGCACATAGTGTTCTTATCACTGAAAACAAAACCATACTGTCTCACAGCCACTGCCAGACACAGATTAACACATAGATTAAGTCCCATCCTGGATTATCAATGAATTAATCATTCAGTCTAGCACTGTAATTTCATTTCTGTTTGCGTATCCCTGAAATAAACAGATGATATTGCTCTCATTTCTGCCCTCAGCAGTCTGATGCCTCCCTAAGAGCTCACAACTAATGGACAATTTCACATTATGGGCATCAACAATCAGGTTAGTTTTCAGGGTCTCTCTAAATGCCTCGGGCCTCTGATACAACCTTGCTAGAAGGATTTGCGTTACAGAGCAAAGTCAATTAATAAGGAAGCAAGGACACAAAAGCCACTTTGAAAAGGAAATGACCAAAGAAAAATGTATCATGTATTTTGATATGCTGAATTTGATTATGACAATTAAAACAACTGATTGGCTACTGTTTCCAAGATATTTCAGTTTTTAAATGTATATTGTGTAGATAGTGCTCCTGCCATGTTTATGTAACACTTTAAAAATCAGCAAAAGAGTTATATAAATGGATGTTATTATGGAACAAAAGGCAAAAGGCAAAAAAAAAAGATAGTTTAGTCCTATTCAGTGTCTATCTGGTGCTTCTAGGCTTGTCTCTTGTATTCACTAAATGGAGCATCTCTTGTCACTGTCCAGTAATAGTCTGTGAGCATTGATAGGCTCCATTTACAGATATCTGCACTGCTCACGCAAGTACAAGGCATCTCTGCTCACTTTGTCTAAACAGAAATGTGTCATCTTTTGACTTGGACCAGTAAGTAACCATCTAGTTATCACCCAAAACACCCTAGTAGCAACTAACCAAAACACCTTAGCAACTACTTTGTAAGCTGCTAACAACCACTCAGAACAGCTTAGCATCCCCAAAATAAATAGTTTTTCTAGTTTGTGCCATTTTAGCAGTGATAAGTATAGTGCAATAACAATATACACAATTTACATTCAAAAATTGTGGTTGTAAGAGGAACCAAATAAACCTGTAGAATCTGTTCTATGTATGTGACACACAAATGAACATTGTACATGGAGACAATTATTTTTACTGTCTAAAAATACAGCCAAAGTACTCTAGTTCTCTCTTGCACCCGATATTCCTTCACTTTCACTTAAATGAGCAACATGATGTCTGTTATGTGATGCCTGTGCCAAATCAGGTTAAAAAAACTGTGGTTATTCATTTTTATGGCCTTATTCCGCTCTCTATCAATAGGTGATGTTCAAAGTTCCTTTTTCAGCAGTATGAAATACAAAAGGGGAACTAGATATTGAAAGTCAGGGTTAATGATAAGACCGTTGAAAGCTTTTTTCCTTGGTAAATCATGACAGCACTTTTACTCATACAACCTCATTTCCAGAAACGTTGGGACATTTTCTGGAAATGGGATTGGACTGTTGAGCAGCTGTCTTGTATCAGGCGAGACTGGGCAAATATTCCACTTGCAAAACTACAACAATCCTCAATTCCCAAACGTGTAGCTAAAAGGAAAGGTGATATGACACAGTGGTAAACATGCCTCTGTCACAACTTTTTTGGATTGTGTTGCAGCCATCAATATCAAAATTGGCTGATATTTACAAAATACAATTAAGTTGGTCAGTGAAAACAATAGAAATCTTTTCGTTGTACTTTTGTCAGTTAGATAAAGAATGAACAAAATCACAGATTCTTGATTTACTGCATTTTACAAAATCCCATCTTTTCTGGAAATGGCTGCACACACTTCCCCAACAATTCCCCCACAATTTTAACCCTGGTGAATCTTGACATTGTCATCCTGGAATATGTCCATGATGTGTCTTCCTACATGTTTGTTTAAGTAATGAAAAGCTACACACTTCATCTTTAAGGGTTAAAAGAACCGTTGCAAAACATATAACATGCTAGAAACATAATAATCACTGTAATAATGATCCATCCATAGATTCTTAAGTATTTGCCTATTAAAATCCAAACAGCGACTTTTTTTTTTTGGTTGGGCAGTGTATTTCATATAGTAAGTAAATTGCCTTTTGGTATAATTCTAAAAATGTCCACCTTCAGGTCACATAAGACATAAACATAAGAATAACTTTTATATTGTTATTACTTTTAATATTAAGATGAACATTTGATGGACTGAAGCAACTTAGGTTTATTTGATTATCCATATATATATATATATATATATATATGAAAAATCATGCTTAAATGTGAGTGTCAATAATGAAACCTCAGGCTTTTGATAAATGTTTATTCGTACATCTCTCAATCATTGTTTTTCACTGCAATATATTGTTTACCCACCACAATTAAAACTACAGTGTTGATCATAACTGATATTTATATGCATTTTATGTAGTATGCTATACATAAAATCTCATTGATTTTCATTAGAAGCTATAGTATCAAAAATTCATCTTACTTTTTAGCCATATAAATAAAAACATCTGCACTAAATTGCATATTTTGCTCAATAAAGTATTATTTCGCCAACACTTTACAATAAGGTTCATTAGTTAACATTATACTAATAATGAACTAATAATGAACTGCACTTCTACAGCATTTATTAATCTTTGTTAATGTTAATTTCAACATTTACTAATATATTATTAAAATCTTGTTAGCATTAGTTAATGCACTGTGAACTAACATGAACAAACAATGAACAACTGTATTTCCATTAACATTAACGAAGATTTGTAAATACAGTAACAAATGTATTGCTCATGGGTAGTTCATGTTAGTTAATACATTGATGTTTAACTAATGAACCTTATTGTAAAGTGTTACCATTATTTCGTATGTCAGGCTTTACAGGGTTAAAGAAAATAAGGTTGTCTTGCCCATCATGTTATACTGGATTGTATGTAGCAGTACATGCTGGGGCTTGTTATGAATGTCAAAATTCATACTGAGAGAAGAGGTGGTGTTTTCATTTAATGCTTTGTCTGGGAAATACTAAGGGGTACACTTCAATAGAACAGAAACTAAAAGTTTTCATCTGCATGTCTGAGCTTCCTCTTCTCTGTATGTGAGCATGCAGGCCCATCTGTCTATAGTCCACAATCTGAATAAGACCAAATTGTAGAGATCTTCTATAAAGTTGTTGTCTGTTTCATGTCCGTTTGAGAACTGGATACCTGTCTAAGGTAACATTTCTGCGTTAAGGCTGGTGTTAAATGACAGGTTCTTGAAGGGAACAAAGAAAAAGGAGAAAAACAAGAACAAAAGAAGAACTTATCTATTATTAGCAGTAGTGTCTTAAACTTGAAAAAGAGTCTGAAAAGACAAATGAGATGTCTATGTTGTGTGTTATTATTGATGCCTTGCTGAAGCCTTTAAATAAATATAGGTCATTGCAAATATCTAGAACCATCAAACGGTGCACCATTAAAAAGCTAAGTTATTTCGGATCTTCGGAGTTTCAGGTGGGCTATGCCACGTTAGCTATTTAATGTCACACTGTCTGTCATATAAGTTTATGACATTATCCGCATTACTCAATGACTCACCTGTGGTTGATAAGACAGTGCTTGCAAAAAACAAAGACGAGGTGAAGTCCCAGTTCCAGCTAGCCGATGCGTTGTTGAGAATAGACACCCCATAGTTACTGGCCTCCAGCGCTTTGTACAGAAACCTCTCCAGCCGCTCCTCGGACAGACATTCGTGCTCCTGGAGGAACTGTCGTTTGATCTTTCTGAGCTCCTGGCGCAGGACGTCTTCATACGGCAGCTCCACCGAGGAGAACACCACCGCACCGAATATGAGATACAGAATATAGCCGAGCACCAGAAACAGAAAATACCACGCGGATTTATTGCTCTGTATCAAGCGCACACACGAATTACCGGCGAGGGACTGGAGCATCTTCAGTTTTCCTATTTGATCCGATGTTGATGATGTCGGGCTCGCGTGGTTTAGATGCG
Organism: Ctenopharyngodon idella; assembly: GCF_019924925.1. Taxonomy (NCBI): domain Eukaryota; kingdom Metazoa; phylum Chordata; class Actinopteri; order Cypriniformes; family Xenocyprididae; genus Ctenopharyngodon; species Ctenopharyngodon idella. Next base: position 16,073,859 of record NC_067232.1, on the reverse strand, counting down.
TTTTAATGCTCTTGATTAAACGAGCTGCTCCGAATGCAGCGCGGAGGAGATCGAGCTCAGCGCGTAACGGGGACGTGACGTCACTGGCTCTCGCCCACCAGGTAACAAGGAAAGAGCATCAAATGACTGTCTGTGCCGAGTTTAACATCCTCCTTCTTGCATCATTGTTGCAATCTCAGGCAGAGGATGAAAACTAATACGTACTTATTGTGCATGTTGCTGAGGAAAGATGGGCATAGATTTTGCTTCCGATTCTGGTTCTTTTCAATGATTTTGGTTTCAATAATCATCCTTTTGCTTGTTTTGAGAAAGAAATATTTCAAACAAATGAGTCCTGTTGCCAGTGATTGAATCGGTTTATATTTTAACTGAACAGAACACATCAGAAATCGATGTATTATAGGCCAATTACTGCAAAGATTATTTAATTTCTTTTCAGGGCCTTTTTAGAGGCATATATGCAATCCAATAATTGGTCCTAACGTTCTACATATTAAATAAAAATATTTATTTAAATAGGCCTAGCTAAATGAGAGTCATTCATTGGCGAATGAGACTATTTTAATTGTTGATTCACTAAAATGAACCGGCTCATGATTATGGAAGCTTGTTTCGCCATGGAATAAAACAATTTAAAAGATAATTGCGACTTTTTATCTCACAATTCAGACTTTTTTCTCACAATTGCAAGTTCATACCACACAGTTCTTAGAAAAAAAATTCACAATTGCGAAAGAAAATGTCAGAATTGTGAGATTTAAAAAAATCGCAATTACCTTTTTTATTTTTAATTCAGTGGTGGAAACAAGCATTCCATACATGAGAGTCGTTAGGTGTGTTTGACTTGAAGCGGCGCTGAGCAGACGTATGACATCAAAGTACCGCGAGTGTGAATCAAAAGCATAAGGAGTCGTATGCTCTCCAAACGTTCTCGCGGTACTTTGATGTCATACACCGATCGGTCTGCGCAGCGCCGATGTATCTCGAACAAGCCTATCGATTAGAGAGCAGATGGCGGTATGCTTTCAAATCGCTCTCGCGGTAATTTGATGTCATACGCCGATCGGTCTGCGCAGCGCCACTTCAAGTCAAACACACAGGCTGCATTCGAAGTCACATACTTAGGCTACCTACTATATATTAGATGAAAAACAGTAGGCCTATAATGTGACAAAAGAAGTATGTCCGAATTCACAGTACTCAAAAAAGAGTAATATAAATGTAATATAGCCTATAGTAATGCGTCCAGATTACATTTATACACACATTCATACTAGAACGTATTTTTTAGCAGTCATGAAGTAACAACTTATTCAAAATAAGTACCTATTCAAGAAAGTACGCTATGCGATTTAGGACGCAGCCCTATTCTTTCCAGAATCAGACTACATTAGTGGCACTGTATTTTTTGATTCATTAAAATGAACGTCTCGTAAGAGTCATCCTTTCGAGAATCAAACTACATCAGTGGCGCTGTGTGTTTTTTGATTCACTAAAATGAACCGGCTCATAAGGGCCATTCTTTCAAGAATTGGGCTACACTGGTGATGTGTATATTTTTTTCTAAACCTAAAAATGCATGCCTAATGCACATACCTAATGTATGAATAAATACGTTTTTTTTTTTTTTTTTTTTTTTTAAACTCAGTACCATATGACTTCTCGCTTCATCATTCAGTCTAGACTTTAACCCTGTGTGGTAATAAAGATATATAAGCTTACTGATAAACACAATCTAACCTTTCACATACAGAATATGGCCCATATTTTCTACACAACAGTGACAGTTTCATTCTTTTATATGATCTTGTTTTTTGAAGATGATGCAGACACATGCGGGCGACTGTTTCCAAGGTAACAGTCTGTGTGAAGTTGGTGAGGTAGTGAAATCTGGGTTCAGGCCAGTTCAGGAAAAAGCTTCCCTCTTCATTCACCACTTAGATACACTTCCTCAAAATGAAAGACAAAATAATAATTTGTCAAGGGAAAAATGTCTTGAAATTAATAACAAAAAGTGTCAAAAGTGCATCAATATAGTGATTTTAACCCTTTCACGCATAGAGGTCACTAAACTGGACAGCTATTCAAAAAGCATTTTCTTGTATATGCATGGATTTTGACGGCATGGTTGCACATCAACCTCTACAGTGGATGCTATGCATCATCCTATACACTGCCACCAAGGGGTCATTTGTATGTCAAATTTTTCCCCCCTCCAAACCAAGATGGCCGATGGCCAGTCAGAAATGCTAAGTTGCTCTGGAATATCCATCCATTTCTTCTTTCCTAGGAGACTCTTGCAGGTAAAAAATGTTGTAGCATGAAGCAATATCTAATGAGTCATATCACAGTTAAATTTTCCAAGTATTGAGTTTAGATTGGGAGGAAATTCGGATTTATTAACTGTCCACTAAATTGGACCATGCATCACAAGTTATTTCAGCTACAATTCATATTATTGCTGTGACTGTTGTTTTTGAAAATACTTCATCTGCAGTAACTTTTTTGACTCTAAATAAATGTATTTGTTATTAGAATGTAATTTGCACAATAAAAAAAAAGTTTTTTAGAAAAGAATAATTTGCATTAACATAAAAAAGTAATGTGATTGTTACTTGTAATGCATTACATCAAAAAAGTAACCTGATTACATAATGTATGTTACTTGTAATGCATTACCCCTAACACTGCTCATTTCAGATGAGATTGAAAATACCTCATTGCTAAGTTTTCTCAGAGGAGAGCTATGGTAGAAATGTGTCCATCTTGAACATAATCAGAATTATCAGCTAATAAGGGTAAATCGACATACGCTGGTACTGGGAGCATCTGAGTTGGGTTCCCACAGTCGTACCTTGACAGGTTGTAAAGATCTTTGATGGAATCACATTCTCATGTTCTGATATCAAAGGTACGTGAAGTTCAACTTGTATGAATTTCAGTTGTGTTTGCAATATTAATTGGTTTGTTAAATACACACAATATTGTGTTATTACTGTTTTATGTTTAATACAGTATCTCTTCAGTTAAAACCATAAACATGTACTGTCCACTAAAGTGGACATCTGAAATCTCTTTGAAAAATGTGTAAAAAACAAACAAAAAAAACATTCCAAATCTTGTTTTTCATGCCCTAAGAGCAATAAAAACACATGAAAATAATCCTGACTGAGGCTGTCATAATTCATGCATGAAAGCTGCTAAATGGTACAGCCACAAAATGACATCATTATAGAATCAGCTTCTTTTGGACTCCTTCTTAACAAAAACTTTATTTTGACTTCAGAAATGTTGAAATCTCTGGCAAGGCTGTTATTCAGAAACCATTTGTATGTAAGGGATAATGTACATCCAGCCGGTTGTTATCTCAGAATAAACCCTGACAGGGTGATCGGGACCCTGATGCGAAGCTGATTTAAAATCGTACCTGTTTGTTATCTTATAATCCATTACAATGAACAAAACAATAGTCGCAAAATAGCAGCAGCTGTGTTTGTATGAAACGAGAGAGCGAGTCTGCGATACCGGATGACATAAATAACAAGCATATAGCGCTGCAGACTTCAGTAACCCTGGATGAGCCTGTGTTAACTGTTTTTAGCGGTTGTTATCGGGGATTATTACACAGCTCTGTGGAATACTTGATTCTGATTGGTCAATGGCACCATCCAGCGGTATGTTATTCCCCGATAACAACCGCTGAAAACAGAAACACAGGCTCATCCGGGTTACTGAAGTCTGCAGCGGTTTTTCCTCGTGGAAGTTTTGCCTGTGGTGAGCTAATAAAATATTAAAAAGCAGTCAAATTTTGTGTAGTTATTTAATTATGTCATCCGGTATCGCGGACTCGCTCTCTCGTTTCATACAAACGCAGCTGCTGCCATTTTGCGATTGTTTTGTTCACTGTAATTGATTAAGATAACAAACAAGTACGATTTTAAATCAGTTTAATCTCAGTCAGTATCTTATCCCCATAATTATTTATGTGGCGAAATGCCGTGTAATATGCTGTATGACTGTACCGGATCTCTTAAATGTGTTTCTGTCTAGTTTGAACTTGCCGCACGAGCAACTGCTCTCTCCGCGGAAGCGGACTCAGATCGACTCAGATCAATATTTCGTGTCTAATTATTTACTTATGTAAATACAATGATGTACGCCTACGTTATCCCTTACATAACATACCGCTGGATGGCGCCATTGACCAATCAGAATCAAGTATTCCACAGAGCCGTGTATAATAAGAAAGAGATAACCTGTAGGAGTGCAAAACTAGAGAAACTGGTTAATTTTCCTTGTTGCAGTTTGCACTTTCACTTTACATTGTACATTGGAACAGGCAAGATTAGCATGATTTTACCAAAACTTTAAATCCTGAACAAAAGCAAACATGTCTTCTGTGGTTTTTATGTGCCCCTTTTTTATTTTTTAAATCATCTTTTTTCCCCTAGGCTGTACAGACTCTAAAAATAGAGGTTGTTCTGTGTGATTGTGTGTTATTTCAGGATTCTGTATTGGGAATTTAAACCTCTGAGCAGTAAGATGTTAGACAGGAGGTGGATTGTTTATTTACTGCTGGTAAAATCAGTGCAGATTATCATTTTGCACAAAGCAAGATTGGATCTGTGTGTTGCAGAACTGTAATTGCTGATTTCACAGAAAAGGCTTAAGCCTAGCCACAGACTAAACTGCATGTTAAGCTGCCTTAAAGGGATAGTTCACCAAAAAATGAAAATTACCCCATGATTTACTCATCCTCAAGCCAGACATGGTGTATATGACTTTCTTCTTTCAGAATACAATCGGAGATATATTTAAAAATATCCTGACTCTTCCAAGCTTTATAATGGCAGTGAATGGGGGGCCTAATTTTGAAGCAAAACAAAAGTGCATTCATCCATTGTAAAAGTACTCCACACTGCTCTGGGGGGTTAATAAAAAGCGATGTTGAAGTGAAACGATGTTTTTTTTTTAATGAAAAATAACTATATTTAAAACTTCATAATCTAAAATAACTAGCTTCCAGCAGACGACCATATACACATACTGCGCAAGTCGACTTGCGCCACAAGAGTAACCCGTGATGCGATGTAGGATGTAGGAGTATCGTAAGCTTAGACGCCTCTCGCGATTTAAACAAATAGGGCTGTGCAACAAACTCAACAGTGTTTTGTTTTGCTCCATCCTCTGCGCTTCCGCGTTCGTCATTGTGTCAGAGGTCACTCTTCCAAAACAAATCGATGCATACGGCCATCTGCAGAAAGCTAGTTATTATAGTTAATAATGTTTTAAATATGGATTTTTTTTTTTAAACCAATCTCTTCCCTTAAGAAGGCCTTTATTAAGGCCTTCTTAAGGCCTTTATATTTTTAAAATATGTCTCTGATACTGTTCATCTGAAAGAAGATTGTGATATACACCTAAGATAGCTTGAGGGTGAGTAAATCATGGGATAATTTTAATTTTTGGGTGAACTAACCCTTTAACAGAAAAGAAACTTGAACTGACATATCTTAAAATATGTCAGTGCCATTGTTTTGTCTCAATATGTATACCAGTAATGTTTTTTTTTTTCCTAAGGCACATTTTAAAAAGCTACTTAAATGTCCTAATTTAACTAAGGTCTACTCCTGTCTGTGAAACCAGGCCCATGTCTGTAACCATCATAGACTTTGAAGGGGACAAATTCCCCTAGTATTCAGATTAGTCAGCTTTATAGTGACATTAAACGTCTAGACTGGAACAGTGATTCTTGTCAATAAAGTAGACATTGACTACCTCAAGCAATGTTTTTGTAACAGTGTAAAATATCAGCATAGAAAAATGGCGCCACTTAGTGGGAAAACTTGATACATGACACAAAAATGATTTATGTTTGTTTTTTTAAAGTGAAGAAGGCTAAACAGTTCCCAAAATTTTGTTCTCTCAGAACGTTTGGCCATATATAGTAAGACTTCTAGAAAGAAAAATGCTATGTTGTACTTACACTATCTGCTTGTGTGAACTCTTTTAATAAGTTCATGGATTTGAGATATATTTTACTTATGGTATTTTACTCCTGTTAAACAGGATTTTTATTTGAACAAATTTAAACTCCAATCCAAACCAAAGCAACACGTAATTGTCTTTGATGTGGTGTGATAATGAAGTGGGAATTCCTGCTCAACTGGACTGAACTTGTTAAAAAAATTAATTGGGATTGTGCATGCTTTAAAAGGTCAATCTAATTGACTAACAAGGTTACAATTATCAAAGACAAAACAACAGAGCATTAAAAAAACACTTAAATGACTTATGACCCAGCCACCAGGCACTGCAAAGTATTTCATTGTTCATAAGCTCATATTTGCCTCTTGTTTAATTTTGGCATTAAAAAAGTCTGTCTAGTTTTGGATATGACACTCTCCTATCAGTCTCTATCCTGGTTGAGTTTCTTGAGCTCTGCACAGTTTTGTTTCAAACACATTAACCTCCTGCTTCGACCTGTTTTGTTGTTCTCACATTCTTGATCTGGAATCATAAATTGACCTCCAAATACCTGTGCAGTTCTCATCAGGATCAGGCTGTGCTCTGAGGCATATAGCTTCATACCATTAGTATGAATAACTGCCCCTCCTTCTTAGTCTATTGAGCTGTACACCTTTTCCCCTTTATTAGCCTAATAGGTTTATGTAGCTCTGTTTTCTCTAACACCTCGTTTTCCCAACGAGTAACACTTGAGCGAGTGTCTATCAAAATCAACGCAGTTTACAAATAAGATTTTTCATTACTATTACATATTATACATTTTCCAACTTGTGTACCGAACTTTGAGCTAACCTTATGAATGAAACATGTCCTTTAAATGTGTGCTTTATAAAAGTGCATTATTATTATTTTACGTTATGTGCACAAAGCATTCGTGCGCCCCTATGTCCTAGAAACATGTCAAATCAGGGATCTTTTGTGAGGTCTTTTTTTCTGCAGTTCCTGTGTGCGTCTGAACGGGGCGGCCGTGATCCGGTCGGTCGCAGCGGGTCTGGTGTACTGCACGAGCTGCCGTAGAGTGTGTGTCACTCCCTCATCAGCGGCTCGCTGGAAACATGGCGTCAGTGCACACACGGGCGAGCCTCAACTCTGCAGACGGATAGAGAAATAAAGTGTGCACCTGGACTTATATCATAGACCAGTCTTTGCAAAGAGGACCTCTATTTTCCTGGACATGTTCTGATTCATGCACGAGTGAAAGGAGAGCCATCACGTCGATTCATACCCGGTTATGGAGCCTCCGGATGAGATCAGGTAAGAGAAGCGCATCAGAACCAGTGCATGCGTGTTTGAGTATGTGTGTTTGTAGGCATATATGTGTGTGTGATCACGCAACTACACAGCCGGGATTCAGGACACGCCGCCAAATAGTGCACCCATTGAGACCGTATTAGGATCGGCTAGAGCGCATGCGCGAAGCAGCTTCGAACAGCTAGTGAGGGGAAAGCGAGTCATTTCCGCGAATCGTTCATTTCAACAGAACCTATTCAGAAAAGGATTCAGTGGTCTTTTATGACACGCCGGCATTTTATATTTCATGTTTTAAAACAGGCCCTGTTTAATACGTTTTTAAAATATATTTATTAATAAATGTGTTTATTGCAATTTCATGTGTCACTGTTCAGCTTGTTGCTGCCATGGTCTAGCTAATCAAAAACTTGGCTTGAAAACTTTTTTCACGTTATAGTAAAATGGTGTTCATATTAAAACTCCTTTCTTTGTATGTGCGTTGACAAAAATTTATAATTGTTAACATTTCTGCTAATAAACTTTTCAGTCAAATCCTCGGTTCACTCCAAATGCTTAAAGGGTTAGTTCACCCAGAAATGAAAATTCTGTCATTAATTACTCAACCTCATGTCGTTCCACACCGACCTTCATTCATCTTCGGAACACAAATTAAGATATTTTGATGAAATCCGAGAGTTTTTTTTTATCCGAACGAAATTGCCACATTCAAGGTCCAGAAAAGTAGTAAAATCATTGTTAAAATAGTCAACATGACTACACTGTTGTACGTCAGAACGCCGGCTCATTATTGGCTGGCACCTGCATCAACATGTGTCATGCTGCTCACGTGACCAGAGCCGGCCAATACTGAGCCGGCGTTCGGACACAAACACGGAAGCTCTGCAACGTAAATAGCGTAGCAGAATAACAGGGGAGAGACGAATTTGGTGAATAAAGTTGTTATTTTTGTTTTGTTTTTGTGCACAAAAAGTATTCTGTTCGCTTCATAATATTAAGGTTGAACCACTGTAGTCACGTTGACTATTTTAACGATGTTTTTACTTCTTTACTGGACCTTAAATGTGGTTTCAATGTTGCTTTCAATGGAGGTTAAAAAACCTTTTGGATTTCATCAAAATATCTTAATTTGTGTTTTGAAGATGAACAAAGGTCTTACGGGTGTGGAACGGCATGAGAGTGAGTAATTAATGACTATAAATTTAATTTTAAGGTGAACTAACCCTTAAATGCACCTCATTACGAGGCATCTCATTATGAGTCATCTCACTTATTGGGTGTTTCTCATTTGTGCATCCTCGTTTCCTTTCCTCACGTCTCAGCTCCACCCCCGTAGAATGTGAGGGAAAGATGTAAGGAAAGAGGAATCGAAGGAATGCTTATTTGTACATTGGATTATTCTTGATTGCTCGAGCATCACTTAAAAGCATCATAAGCTGCGCTCAAGGAATCTGCCCTTATTTTAAGAAATTCATAATAAATAATAATAAAGCAAGATGCCCCGTTGAAATATGTGTGATTTGTAACAACTAAATTAAAATTGTAAATTAAAATTATTGTGACAGATGTGAATCAGATACATGTCATGTTTTTCGGCAAGAAAGACTTCTGCATAGGATACACCTGTGCTCCGCTGGAAGCTTCCTTAAGCTTCTTCGAGGAAGCATCAATTTAAGTATTTAAAAGCACTCACTTATTTCTTGATACCTTAGGAAATGGAAAGGTTCAATTACTTAATGAGTTGACCTGAGAAACGATTCAGTCTAGTTCATATCGGTTTCGTGAGTGGTTCAACCAATTCATTGAAAAGATCCGACTCACTAGAATGATTCGTTCACCGCTGCAACTCTCTTCCTGCCAAAAAGTGATCCCGCTTTGCAGCGCAACACGAAGCAGAATGTCACATTAAAGTTGCAAACTTTTTTTTTCACAAGGATTGAAATTAGTTACCTCAAAGCAAGCGTATGCATGATTACATATGTTCCTGAGGGAAAAAACTCAGCGTTGATGGAAAAAAGCAGACCTGTGGGAAAGGTAAAACGATTGTGCGTCTATATGCAAGATCATTGTACTCCGCTAGCGCGCGAGTTATGTACGGTATCCCTCTCTCTTTCACTTTCTGCAGTGTGTCTTTTAAAGTTTCGAGGCTGTGTACTATTTTTTTCCAGTGCATTGTTGCATGGACAGATCACCGGTTATATCCGGTCTCGATCTCTGGGTGTGATTATAAATGTTGAGATTGTCGGTTCAGTGTTCAAGTTTATTTGCATCATTCCTCGAGCGCAACTTGACTTGCACAGAACTCTAACAAACATCACGCACTACGAGTGAAGTTGGACGTTGATCCGATATCAGGTATGAAGCAAGAGTCGTGATTTAATATAATATATCCAGTCGGTACATCACGAGTCCTGTGAGTCAGATTGACACACACTCCCTTAGTGAGTTGGTGAAATGTTTGATTTGCTATTCCCAGAAATCACCCGTCTGGGCTCAACTGAGCAAAATTTCTTGGATTTGACGTGCAGCATCTGATTCTGGGAATTTAGTTGTTTTTTTTGAAAGCATTATTTATTCACTGATGATTGGGGTTCTTTTGAGACCTATGTGCACTGTACAGATTGTTCTGGCATCTTATTGCCCCCCACTTCTCTTGTTGGCCAGTGGCCACGTGCCTTTTTTTTTTTTTTTTTTTTTGCAGTGGATTATTTACTGTCATAAATGATGTGTTCAACCTCACTGTCCTCCAGCATTTGAGTCCTTCTGTTTAAGATCATGTTCAGAAAGTGTTGTTTGCCCACTAACATGTGCACAAGGCTTTAGCTGATAAAGCCCAGTGGAATGTTTTGCTGGAGTGTTTTCATAGTTTTCTCTCATATGACCCCACGCAACATCACCGAAAGTGTTTGCCCTGAACGCCCGGCGACAGCTTCTCAAGAATGCCTTGTTGTGTCTTTTCCTGCTCTCCCCGCCCTTCCTAGCAATTCTTTGTGATAAACTGCTTTCATTGGTAAGTGTTAAGGATAGAGATAATTTGTTTAGAATGCAAGATCAGAGATTTGTTGTGCATTTAAGCTCTTGTTTCCTGTATGGGCAGTTCATGTGAACTGGGCCACTATGAGGTGAACTTTAAATGCATTTATAGGGTGAAATTAGTTAGCGTGGCAAGAATGTATGCGTTGCCTCTGAGCATTTTGAACTGAACTCTGAACTCAGTTGTTGCCTCTGAATGTTTTGGAATCCTTAGTACATGATGTATGTTATTCAGTAATGTCACTGATCGCTCTGCAGCCACAAAGCGAGCTATTCTTCAGTATGGTTGCTGAACATGCAAAATTGATGTTTTTAATTTTTACGTGATTGTATAGCATGCTGTAAATCTTATCCCTGTTCATTTATGACCACAAGCATGCCTCAGTTCCAGGATGTGGTGCACTAAAAGAATGTTGACCTCACGTCCTGGAGGCACCCATGGCTGGAAGTCATTAATTTATTTCTTTGCACAGTCCATGGTGCAATGCTTCAGATTGCTGTCAGTCCCACGTCTTTTCTGACTTTTGTAGAACTATCATTTCAGCTATTGTTACCAAGTAGATTCATTATGTTTAAAGTACATCTGCACGATTCTGGATAAATTGAGAATCGTGTAATGTACTAGAGGTTCTGACAAAATGTTAATTTCTGCAGTCTATTTGAAAATATTTCATTAATTTGAATTATTATATATAAAAAAAATCTGTTTTAATGAATTATTCAATGACTCACTCATAAAGACTTCACTTGTTTCATCACTAGGGGTGGGAATCGCAGGGTACCTCATGATACGATATGATCACGATACATGGATCACGATAACGATAATATCACAATACAGCGATTCTGTGATAATCGATATATTGCTAGACAATCATATAATTAATGATACGTCAAGATATCTGTCTTAACTATGAAAACAAAATGCCAGTGAAAAGGTTAAGTGCAGGTTTTCTCTCTTTATTAAAGTCCGAACTGTTAGAAAACAGCACAAAAGTTTTTCAGTCTGTAAATTAAATTTAACATTTTAAGTAAATTAAACATTTTATGCTTATACTTTTTAAAAGCTTTAACTTTTCTTTGCATGTAAACTGACACATTTAGCCTAAGTTAGCTGCTTGTCGACTTGTTTTATGTAAACCTGGTACATTTAAAAAATTACCAACCTCTTTTATTTAAATCTGGGAAAATCTCAGTGTTTACCAGCTTCCTTAAAATAACCCTGGGTATAGTGTTGTCAAAGGTACCGACTTGGGTTTTTTAAAATGTTAAAAATGTGACGATACCAGCATAGCCTAGCATTTTGAACGCTGTTGAGCAGATTCTTAAACACCTCTGATTGGCCATTGTGTGTTCACGCGCTCAACATGTCTGTGATTGGCTACAATGATCAATGCTTCTAAAACAAATTGTAAATAGACATCTTTGACGCTCTTCACCGAACGCTTACAGATTCCCACGGGAGCATTTAAAAGCAGGCATCTATCAGCGGATCCCTAATATATCCGCTGATAGACGCCTGCTTTCAAACGCTCCCTTGTATATCTGAGTAAGCGCTTGAAGAACGTCAAAGATGTCTACGTTTGTCACATCAGTGGGATAAAAGCCTAAGTGCGTCCAAACTTTGAACTTAAACATGGCCGGGGCATCTGTTATTTTACTCGCACTGCTGTCCGCTATCCTGTTAAAAACCTATTTTTCTTAGGCTAGTTAACTTCTGTTCACGTTTCCCTCATTCATGTGTTGAGCGCCGCCTTGAAGTAGCAACGCTGGGAGCAGGGAAATTTATTTAGAGCGCCTTATTTTATTATTTAAAATATCGATATTTGCCGCCAGCATATCGATTCTCGTATCACACAGAGAAGGACGACGATATATTGCCCTTTCGATATTTTGTCCCACCCCTATTCATCACTGGATGAATGAGTGTTTTTGAATGAATCTCTTGAATGATTCAATGACTTTAAGTCACTTGTTGCCACCTGCTGGTGTAACAATGTAATTAATACAGTCTTTATTAAGTTACTTTCAAAAAGGTTTAATAGACACTTCCAAATCGTTGTCATTTAGGAATAAGTTTGCATGGGTGTTTAAATCGAGATCACAATTTTTTTTAAGATTAATCATGCAGCTCTACTTTAAAGTGTAAAGTAAAACACCTTAAAAGCACGCCATTGAGTGTAAAATATGTTTTTGGTCTGTCCAATTTTTAATGTTAATGAGACTTTGAAGGACATGTTTTGTAAGATTGACCCAGAAAAACATTTACAATTTTAAACACAAATACAATTAAAGAATCTTTTATAGTTATATATTTGCAAAATAAGTTGAATTATTTATTGTATTGTTTGTATTTATTGAAAATGGAATCTTTATCTGCCATGAAATCACCGTAAAATTGAGTTATATAATCAAGGCATGCTTTCCACACTATTTTTTTTCTTTTTCACTAAACAAACACACATATGGCTTTTATTCACATGTTTCAAAATAACATGGCAATAAACAGCAGCATTTACCTTATTTAAAAAAGATGCTTGAAAGTATGCAAAATGGCATGCGGTAATTTGATGCAATAATGCAAACAAACTGTTAAAGCGGATTCATTTAAATGGACCGCTGAATCATGAAAATAAATTGAATTGAGATTTAAATCAGAGATGCTATATATATATAATATATATATGGATATATGGATTTTGTTGGGCATTTGTGACGAGAAGTTTGCACGAAACTGGCCCACTAGTCAAATAAAGTGCATTTAAAATAACAATATTCTAAATATAGTTTATAATATAGTTTTATTTCACAGCCAAACTAGTATTGGTTATTCATTAAATATTGGATATGCAATCAGCCCTATTCACACAGCTGTTCTCTAAAGCCAAATGGGATGAACTTGTGGTTTATATACGCATGTTTTTGACATTTATTTCCTCTATGCGCCTTTTTAGGTTGTAAGGTTAGTATTTTTGGTTTGTATGTTGGCTGAGCACCTGTATCTCTTTGCCCAGCAGACCTTCAGCCCACTGTGTCCTCGTTTTGACTTCAGGAAGGAAGTGCCGAGATGTAACACATATCATCCTAAAGCGATCACTTGTCTAGCTAAACTCCCAAAACAGTCTTTAGTTTCTCAAGTAATACCTTCCATTATGCTTTCAATTGTCCGGAGAGGGTGTGCACCAGGGGTGGAGGTTAGAATAGCGGCTTATGTTGAGTCCTCTATGCAGAGGTATTGGCTAGACAAGGTTGGTGGTTTTTCATTGGTCCCTCATGCAACTCTCACTCCATTCTGGTCCACATGCTCATGCCTTAATGTCACCCACCCACACAGACATTCTCTCTCTCTCTCACACAAACACACACACACACACACACACACACACACACACAGTCATTCTGCCTTGCGGCCTCAAATGGTCATTATGTGGACACAGGAAATGATATTGTACAAATCTGTGGCATAGTGATGGGAAATAGAGCAAAGCTTGTTTTAAAATTAGAGGAAGTCTGCTTTAGCATTCCTGGAACTCACTTTTCATAATGTGACTTTGCGCTATTATGCACTTCATTCATCCACTGCCAACATCAGTCACTCCATGTATAGTTGTATAGGCTGCAATTATAGCAATGAATCATATATTTAATTCGTGCCTATAGAGATCTTATTTAAAAGGCCAACATTTAACTTAACAAGCAACATTACTTTTAACTAGTTTGAGTCATGCAATTATAGTTAATGTGAAGACGTTTTGTTTTCTTGCAGATGTATTCTTAGCATGGAAGTGGACATATGTTGTGATAAGGAGGATGCAAATCAATAATATCGAAACCTCAAAGTGCTGCACTTGTGCTGCTTTTACGATAAGGAAAATGTGCAGGAATGGATGAGTCTTTCTGGATCTTGATAGGCTTGATAATACAGTTTAGTAATGGCCTGAGTGCATCACTATTGACTGCACAGTACAACATAATTCTGGCTGCTAGGTCAGTAAAATCCAGTTTACATTTACACATTTGTAGACACTTATCCAAGTGCATTCGATTTACGTTTATGAATATTCACAAAATAACTGTTTTTGAAATGTTAGAAGAAATCTCTAATGTAATTTCTGCACCAAAACACCTGCACCAAACAAAGCTGCAAGTAAGGTTGATTGTCCCAAACTTCCATCAATAGTTGATCCAATGTTGTCCTCTCATTCGGGCTGTTCAAACAAATGGCTTACGTTTTAATTTGGTGCTGCTAGCGATGCAGAAATTACCCAGCTCGCTTTTAACTTTGTTTGTAGGTTCAAAACCCGCATATGCAAAAACCCAAACTAGAACCACTACACTTGTTCCTAGATTGTACCTTCATGCCTATGAGGAAATATTGAATGTCAATTCCATGAAATCATGAGCTCAGAGAAATACACTCAAGGGAACATCACAGGCCAGTGGAGTTGTTTACTAACAACATTCTGGATATTTTATTTCTAGTGCTTGTTGGGAAAGGTCATGGATGCATGTTTGGTGCCTGAGTTGCAACTAAGTTTTTAAAAAAAAAATCTTTTTCTTCTTAGTAAGTTTTTATTTTATTAAATAAATTGATACTCTTATTCAGTAAGGACATGTTAATTTGATTAAGAGTGACAGTAAAGACAATGTTATAAAACATTTTCAAACAATGCTGTTCATTTGAACTTTAGTCATCAAATAATCCTGAAAAAAAAAAAAAAAACATATCACGGTTTTGATGAAAATATTAAGCAGCACAACTGTTTTCAGTGCAAAATCAGCATAATATTTTAAATTGTAATAATATTTCACAATATTAATGTTTATTGTGAAATTAATTTTGTTTTTTAATCAAATAATTGTAGCCTTGGTGAGCATAAAACATAAAATCTTACTGACCCCAAACCTCTGAACATTTCAGTGCTCACATTATAAGAATATACCATCAAGTACATCTGTTGTTACTGAGTACATAAGTTATTTCTGTAAAAAAAAATCATACTTCATTACTTCGATGTGGCGCTTCTTTGTGAACAGTGAGTATATAGACCAGAATAATAATTGATAAATAATTTATTGTTTTGATTGATTGATTGTTGCAACCCTTGTTGGTACCAAAAATAAATGGATGGATGATTCGTCTTCGGTTACCTGTGTGTCAGCAGAAACCTATAGTGTCCAATCAGGACTTCATTGTGTCTTGCACTGCCTCAAATCAAGAAGCTCAGCAGGGATGTTGTCTGGCTGTTAGAGAAGAGTGTGTGTGTGTGTGTGTGTGTGTGTGTGTGTGTGTGTGTGCGTGTGCGCGCATGCCAGTGGTAGCAAAGAATTGCTCGCAAGGCATCATGTCAAAGGTAGTTTCTGGCGTGACTTTACTACTTGTTCCATGTTATTGGAAACATGGTGTTCCTTTAGGTTTTGGTCTGTGAACATCCTTTGAAAAACTGTTCCATTTATTTCGATTCTCTTGTTTTTTCATTACAAGTCCATGTTTCCTCTGTAAATTTGTTGGATTTTTATTTTTTCATGGGGAAAATAGCAAGTCTTTTTCTTCCTTATCAGCTTATTGCTTTTCTGCCAGAGTGAATCTTACAAAAACTGTCAAGAAATGTCCAGGTCATATTTTGACCCAAAATCAAAGAAAAGAAAAGAATTTAAATTTTATAAATAAAGCCCATTTTTAAGACATTTTATGAATTAAGGGGATTTTAGTAAAAATACATGTGTACAAACAGGATGATTTGTTACTGTATTTACAATTTAAAATAACTTTTTTTTCTATTTTAATATATTTTAAAATGTAATTTATTCCTGTGATGGCAAAGCTGAGTTTTCAGCAGCATTACTCCAGTCTTCAGTGTCACATGATCCTTCAGAAATCATTCTAATATATTGATTTGGTGGTCAAGAAGCATCTTAATATTATCAATGTTGAAAGTGTTGTTTTCAACGTGGCTTAATATTTTTATGGAAATTGATACTTTTTTCTTTTTCTTTTTTTTTTTTTTTTTTTTTTTTTTACATCATTTACTGTCACTTTTGATCAATTTAATGCATCCTTGCTGAATAAAAGGATCTCTTTATAAAAAAAAAAAAAAACCCAAGCATTTGAAAATTTCTGTATATATTTTTTTTTCTGTTGATTTTGGGGAGAAAATTTCACTGTCAACTGTCAACACTTCCTTTTGCACATTTTCATTTAGTGGGAAACTTCATGGGTTCTGGGACCTTTTTTTTTTTTTTTTTTGAGTGAAGCGCCCAGGCCTAAATAGTATGCAATACCTTAGTGGATCTAAGTAGGCTCGTAACAGGGCCTGGGCTTTACTCCCTGCCTGACAACACTCCTTATTCTGATTTTTGAATAATTACATAAAAATATCTATACATAAAATATGCAGTATTGTTGTCGAAAGTCTTAAAAATATTAATAATTTCAGCAATATCAATTATTCCTATCACCGGCTGCGACCAGCCGTTAGATGCAGTTCAGTCCACGTGCCGCTCGCACACAATGAAGCGCTGCAGGCTGCTACAGTGACTCCAGTGGCGGGTGGGGGCAGAGTTCACTGCCCTCCCTTGACTGCAGCGAGGCAGATGTGGTCAGCTCTGTTTATGGCTCTTGTCAAAGGCGCTAACATTCCTCTGCTGTATAGTTTATTCCTTATAACCTTGGATGAGCTATTCAGTGGACCTGAGCTCCATATGCAGCCGTAAATCAACAACTTGTGTTTTTTTTGTGCATTGTGGGGTTGCACTCGGCAATGCCGTGGTGTTCCTGCGGCTTGGATGCCTTTCAATGGGGTGATAGCACAGAGGCGGAACTCTCTAGACCTCTCCACTCTGGTGCTCAAGCAGCGTTCAATGAAGATACGTCATGACAACCAAACAAACAGCCGGAGCCTGGGTGATTTCACCATTTCCTGTGTCATTCCTAAAGGGTTTGGTCACAGTTAGACTCTGCCCAGGGCTGCACCTTCAAACACAAACATTCTGTCATTCTCCCAGCAAGCTTTTCAGAGTTTTACTAGGCTGTTTGAGCCTAAATTTTGCACAAAAACACCCTGCAATGCATGCAACTAGTTTGATTTCTGTATGTGCAATGGTTTACAGTAATTGCTGGTCCACACAAACTCATCTCTGCAAGTGCTGTGAGTTTGGGTCACTTTATAACGTGCATTTGGGAACGCGATATCTTCCCAAACTTGTATGGAGAAGCAATTTGAAACCAGCTGTTGTCAAGAAAAGATACGGTTTAAGGATCAAAAGCGGTTTTCCATGAAAACAAAAACTCCACGGGTTAGCGTTTGAAAATAAAGAAATTAAGATAGACATAAATATTAGTACTGTAATTAGACATTTGTACTGTAAAATAAATACAAATTGTTATTATATTTTTCTTACATTTCTTAAAAATCTAATTTTTCTAAAAATATTTCTAATTTTATTTAATAAGAATTATTATTATTTTATAGTCATACTGATTCACAATCACAAAATGTTTGGCTGAATTGTGCAGCCCTACAAACAAGCACAGCAAATCTGGAGCTTTAGAAGAAAATCACAATTAGATTTTTTTCCCCCTCCAAATTGTGCAGCCATTGCCAAATTGTTGTTCTTTTTTGTGATGTGAGTAAGCTAAATGTAAATGATGGGTCTTGCAGTGGTATCCATATGTTAAGTGGCGGCAACGGTGGGGTGCGGGGTGGCGGCAGTCTGCGTCTGAATGTTCTGGCACGAGGACCACAATACCCTGCAGCAGGTGTCTGGGAGGACTTTTGGTCTGCCTGGAGATTCCCTGGGGGATTTTGGGGGAAATTGATGTATGTGTGAGGGGCAGATGGATGACTCTGGCTTTCCTCAGAGTGGTCTTTGTGAGTGAAATCACAGATTAAGTCAACTGAAGTCTGACCCCACTGTGAAAGTGATCCTTTCCTTCATTGCTTGACAATGGCCTTGTATCAATATAATTTTCCTCCCACACAAACACACAGACATGCACGTGTCCAAATACACCTACATACAGTTTGTCTCAGCATGATGGGGAGTTTTTTGCACCAGTTTGCTCCCTCCCACTAGCAAATGCAGTCCTTTTTTGTTCGTTTCATTGTCTATGGGATGAAAGTCCTCTTCTGATACTTTTTGTACTCCTCTTAAAAGACTTTTATTAGTTCACTTTTAGTTTTTGAATACATTTCTTTTAAACTTATGTCTCAAGTGGTCACCCTCAGAGGGTTTTTTTTTTTTTATTAAAAACTTAAACTTAACTTTTATTAAACCTTAAAACTTAAACTTAATTTGGAGACAGAAAACATTGCACATTTGCAGTTAAAGTTGTTAAACTTGCAGTTAAACTTGTTGAACATGAGAGCTGCTATTTTATATCCAAATCTGTATTTAAGCCTCAGCAATATGAAATGTTAAATGTTGGTGTTATGACAGTTTAAAGCACAGTAATATATTTGACTAGTTCTTCCTACTCCTAATTTAAATTTTTTCACACATGAGGGGGCGAGGTTTCCTTAGCTATGTAGATGCAACATAACTTGCTTTTTGACTTTGCTGTGGTTTTCTTAAATTCTTCCATTTTGATGTCAGATATGTGGAGTTTACCAAAGCTGTTTATCGCCATAATCATATTTTGGATTGTTCTGATTTCTGTTCAGGCTCAAGGACTCGTCCAAAGATGTGCCCCAGCGGAATACTGAGGTGGATGAGTCTTGGGACGAGCCCAGCCAGGAAGAGGAGAATCTCTACAGCACCTCCCCTCCCCGCACTCCTCGGCAGATGAAACGCATGTCCAACAAACACCAGAGAAACAGCCAGGGGTCAAAGGGCAAAGGTGAGAGCCCTTAATGTTGCAAGTTTCTGAAACATATGGTGTTAGGGCCCCATCAGTGGTGCAAAGCCATCATTCAAGCGCTTGAGATCATGTTGAATGAAAATCTATGTATTTGACGTTTAAATAAAGAAAAGCGCAGCACCTCCAGCTCTGTGTTAATTCAATTCTATTGAAGAATAACATCTAGGGCTGCAACAACTAATCTTAAGTTTTTTTTAATCAAATATTGAAATGAAAAATCTTATATAATGTTTGTTATGTTTATGTGAGTTGATTATCAACTGTTGTTTTTTACTATTACTGTGCTAATTATGTTTTTTTTTTTTTTTATGTTCTTGCCATGAAAATAGCCATATATGCTGATATGGCAATAAAAATAAATAAACAAACAAACAAGCTGCAACAACTAAGAATTTTTTGATAATCGATAATGAAAATAGTCAACAATAGTCAGACGTTTGCACTATTCACAGAGATATCGGTATAAAACTCGGGGGATGGAAAAAAGTAATAAAAAAATTATAAAATGGCACATTATAATTTTAATATTCTATTATATTGCTTGTAAATAATACAAGAAATACAGTGCAGAGTATACTAAGTAGATATAGAAATGTATGACAGTTTAAAGATTTATTGTAGTAAATGGGTTTGGTCATCTGTCTTCAACTTTCATCTCTTTCATCAACAGAGAAGCCGTCTTCCTCCAGCCCGTTGTCTCAACGAGAACGTGAAGGAGCCAGATCAGCCGAGCCTCCTGAAGAACACAGCTACAAGCAGGAAAAGAAGCAGCGCTTCAATCAGCGCTCCAACGAGCGGGACAGCAAGTTTGAGGGCTCCTTCATGCTGGATTCGGTGTCCAAGTCCAGTACCATTGGTTCCAGAAACATGGATCCCCGCAAGCCCTACCTGAGCCTGGGCATGCTGCCTGTGCGCACCCACCGGCAGACCTCACGCACAGACTGTCCGGCGGACCGCCTCAAGTTCTTTGAGACTCTGCGGCTGCTGCTTAAACTCACCTCCATGTCATCCAAGAAGAAGGAGAAGGAGCAGCGTGGCCTGGAGAACACTGCCTTCATGGGCCAGAACAACGAGGTCATCTGGTTGGAGTTGCAGGCCTGGCATGCCCGCCGTAGCGTCAATGAGCAGGACTTGTACCTATACACTGCCCGCCAAGCCATACCTGACATCATCAACGAGGTTCTGCACTTCAAAGTGGATTATAGCAGCCTAGCCGGGCTTGAGAGCAACGCCTCGGTCGAGGAGAGCAACTCCTGTCACGGTGAAACCAACTGCAGGGACGATCCGTTTAGCTTTACCACCTGTTCCACGTCCTGGGGAGAGATTGATGCCGCTGCTCCACTTTCTTCAGCGCTGGAGTGCCGGGAGCACCTGCAAAGGCAGCGAGTAGCTTTCGATCAGGTCAAGCGGGTCATGTCTCTGTTGGAGTCAGTGGAGGCTCTTTACCCATCACTGCAAACCTTGCAGAAGGACTACGAAAAGTACGCAGCTCGGGATTTCCAGGGCAGGGTGCAGGCGCTCTGCTTGTGGCTCAATATCACTCAGGACCTGAACCAGAAGCTGCGTGTAATGGGCACCGTGCTGGGCCTCAGGGACCTTTCCCGCATCGGCTGGCCCATCTTCGAGATCCCCTCGCCTCGCTGTTCCCGTGGCAATGAGGATGATGAGGATGACACTGAGTCCACCGCTACCTTCACCGCCGACAACGACGGGGAGGAAAGGACCTTGAGCGAGGCGACAAGTGATGGGGAGCAGTCGCCTTGCCTCACACCAAAGTTTTCACGCCTCATTTCAGAGGAGGAGTTTCTCCCACGGGACAACGAGACCTGCTACTGTCCCACTGCCATATACAGGCCGTTTGTGGATAAGGCACTTAAACAGATGGGACTGCGTAAACTGATCCTCAGACTGCACAAGCTGATGGACCGCTCGCTGCAGAGGTCCAGAACTGCTCTGTTGAGTCACATGCCGTCTCAAGAGGTGAGAGAGCAACTGTGGTGCTGCCAGGACATTAGTTTGGTTCTAAATGTGTGGAATATCGGAGAAAATACGAAAACATTTCTTTTGGCTTCATGGCAGTTTGGAAAGAATGAGAGAAGGATTAGTTCAACCCAAAATGAGAATACTTTCATCATTACCTCACCTTCATTTTGTTCCAGACCTGTATGACTTTTTTTTGCTTCTGTGGAGTACAAAGAGGATCTGCACTGGTTGCCCTTTCATGCTATTGCTACAAATGGGAGCTTTAAGTTCCATAAAGGTCAAAAGGTCATTATTCACTGTAGGGGTGGGCGATTTACCAGTAGACATGATAAATCAGTACAAATTTTACAATTCGGTAGAGATTTTGGATTATCATCTCTAACTGGGTTACACTCATGTGATGTTGAGGTGCTGTGCCATTTAAGCCTTGCCAGTTTAAACCTTCAAGCAATTTTAAACCTTTCAAGCACAATAAGAAGTAAACAGAACTCAATTTGGTACTTGCATGCTGTTCTGACAGACATAAAGCACAGTGTCTAAGTACTGAATTGAGTTCTTTTTTTGCGGTTTATTGCACTTGACTGTCTTGGCGAGTATTAATGTAAATGCTGTTTGTGTCTTAAGTAAACGTAAACATTTGGGATAAAATCAGATGTGTGTCAGTATATTAAATCCGTGCATTAGGTCTTAAAGTGACAGCAGCCTAATACACCTGCTGCCATCTGTGTCCTGAATATTAATCAAACAACAAAAGACAAAGAGAAAATCGCTCGCTTCTCTTGTCAAATGTCTTTTGTAGCTTTAATAAGAGTTAATATATATTTATTTCAAATAAGGTAGATTATGAAGTGCTTTATTTTTAGATTTGATTATTTTATTTCAATTTTATGAAATTCAGTGTAATCTAAAATTTTGGCATCAAAACAGCCTTGTTTCCAGCAAAAATTACAATAATGTTATATTTATAAATTGCATGAAATAAAATTACTCATATTGTGATATAAAATTTTGGTGATATTGCCCACCCCATGATTATCTTTATGCTGTTTACCCCTACTGTGTCAGTGAGTTGAATTCGAGAACCGGATTTGTGAATGAATCATTCTAACCAGTTTTGTGAACTGGATCACCGGTTCACAAAACTTAAAGCTTAATGTTTCACTCACATTAAAAAAAGAATATCATATGGGTTTGGAACAACATGAGAGTGAGTACGTAATTACATAATATTTATTTGCATGAACTCTTCCTTTTATGGAATGGATGTCAGTGTT
Organism: Ctenopharyngodon idella; assembly: GCF_019924925.1. Lineage (NCBI taxonomy): Eukaryota > Metazoa > Chordata > Actinopteri > Cypriniformes > Xenocyprididae > Ctenopharyngodon > Ctenopharyngodon idella. The sequence goes on along the minus strand of NC_067232.1, from coordinate 16,051,434 downwards.
CTGTCTTTTACTTATCAGTATTGCTGCAATATTTCATGGTCTTCTGTTTTATGTTCATAACTGAATTTCCATGTCCATATTCTGCTCTGTTCCTGTTAGCTGTCAGTGGTCCCGGGTTATTCTTTGCAGCACTGTGACTACCTTCCAGAGCTATCTCGTCACGTGTCTGGTCAGGTGGAAGAGGAGGCGGAGTCAGGACAAGTATCGTGGGAGGAGCTAATGGATATGGACCTGCCCTCATTCCGGCCGGCTTTCTTGGTGCTTTGCCGTGTGCTGCTAAATGTTATTCACGAGTGCCTAAAACTGCGCCTTGAGCAAAGGCCTGCAGGGGAACCATCCCTGCTTAGCATCAAGCAGGTCATTACTTACACACATATTGTACATACACTGCCATTCAAAAGTTCATTTATATTTTAATATATACTGTATATATTAGAGGTCTTCTCGGGTCCTAAAATCTGTACCCGACCCGAATCTGTTCTTACCCGAACCCAACATGCATAAATAAGTTTTTTTTAAAAGAAAAACCTGACCAGAGACAGACCCGATTAAAATTAGACCCAAATCCGACCCGACGGCATTTATCTAGACTCGAATGTAAACTGCATTGATGTGTGCATAGCCTACACCCCCGCAGTCAGTCAGGAAAAATCCAAAATTTGACTGATTTGCCATTACTTTAATTTATTTATTTACTTATTTATTATTACTTTATATTATTTCCTGCCCGATGGGTACAAGTTAATTCTGAGTTCAGCTTTCAATTGTGACCAGTGGATCGGAAAGATAAATTTCATAGCTCGATTAAAAATTAAACCGATAGCCTAATAAATCATGGATTTGCTAGTGATTTGCTATCATGGATTTCTCAAAAATGTACTTAACACAAACTCGCAAGTGCGCGCTGAAGTGCTGAACTGTAAATCACTCAGCACTGTAACCTCATTACTACTTATAACTTTTGCCGTAATGTTATTTACCTGACCATAAGATGATTAAAGTTTATTATTCGGGTCTTCTCGGGTCCATTCGGAAAAACCACATTTATTTTAAATTACCCGAGACCCGAGGCAACTAATACCAAACCCAACCCGTGTCTGAGGCACTCACTGAAGTTTTGGATACAAACCCGCTCAGGTTTCAGGTCGTACCTCGGGTTTTCGAAGCCAAGTGGACCCGTGAAGACCTCTAATAAATAAATTTATATATATATAATTTATATGAGAGCTCTTTTTATTTATTATTCATTGACAAGGCAATTGATTTTGGAACTGACACAAGGTGAAGTACCACTACTGTCCTAGTAGATATGGTTATCAGCTAATACAGCTGGCAAAGTCAACATACGAGTCTATCAATAAAATTGCATTACTTTTTTGATTGCTTAGTTGTGAAACTAACTAATAGTGTTTTTTTGTTGTAGATTTGTATTTATTGACAATTATGACTTACGGCTGTTTTGATCTGTGATGCTTCTTGGAGGAATTGTGTTTGACTCTCATAAACTCTTAAAAGCTATTCACACATTCGGCATGACTAAGTTAAATCCCATGAAATGATTCCTAGAGGCTACAACAATGACTGAGTGCTGTGCGTTTGTGTGTATTGTAGTTGGTGCGTGAGTGTAAAGAGGTTCTTAAAGGAGGGCTCCTGATGAAGCAGTACTACCAGTTCATGCTGCGAGGCGTCGTCACTGACCCCCAGGGTCTGCAGACTAACGCCAACATCGACGAGTTTGAGGAGGATCTCCATAAAATGCTAGAGGTAGGTTTTGGACTGACTAGTGTTGTAATCTTATTCATCAACTTTTTTTTGCTTTTACATTCATGACAAAGTGCCAGTGATTCATAGAGGAAGTGAATCTTGCTATGCTAAATTCCATATGAAATGCACCAGAGTTCAAGTGAAATATGACCCAGATTCTTTATGATGGCGTGAGTTTGATATGATGCATATAATGATAAACATTGCCTGTACTCGCCACATATGAGGATATTACAAACAGTATGGCCGCGTTTACACTGCAGGTCTTGATGCCTAATTCCGATTTGTTGACTATATCCAATTTTTTTTTTTTTTTAAATGACCAGCTTACATCTTATTTTAAAAGTGACCCATATCCGCTATCTGCATTTACACTATAGGCTACACTTGGCGAAACACAACACAAGGTAGGCGTACTGACCCAGATAAGCTTAGGCCGAAAAGGAAGTAAAAACGGTGTGACTTGCAATCAACACAAACAAAATAATAATACAAGCTTTTGCTTTCCGCATCATTTTTAAAGATCAGCAAAACATTGGTTTAAGCCTTCGCTTTTTTTTTTAAGCCTCAACTTGCATTGACGGGAATATCAGATCTTATTTCCACATATGAATGAGGCCTGAGACCAATCTGAGAATATCGGAATCCATGTGCTTATTTCCTGCTTACACGTTCATGGATCATATCTGATCTGTGCCAGATGGGAGGAAAAAATCAGAATTGAGTCACTTGAACCATGTAATGTAAATGTGGCCTAAGTTTGTTAACAGTATAATTCTTTCATCATGACTCTTTTCAATGTTTGACAGGTGCTAATCTGTACCAGGGATTTGTGATAAAATTAGGAAAAACTTTAGATTGGATGGCAGTCAAAAGATACAAGTGATCTAAGTCAAATTTGAAGGGAATTCGTTAAAAAAATGACAATACTAATACTCTGAGTTAGTTGACATTTAGGTACAAAGTTACTTATAGTTAGTAGAATGTCTAAAGTGGACTATTGAAATAAAGTGTTACCTAAAAGTGTTGTTCAGAAGAATCCAGCAACATCTCCATCATGAACAACAGTGATCTGAGATGAGCATGAAAAAAGTACATAAACAAAAAATGTTTTCTGTGTGTCTGTGCATGTAGGTGTACTTTGACTATATGCGCAGCTGGATCCAGATGTTACAGCAGCTGCCTCAAGCCTCCCACAGCCTGAAGAACCTGCTGGAGGAGGAGTGGAACTTCTCCAAAGTCATCACTCCATACATCCGGGGTGGAGAAGCCCAGTCTGGGAAACTGTTTTGGTTAGTCTTTTCTCTCCGTGCATTAGCTGTTTCAGTTACATTCCTCACTGAATGTGTTTAAGGAATAGCATTTCTATGATATTGATTTTATTTATGAAAAAAGAAAAATTATGAATCCTTGTGTTGGAATTTAGATGCAAATCAACAGCCATTTCAAAAGTAAAGTGCATAAAAAGCATCACTGTATGTTTGCGTTTTTCAGTGATATTGCTGGCATGCTGCTAAAATCCACTGGAGACTTTCTGGATGCAGGACTTCAGAAGAGTGGCAATGAGTTCTGGGAGTGTGCAGATGATAGCACTGCCTCGGATGAAATCAGGTGTGTATGAGAGAACACTTAATGAGTAATCTGCACTAAAAACACAGAACTAGATTTTGGAACATGTGCTCAGTGCCATTTTATTAAATCTGATGTATTCATTCCAGAAAAAATGTTTCTCATCTGAAATCTGTTGAACATGGGTTGGGTTATAGGGAGAAGCGATAGATAAAAGTTTTATAAATTCTGTTGGTGCCACTCGTGTCGAACACTTTACCTTTCAAATGCAGGTTTTACGTTGTTATAAAAAGTAGTTCCCCCACAGGTGACTTGTTTCTGTAAATAGTTCATATACAGTTCAAAGGTTTGGGTTCAGTAAGATTTTAGTTTTTTTTTTTTTTTTTAAGAAAATAATTTTGTTCAGCAAGGACACATTAATTTGATCAAAAGCGACATATATAAGTTGCAGAAATTTATTTTATAAAGAAATTTATAAAGTTACAAAAGTTTTCTATTTCAAATAAATGCTGTTCTTTTGAACGAATATTCTTTAACACAACTGATTTATAATGAGAATATATAATCAGCATTTTTTTTTCAACACTTTCAATCATGTGACATCTGTGAAAAAATGGTAATAAAATATGACAAGATCTCAGAGTTGAACTGTGTCAGAAAATTTTTTCTTAATTATGTCAGATAACACTTAAGCAAAACATGGTCAGGTCAAAGTGTCTGAATAATTTTTGGGTATAATATGTCACAGTTTACTTTATATATATAAATTATATATATTAAATATATATATATTTACACTGTATTGCCAATAGTATTGGGACACCCCTCCAAATCATTGAATTCAGGTGTTCCAATCACTTCCATGGCCACAGGTGTATAAAATCAAGCACCTAGGCATACAGACTGCTTCTACAAACATTTTTGAAAGAATGGGTCGCTCTCAGGAGCTCAGTGAATTCAAGCGTGGTACCGTGATAGGTTGCCACCTGTGCAATAAGTCCATTTGTGAAATTTCCTCTACTAAATATTCCACGGTCAACTGTTATTGGTATCATAACAAAGTGGAAGCAATTGGGAACAACAGCAACTCAGGAACAAAGTGGTAGGCCACGTAAAATCACAGAGCGGGGTCAGCGCATGCTGAGGCGCACAGTGCGCAGAAGTCACCAACTTTCTGCAGAGTCAATAGCTACAGACATTCAAAGTTCGTGTGGCCTTCAGATTAGCTCAAGAACAGTGCGTAGAGAGCTTCATGGAATGGGTTTCTATGGCCGAGCAGCTGCATCCAAGCCTTACATCAAGTGCAATGCAAAGCATCGGATGCAGTGGTGTAAAGCACGCCGCCACTGGACTCTAGAGCAGTGGAGACGTGTTCTCTGGAGTGACGAATCATGCTTCCCTGTCTGGCAATCCGATGGACGAGTCTGGGTTTGGCGGTTGCCAGGAGAACGGTACTTGCCTGACTGCATTGTGCCAAGTGTAAAGTTTGGTGGAGGGGGGATTGTGGTGTGGGGTTGTTTTTCAGGGTTTGGGCTTGGCCTCTTAGTTCCAGTTAAAGGAACTCTTAATGCTTCAGCATACCAAGACATTTCGGACAATTTCATGCTCCCGACTTTGTGGGAACAGTTTGGGGATGGCCCCTTCCTGTTCCAAGATGACTGCGCACCAGTGCACAAAGCAAGGTCCATAAAGACATGGATGAGCGAGTTTGGTGTGGAGGAACTTGACTGGCCTGCCAGGTCCTGACCTCAACCCGATAGAACACCTTTGGGATGAATTAGAGCGGAGACTGCGAGCCAGGCCTTCTTGCCAACATCACTGCCTGACCTCACAAATGCGCTTCTAGAAGAATGGTCAAAAATTCCCATAAACACACTCCTAAACCTTGTGGAAAGCCTTCCCAGAAGAGCTGAGGCTGTTATAGCTGCAAAGGGTGGGCCAACTCCATATTAAACCCAACGGATGGGATGTCATTAAAGTTCATGTGCACGTAAAGGCAGGAGTCCCAAAACTTTTGGCAATATAGTGTGTGTGTGTGTATTAATCACACAAAAAGGGTGCGATTAATCACGATTACAAATGTTAATCTAGTGGAAGCCCTAATATATATATTTTCCCCCAATGATAATACATTTTTAGAATTTTTTGCATTTATCTCTGTTTTTTCTTTCCCTGCAGGCGTTCAGTGATTGAGACAAGTCGCTCACTCAAAGAGCTCTTCCATGAAGCCAGGGAGAGAGCATCTAAAGCGCTGGGCTTTGCCAAGATGCTGCGCAAGGTGAGTTCACCAGTAGACCCACTTTCACCTGTCTTTAAACTGTGGTATGTAACTGTGACGGCCAGTTTTAACATTCTGCTTTACTCCATACAGGATCTTGAGATTGCTGCAGAATTCAGCCTAACAAGTGGAGTACCCTCTCTCCTCCAAGCTCTGAAGGCCAAGAATTACGTCAAAGTAATAACATGTTTCTCTATATTAATGATAGGCTGCTGTTGACGGATGCTAAATAACTTTGTATGTCTCTTTTCTTAGGTTCAAATCCCAGGACTGGAAGAGCTCCAGGTGTTTGTCCCTTGTAATCTGATGGACCAGCGGCTGGTCATCTTGCAGCTGTTAAATGCAGCAGCTGGAAAGGACTGCTCAAAAGAGCCAGACGAGATCCCAGAATTTGAGGCCTACCTGCTCATGAGCAAGCATGGAGTCGGGGAATCGACCACCGATGGAACTTGGGCTGAGTGGGATGGCACTGTGCTCAAACTGGTGCCTCAGATGGAGACTGTGGACACTTTACGGGCCATGAAGGTATGACCCATTTAATATGTACAGTATTATATTTAATATGTATTTAGATATAAAAATATTAAAAAAATAATTTTATATATATATATATATATATATATATATATATATATATATATATATATATACACATAAAATATAATATGTCCTATATGATTCCTAGGTGGACAATCTCTTGCTGGTTGTGATGCAGTCGGCCCACTTGGTGACACAACGCAAAGCTTTCCAGTTATCAATGGAAGAAATTCTCACCCTCAGCCGAGAGCAGACATCCAGCCAGCCGCTTATCGTCTGCGCCCTGGAACAGCTCAAGGTGATGCAGACCAACCCCAGAAAAACAAACTATGTTTTGTGGTCCCAGTTTGTGTTTTCTGATATATCAGCTGATGTGTACTTGTTTTCTGACTATCATTGGAGTTTTTGGAGACCCACTTTCATATTATATCAAGCAGGAGTTTCAGTCTGTGTCACTTAATGCTGATGTATTTAACAAATGGAGTATGCACTTGAATCTTCTCACACAATACAAATACACATGGAAACCCCAGGTTTAAGGAGCACAAAGAATCTCGGTTTTGCTCCATAGACATGAGTTACTTTGTTATGTGATGATCTGAAAACCCATAACTATGCATCAGCACACCGGATGTTTGCAAAGCAAATTTGGTTTGAGCTGCTCTTTTAAACAACATTTTCTGTCCTTTCAGAATGAAGCTCTCCAGCTGTGCATCAAGATCAACACAGCAATCGACCGTGTGGAATACATGTTCATGTCAGAGTTTGAGGCTGAGGTGGAGGAGACAGAGAAGGCCACACTGCAGCAGTATTACAGAGAGGCCATGATTCAGGGCTACAACTTTGCTTTTGAGGTCCGAGTCCAATGGATTTCTGTGTATATTTTTATATGAATGCTCCACAGCACCTTAAAGTCACCATGAAATCAAAATTGACAATTGTTATTTTTTATGGAATGTTGCAGTGTTTATTATAAATGATTTTTCCATGCCTTTTTTTAAATTCATGTGGCCTACATAATCTTTAATCAAAAACATTTTCCCCTTCCCCTCGCAATGAATTTATTCTCTGATGACGTGTGCACTGGCGACAAAAATATAATCAATAGAACATTTGAGAGCAGACGTCAGTTACGTCACTGCAGTTACGTGTGAATTGTGGTGGCAGAAAAACAGTGGTAACAAGTAGAGGAAAATGGGCGAGATTCATAGTATTAGAGAAAATGTCTTGTTGTGCCTTTGTATGTCAAAATCGAAATGGAAAAAAAAAAAGGATGGCCTCCATTTTTACAGAATACGTCATTAAGACCTTCAAAGTGAAACAGACGTTTATGGTTGCAAGCCATTAAAAACGAACAGACTGGACTGATGAGATGATTAGTTTACTATTAAAGCATGAATTTGATGTAAACAATACATAATATTCACATATGCAGTTTATATGGGGGCATAGTGTATTTGCCCTACAGTTACAGCATGAAAAAATATTTAAACCTATAACATTTTACATAGATTACATTTAAACCTATAACATTTTTATCTCATAATTCTGACTTTTTTCCTCACAATTTTATATCACAATTCTGAGGGGGGGGAAAAAAACACCAGAATTGCTGCATATAAACTTGCAATGAGGAAGAAAGGCAGAATGTCGAGTTTAAATCACACAATTCTGATTTTTCTTCTCAGAATTGTGAAATATAAACTCAGAACTGCAAAGAAAAAGGCAGAATTGTGAGGAGATAACTTGAAATTATATATATATTTTTTTTTACTCTTTTATTCCTTTATATCCATAGACTGCTACTGCAGAACTGTCATTTTCTGCCACCAGGTAGGCTCTGCCCACAAAACATGTCATCGCTGTTTGTAAACACCTAAATGGTCTATTCCTGATAGACAACTCATGTCCCACCCTACATTTTCTCACCGTTTCACTCAGATTTACAAGACTATCGCAATTTCCATTTTATGCCAACTTTAAATAGCTTACAAATCTATTTATACGGCCCTAGGATGGTCAAAAACAATTTTTCCCACTTTTTAAATGAGCTAGTAATGAGGTGGTGGTGTAGTCTAATGGTTAAACGTCTAGATGGGTTTCTTGCTTCCTTGAATCTAATAAAAGTCTAATTAGTAATTAGCTAGTTAGGCTTAACTCCCTTAAGTGCTGTCTTTATAGCAGTGTTTACATTAATTAGCCATGTGAACTCAACAACATAGGACAGAAGGAAGTTCAGGGGGGAAAAAAAACTCAAAGCTACTGTGTCAAGTATGAAACAAGCTAACATTTAAAGGTTTTTCTTGAGTCCAGTTCAACACACTTTTTTTTTGCTATCCTGCAGTACCATAAAGAGGTTGTTCGGCTGATGTCTGGAGAGTTCAGACGACGAATAGGGGAGCGCTACATCGCTTTTGCCCGCAAGTGGATGAACTTTGTCCTCACAAAGTGTGAAAGTGGAAGAGGCACTCGTCCACGGTGAGTTGGCTCTGTTACAAAAACAAGTAGGGTGTCATGTCCTACATAATTAGCTTCATTTTGAGGTGTCTATCATTGAACTCTACCTCAGAATTGACTCTCAATTGAGTTTGTTCTGATAAGCCTAGAAACAAATATTGAGTAAAATTTTTAGTAGACCAATGTATTTTTGATACTTCGCTTCTCCATCTTAGAATAAATGTTTGAGTTTGTTGCAGTGCATTATGGGATTGCATTTTCTGTAAAGGATACATGCAATGTTTCCTTAGAATTTGGCTAAAATAGTTATCTTAGAAGCCTGCATTATCATGCTGCCTACCTTTTGGAACAGCCTTTGCTTTGGAAGCATGTTTATGTTGTCTTAAAATGCTGCATCCGTAGAAAGCTCACTAGATTTTGGAGAAGAGCCAGTGTTTCATCCCACAGAGATGCTAATGTTCAAAGTAAACATTTCCAACTGCTTCACAATAAATGATATTTCCACCTTGTTCTTTGTAGCATGCTCACAAATGTTATTTGAAGTTATATTTTATTTTTAATCTCTAGGTGGGCGACACAGGGCTTTGATTTTCTTCAAGCGATTGAGGCTGCGTTTATATCAGCCTTGCCAGAAGATGACTTTCTGGTGAGATATCCATGTCCTGCTGTTTTAAAATCTGTTTTTGATTGCAATTGAGTGCAGAATCATTAATATTATATCTTATAGAGTCTGCAAGCTCTGATGAATGAATGTATCGGTCATGTTATCGGCAAACCGCACAGTCCAGTCAGCAGTATGTACTTTGGTAAGTGTTCTCTTCTCTTGCCCTGCAGTGTTTAAGATATGGTTATGCTGTCATTGTCTGTAATTTATATTTATTTATATATTATATATACAGGGTGCGATTTGTGAAAAAACCCAGAGGGGGGATGTTTTGAAAAGGTTTTTTTTTTCTTTTCTTTTTTTCCCTTTTGAAAATAAATCACAAACCACAATGGAGCTATATAGTAATTTTTGGCAGCTGCCTGTTACAGAAACATTTTTACAATAAATATTCTGATTTAACCTTGAGTTTTGAAGTATTATACAGATTAGATAGCTTCGATATTTGCACCACTATTTACAATGACACTAATAATTCTTAATTTCTAATAGGAATGCAAAATAATGCAAAATCAATCAGTAGTTATTGATTGTTTTTTTTTAATAGAATAACGAGACATAAACCTCTACATTCAATCGCGTTTGCTTCTATTTATTTTTGATCACAGTGCATATACAAACGTTTAGTCCCAAAGTGCGCACATTTGGAGAAATACACGTTTACCTCATATTTCGTTAGATAAAATAGAAGCAGGGCCGTACACAGGGTTTCATAATTACTGAGGTCACAAAACGTAGTTTACTAGTCTAGGGGCGTACGGGGGTATGCTCCCCCGAAGAAAAAAAATGATTTCCTTGGTGTAGACGTGCATTTTAAGACGTTTTAAGGCCAACAAATTGGAAAACAATTGCTTTGAAACAATGTCAACAAATAGCCTATGCATGCACAGTTTTGAGGCAGCTTTAATCGCATGTTAGGTAATTTCATTACTTAATTTACAACAGAAGAACGACGGTGCATGCTCGTAGTTTCATTTGCGCTTTATTTAAACTATAATAAAGTAATGTGCAGCGCGCGCCGCCGCATTTGTGCGTGCAATTCTTGAGTGTGCACCGCGAGCACAGTATAACAGCTGATTGGACAGTCATGTTCATTTTTCTGAGTTTTACTGACATAGCCTGACAACATCTCGTCTGACCGCAGTTCACTGTTGTTCAAGTAAAGCTCCCTCGTCATCACCTATCTTTTCCACGCTCGTTTGACTTGTGCCTGGCGCTGAGGCGAAGTTGGAATGCGCGTCTGAAAAGTGTCCCGTTTGTTGTGGTCATAATGAGACAGTTCTATATAAACGCAGCGTTTTACTTGCCGATGTTTTAAAAAATATTTTTATTTTTGGTATTTTATATGCTCTGTTGGTGGTTTGTGGAGTAGCATCATCCGGGTGTAATATTTTTTTTTATTTTTTTTATTTTTTATCCCCACTGGGGATAAAAATAATTCAGCAGAGGCAGGGATACATAGACCAGAAGGGGGGAAACCCCCCCTTCCCCCCCCCCAAATCGCACCCTATATATATATATATATAAATAAATATATATATATATATATATATATATATATATATATATATATATATATATATATATATATATAATTATTATTATTATTTATTTATTTATTTTCACGTAGGCCTAATATTAGTTTTCAGGTACAGAAATTAAAGTAATCAAATATTGCATATTTGACTGCACAAATTAAAGATTAATCCTTATTAAAGTTACAGAAGCTATTCAATCAAGAGCAATGAGTGATTCTTTGTTTTTGTTGTTGTTTGATTAACAAAAAACAAAGAAAGCAGGAATATTAGGCTGCTGTCACTTTAAGACATAATGCACAAATCCAGTACACTGATACTGTACATTCACTTAAGACATGACTATGTCTGCTAGGTTACTCACCAAGATGGGCATGTTGACATAATTTTTGTGTGAATTTGTTCGTTCAAGCACAAGACTTGAAAGAGAACTCAATATTTGCACACGGATGAGCCAGTGGCGGCTCCAGGATTTTTTTGGGGGGGGTGCTAAGGGGTGGGGCTTAACAGTTCTAAGGGGGTGCTAAGAAAAAAAAATTCAATACCCTGAATTTATTGCATTTTACTTTTTACATTTTCCATTTTACCTTAAATTATACATTTACAAGGTTTCATTGTAAAGTGTACACAGTAAGCACAGTAGCCTGTCAATTTTGCTTAACACCTTTATTATTACCTTATCAGCTCTTTTAACAACAGTTTATTGAAACTCGTTGAGTACAGTCCCATAGACATATAGGCATACGTACGTCTATGTATACTGCAGTGAAAGTGAGCTAAATGAAGGAACGTGCTTGTGATTTTAAAATGCAAACAACATGGAAAAGCGTGTAGGGTGACGTGTTTTCAGAAGTTGAACCTGACACGGCGTTTTAAAACGCGGCGTGAGAAACTAAAAAAGCAGACAAGATGTGGACAAAGATGCCTTTTTAAGGCCTTTTCTATAGGTTTAGATCAAGAACGACATTTTCTCTTTATTTTTTCATCACCACTTGACTAGCTAGGGTGAACAAAGTGCAAGAATTTATATTAAAATCTATATTATTTGACGTTAACGTGAGTGAATATTCAAAAAGATAGCTTCTCACCAATAGCAGCTTACAAGAGGTCAATATCTGTTATCTTCTGAACTATTCTGAGATGTGTCTAAAGTCCGCAGTCTTTTGCTTCATATTTCATTGCTGTCTAATATGATGGCTGTTGACGAGGCGCTTGATCGCTATTCCTAACGCGCGTGCCGTACCTGAATGCGCAGTGACTCCTCCCCCAGTAAAACCATTGTTTATAGCCACATTTACAACATTTATTAACACTTACTTTATTTTTTAGGTTTTAATGACTTTTTTAATGAAAGTGACGCAGTAAAAAACAGGAAAATCATTAGGAAATCCTTGGGGGGGGCTGCGCTGTGCGCTGGTGCTAAGCATATTTCTATAGCCCCAGCAAGCCCCGGCCTAGCGCCGCCATTGGGATGCGTGCACACAAATCTTCTCTCAGCGTGCGCGAGTTCTCATTCGCGTCTTCTGGCTCTTGAATGTTTAAATTGGCAGTGCTTAAATGAGTTTAAACACAGATAGCAACGTGAGCTGTTCAGGTCTCACCCAGGTGATAAATGACAGTCATATTTGAGCATACGGCATTCATATTGAACAAGGTTTACAAAGAGTGACACTTTTGTCCATGTTTTTTGATCATCGCTGTTGTTGTAATGTATTGGAAAGCCAGAATGCATATCCATCGACAGAAACATACATTAGCCAAACTTTTTTTGTTTTATGCATTATTTTTAACAAACCATATTATAGATGCATCGTCAGATTCAAGTTGAACGGCAGTGCAGGAGAACTGTTCGGTTCGATATATATATATATATATATATATCTCTATCTGTGTGTGTGTGTATATAAAAAAAAAAAAAAAAAACTCTCGCCAAGCGCCAAATGCGAGTAAAAATCGCTGTTAGCGAGTATATGAAACTGTCAATTGGCAGTTGGCTGGTAACATTTTTATTAATTATAACAATGCACTGTTGTGAGAACATGAACAAACGTGAACGAAACTCGGGACAGATGACGGGCCAGTGCTCTATTAGTTTCTCGCCGTTTCGTTTTTCAGACAGCGTGCGAATGCTGAATTGAGCTCTCTTTCATGTCTTCTTGTGCTTTAACAGACATATTAAAATGCTGTATTCTTGTAGGAATAAAGATCTTGCCTATCTTGATCATTGTATGTTTTTCTTGTATAACAAAAAAAAAGAGAGAAAATAAATTGAACATGACATGATGTAACTCTTCCATCAGGCCCACGAAACAGCCCTCGACCTGTCAAAGTCCCCCGTTGCCATAGTGATCCTCCAAACCCATACCTCTTCATCCCTTCATCTCATGCCGAGGGTTTCAGGTAGGTTATATTCTGGGTCTTCAGCAGTAGCACATCTAGTGCAACAAATAACACATTATAATTCTTGTGAATATGTACTTCCTTTGCATGCCCTTGTTTTTGTTTTTTTTAAATGGAGGAGGGTTTAATTAATGCTTCTATTAATGCTGTAGTTTGTATTAATGCTTTAACCACAATATGTGCTGCAACATAGAGCTTCATATGGGTGTGCGTCATGTTGTGTGTTTTGTCTGTATGCTGATATTAGAACATGAGTAAAGCTCTGCCTTATTTAATAATAAACACTTTCACACATGCACACACCATCCAAAGCAGAATGCTGAGGCCATCAGTCTGTTTTTCCACCACAGCTGTCGGAGTCTCCCGTGTGATCTGCGTACCCAGTTGTGTCCCCCAGGTCCCCGCCCCGCCCCTCCATTACCCCCAGGGGAACACGGCCACGCCACCAAATCTTCCGGCGGCGTGCCCAATGACATCAGGTAGTCAGGACCACCCATTCTCAACCCCAAACGGAGCTCTGCAACAGCATCTTCAGCATTGCATCCTTCTCAGAACGGCATCTCTCGTGGGTTTTGGGTTCATAAGTGAATTGGCAAAAATCTGAAATGTATTATGAATGTTTTACACCAAGAAGACGTCGGGTACCAGAAAATCTTGGAACAGGCTGCTCCTTCTGTAAAATGTTCTGTTTTCTTACCCAAGTCCACGAGAAAAGCATGAACCTTCTGAGTAATGCTGTTTTTACACTGGATGTTGTGATGATAAAGGGGTCATATCATCTATAATCAAATTTCTTTGATTGACAGAGATGTACTGTGAAAACGTACGGTCACAACTCTTACAACAACTCAATACTGAAAAATATTTGTTTAACCAAACAGCCAAAATAGAAATAGTTTTTTCGGATTTCTTATGTTAGAAACCCAATATATTAAAATGACTGATTACATTTATGTGTCAGCAATGCCTATTGGGTAATCAGAACAATTAAAGTGTGGTAATAAGAAGGATATATCATAGATTATTCCTAAAAACTAGAGGAACTAAAATTAAGATTAATGTTTGCTCTGTGAATGTGGGAATGTTCGCTCCACCTGAAGCAGGGTTAATATAGTTAACTAAAACCATAAAAAAACAGTATTACTTAAAATAAAATATAAAAATAAATATAAATATAAAAAGATAAAATTCTGGTTGTTAAGGCAGCATTTCTAATTTTAATTTAGTTTAACTTGTACTAAAATAACAAACAAAAATTTAAATAAAAAGTAAAAATATATATAGATTAAAAATGACACTTATTGACAAAATATGTTACTAAAACTTTAAAATCAAACTGAGAAAAAAAAAAAAAAAAAATTCTAAAAATTAATAACTATAATAATGTCTCAATGATACTAAAATAAGACTGGTACCTACTGTTCTGCATATGCTTCTAAAGGATCCCAGTGTTAGAAATAAAGTTTAGTACGGAATTGTTTTGTGATCATGTCACAATGTAAAGCAGGGGTCCGTTCTTCGTACGTCGCTTTATACATCCGAGATGATTTGACAGATGCCAGATTTTCTAATCGTGATAACTGAACTCTGGCTAATTTTGTTCTTCAAACGAATTTGTGGATTGGATTAAAATATCAGGATTAAGTTGTATGAGATTACTGCGCATTCTCGAGTTACTTGAAAAGGGCAGATGTATCGATACTCAAACCACGATCAGCAATGCAGCGATTGGCTGGCAACGGCAACGTAGTGACATCATATTAAAAAAGACACTTGAGGAATTTCTGGACCTTTATAAGAAAACAGCCAAACAACCAAAACGACATAAGTTATAATAGATAAATGAAATGTGCACTGTTTTTTTTTTTTTTTTTTTTTTTTTTTTTATATACATGATTCCCAATTATTTATATTCACGTTTTCTAGTATTTGTACAGGCTTTACATTTTTATTTCAATGTTGTAATTCACAATTAATTTAATTTTACCTTTGAAGCAGATTTGTTATGTGACAGCATTAATTAAAATTTTAATTTAAAATTAATTAAAGTCAGGACCAAGTTATTTGCATCTTCTGCGCTGCATCAAGCCTCTCCCATAATAGCTGTCACCACTCAAATTAATGCACGGCTCAGAATAACTGTACAGCATGTGTGTGTAAGACTCCATACAATTATAAAGTAATTATTCCATCACAAATAAATCTTTCTATGAGTAAACCTGGCTGTCTATAGTATTATAGACTACACAACATTAAATAATTTGTAAATTATTATTATTTTAAGTTATTGTCTCTGGATAAGTAGGGTACGCTTGAAATAAAGTAGCGGTGGCTGGGACAGATTTTAAGTATCAATTCCGCTTAAAAAGATGCAGTCTAATCCTGTTTACATGAAATAAGCTTGCTCCCGAGCAGGTTTAAGCTTACGGTTGCTATGACCTGTTGCTATGACAGCAACTCCGGGATGAGCTTCGAAGAACCGAACAATCCAAGATCATGCCAAATCGTCAACAATCAAATCCAGCTAACTGAGTTAGCAACGTACAAAGAACGGACCCCAGGTGTTGCATTACTGCAGGATGAGGCAGCACAAATTATATTAGACAAAACAAACTTTTTTATGCGCAAAAAGCACAGTTTATGTGCAAGTGCAGAAAAATGCACTGTATTTCAATTCACATGGAATTGGAGCAAAATGCATGGCAATAAATGACCTGTTTAATTCACTTGAGGGTCAGAGAAAGGTGAAAATTATTATTAAAGACTGAATTATTACACAAGAAACATCTTTAAAATGAATGATAAAAATGCAAAAGAACAATAAAGTATGATATGACCCCTTTAAGTTGAACACATTTAAGTTCAGTACATGAAAGTGATGTAGTGCTCCATCTCAAACTCCTTGCCAGCCAGTTTGGATGAATAATCAACCCACAGTAATTGTCTGGGTTTCACATTGCTGTATGAGCCCTTAGCAGATGATTTGCTTTAATGACAAATGTTTAGTGAACTATGACCTTTGCAACTTTCACAGTGTCCAGGCACTTCCGTATTAATAGTCTCTGTTGAGACATGCATTAGCATGCATCCTTGGCATTAACACCCTATCATCAGGGTCATCTTTGACCCTGAAATCTCAGAGTTCTGTTTAAGGATCAACTCACCTCTACGTGTGATTGTTCATTAGTATATAAAAAGATAAAAATATCTGATCCTAGTTCAGGACTCTGATATATTTTAAAGATTTTGTCCAATTTCCAAAATCCAATGTGCCACCCAACACATCCTTCTCATTATAAAAGCAATAAGTGAGGCTACGTATTACAGTAGCTACGTTTACATGGACATCTTTTGTTTCAATCATAATTAAATCCTTTTAATGTTAATCATAGTGTTTACATAAATGCTTAATAAAATGATGAGGTTGATGTGTGTGTTTGTCACAAGCTTCAAATTGGATCTAATTTTTTTTTTTACACGCATACACTGCACGAATAAACCATTTCCTGCTGTTGTAGCATACTATAATCATCTTCCTTTTCTTTGTTTTAAAAAGCAGACTTAATATTTATATATTTTGGGTCCCAATCAGGTGACGGTAAGCACATGAAGCTTTGTGCATCTACGTCATTTATACGCCACTGAACATGTGCAGTTTCGGTTTTTAAGTGTTCACGTCATATTGAACGGATTAGAAAAGGTTTAAACCTCCCTTTACAATCTGAATGAAATTTAAATCCAGTTTGGTCAGTTCTTTCCGATTGACGTGGTTATATGTGACTTTTTTTTTAATCTGATTGTGCTACTAGACTTATTACAAATGGATTATTAGAGTCCATGTAAACGCAGCTAGTGATTCTACCACAGTTAAGCAATGTTGTTTGGCACAACTTTCTCTTAACTATGGCAAAATTACTGTGATGCATGAGTGGCTCATCTCTTGTAATAAATGCCAGCAGTGGCAGTATTATAAAACACAGCAATCATTTCTTTAAGATAATAATCACAATAAACAATATACACTGTGTTTCAAATTATTATGCAAGTGACATATCAGTAGGATTTCAATACAATTCAATTTTCAAAGAATTTTTCAAACATTCATATTTTACTTTTTCAAAGAAGGTGTTTGTTTTATTTTCCATATCTTTTTAGATAACTGGTAAGCTGTCAAACAACATTAAAGGCCTGTTCACACCAAGAGTGATAGCTATAAATATAACGCTAACTATATTAGCATCCACACCAGCAGACAATATCGTTCTATTTATTCTAAGCACGTGCTGCAGTTTTGTCATCTGTCATTTAAAATGCTCGATCTTTAAAGCAAGATGGTTTCTGATTGGCTGTCAGTGTCTTTTGTTCATCAGCTGGACGAAATCGTTCTGAAAGTGATTCCAATGATATTGTTTCTCTGTGCTGTTATCGTTTTAGTTGTGGTGTGGACTCTGCTATTCTTTTATATTTTTAGAACGATTTTTAGAGTTATATCTTTATCGTTATAGTTATTGTCCTTGGTGTGAATGGGCTTCAATAGCTTGACAAGTGGTTGACGGATAACTTATGAACTTTCATGATAAAATCAGAGGCAGAGGTTGTTGTATATGGTTTGAAAGAGGTTAATGCTGCTTATTGCGACTCTAACACTGTTGTGCTTTAGTAGAGCTAGCTTTCCCATCTGCTGTTGTGTTGCTGTAAGACTTAAGCATGCTCATCGTATCTAACATGTTTCATTTTATTTTCATTTTTGCATGCAATGTTGTCTCAACCGGTTTCTTATCTGAATTAAGGTAGTGGCTATATGTAATTTGACTCTTTTCTGCCACATAGGGGCTCCAATGTACATGAGAACGACCGTCTCTCATCTGTGGCGGCGGAGCTGCATTTTAAATCCCTCAGTCGCCATTCTAGCCCGACAGAGGACAGAGAAGGTATAGATGCATTACTTGACTGTGTAAAAAGTGTCATGCTTAATAAACTAATTCTGTAAGTTTTCTCTTGTATTTCTAGAGCCCTCGTATCCTAAAGGAGACCCCAGCAGTACGGCCCGCCGCAGCTGGGAGCTCCGCAACTTCATCAGCCAGTCAAAAGGTAGAACACGTCAAAAAGAAATGATGATGAGTTTATTTATTTTAAATATAATTTTTGTAACATTATAAATGTACTTTTGACTTTCTTTTTATCAAAGAATCCTAAAAAAAGAAATCAAAAATGTATTGTGGTTTCCACAAAAATATTAAGTAGCACAACTGTTTTTAACATTGATAGTAAGAAATGTTACTTGAGGTCCAAATCAGCATATTAGAATGATTTCGGAAGGATCATGTGACACTGAAGACTGGAGTAATGATGCTGAAAATTCAGCTTTAAAATAACATGAATAAATTACATTTTTAAATATATTAATATATTTAAATATATTTAAATTTTAGTAATATTTCACAATATTACTGTTAAATTCAGCCTTTTGAGCTAAAGGATATCTTTCAAAACCATTAAATGATTTTAATGGCCTCAGACTTTTAAACAGTTTTATTTTTAACTAAAATATTTTAATACATGAAATATACCACATTGAGACTTAAGTGATCACTTACACCATTTATTTACTGATTCTCGCTGTAACAAAATTTATTATTTTTAATATATTATTGCAAATATAATATGCATATTCAGTAGGGCTGGACCCAAATATTTGAATATTCGTTCAGTGGGTTGGTATTCTATTTTCAATTTTGGGATTTGAATATTCTGTTTTTTTTGTTTGTTTGTTTTTTGGCACAACTGGCATCCCCCTCGTGAAACGGTTCTCATTCGCTCTTGAATGTTTACACTATAAAATCTGGTGAAATACAATACCTTTTTTTAGTTATCTTATATAGCCTAGCTGTTTTTAATAGGATGGACAGTTGAAGGAACCCAACCTTGTTTTTTAGAAAAATTTTAGGCTACCTTAATAAAAGTATTGCTCTTAACAGACCTGTGTTTTATATCACTAGTGCAGTGTCCGTTCTCAAAGCATATAAGCCCTGCCCGCGTGAGGCGCGCTGCTTTCAGCTAGTTTATTTCGCTGTAATGTAGTTTATTAAGTTTATTAATTCTGAACGTGTCCATATTGCGCCAAATGCGACACTGCACTCCCTTGAGTCTGCAGCAACACACCCACCATGTGTGAAGTCGATTGGATGAACGGTTCTCGACATAATCAAAATGCAAACAGACATTAAATAGCAAATAGGGATAAGAGCAAACAGGGATACGTTAGCTCACTTAGCTTGAGTTATTGATACCAGACAGACTTAACAGAGGCGACTGACATTTCATAACTGACGTTTTATTCCCCATGAAACACGTGTAACTGTCCGTCGCAAATGTTATGCAATATGTTCAGCCCCCTCCCTCCGAAGCTTCCAATATTCGGCGTTGATTACTACCGAAGCTTCGAAGCTCAAAAAATGGTATTTGGACCAGCCCTAATATTCAGTATATCAACTACTGCTCTGATTTTCTTACAGACACAGCAGCACGTCAAAGCCCTATGGAGGCTGTGCGGCGCTCCATACGCACCTTCGACGACAAGCACTATTTGCTCATGAGACAGCGAAACATCATAGGACAGGTGTGCAACACCCCCAAGTCCTACGATAATGTCATGCATGTGGGCCTGCGCAAGGTCACCTTCAAATGGCAGAGAGGCAACAAGATAGGTGAGTGGCCATCAGTATGCATACATTACACAGCAGAGGCCATTCCTGTTGCATTTCCTTAACACTTTTTCTCATTGGTTATAGGCGAAGGGCAGTATGGAAAGGTTTACACTTGCATCAATGTGGACACTGGTGAACTGATGGCCATGAAGGAGGTATGTCCCTGAATTGACATTTCATGGGTTTTGCATAAGACAGAGAGTAGGTAGTATGACCAAAATCTTATTTCATATGCACCGATGAGCCAAAACATTACGACCACCTGCCTAATATGCTGTTGATCCTCCGCGTGCTGTCAAAACAGCGCCGACTCGCCGAGGCATGGACTCTACAAGAGCCCTGAAGGTGTCCTGTGGTATCTGGCACCAAGATGTAAGCAGCAGATCCTTCAAATCCTGAAGTGGATTGAACTTGTTGGTCCAGCACATCCCACAAATGTTCAATTGAATTGAGATTTGGGGAATTTAGAGGACAGGGCAACACCTTGAACCCTTCATCATGTTCCTAAAAACATTCCTGAACAATGTGTGCAGTGTAGCAGGGTGCATTATCCTTCTGATAGAGGCCACTTCCACCAGGGAACACCATTGTCTGGAAGGGGTGTACCTGGTCTGAGACAATGTTTAGGTAGGTGGCACGTGTCAAATTTACATCCACATAAATGGCTGGACACAGGGTTTCCCAGCAGAACATTGCCCAGAGCATCACACTCCCTCCACCAGCTTGTCGTTGTCCCACAGTGCATCCTGGTGCATCACTTCCTCAGGTAAACGGCACACACATACACAGCCATCCATGTACTGTAAAAGAAAACGGGACTCATCAGACCAGGCAACCTTCTTTTACTGCTCCAAGATCAAGTTCTGACGCTTTCGACGGTGGACAGGGGTCATCATTGACACTCTGATTGGTCTGCGTCTACGCAGCCTCTTGCATAGCAGAGTGTGATGCACTGTGTGTTGTGACATGTTCCTCCCATAACCATCATTACAATGTTGTGTGACTTGTGCCACAGTAGACCTTCTGTTGGCTTGGACCAGACAGGATAGCCTTCGTTGCCCTCATGCATCAATGATTTGTAGTTTGTCCCTCTTTGGAATACTTTTGGTAAATTCTTACCACTGCTGACCGAGATCAACCCACAGTCCTTGGCATTTCAGAGATACTCTTAGCCCTTGTCAAAGTTGCTCAGATCTTTATTCCTGTCCATTTCTCCTGCATCTAACATGTTGGTTATGAGAACTGACTGTTCGCTAACCACCTAATCTGCCTTGTTAGTTGATTATCAACGATTTTCGCTTCACCTGTGACTGGTCGTATGGTCATAATGGTCATAATGTTTTGGCTTATCAGTGTATGTTATGTTTGTGTGTGTACACACACTGTGGTATAAGCACTTTGTAAACTGTAATTCAATTTGCTTCCAGATTCGCTTTCAGCCCAATGACCACAAAACCATAAAGGAAACGGCCGATGAGCTGAAGATATTTGAAGGAATCAAACATCCCAACCTTGTCCGCTACTTTGGCGTTGAGCTGCACAGGGTAAAAAGTTTTGTGTGTTTGTGTTATGTCAACGTCTGCTTAACAGTTTTGTTTATGCATCATTGTTCCTCTTGTTTGCTCCTGCAGGAGGAGATGTATATCTTTATGGAGTACTGTGACGAGGGGACCCTGGAGGAAGTGTCTAGACTGGGTCTGCAGGAACACGTCATCCGCCTCTACAGCAAGCAGATCACAACGGCAATCAACGTGCTCCATGAACACGGCATTGTCCACCGTGACATTAAAGGTCTTCATTTATTGCTTCAAGACCAGTTGCTCATTTCTTCATGAAAGATGATAGATATCATTCTGAGAATCAGATGTATATATTAGCTAGTCAGTAGGATGTCTTGGTGTCAGTTAAGACTTTTATTTCATTGCATCAATAATTTTTGTCTTTCTTTTACTCCCCAGGAGCCAATATCTTCCTCACATCATCTGGTTTAATAAAGCTAGGGGACTTCGGCTGCTCCGTGAAGCTAAAGAACAATGCTCAGACGATGCCTGGAGAGGTG